>NC_139808.1:21266261-21576261 GCF_963457635.1 Microchirus variegatus
CATAACAATTGTTTTTTTCACTCATGAACCAAATCAAGTCATCATTTCAGCTTTTCAACTCAAATTATTGTTCTACAAAACCCTCAGAGTGATATATACTTTGATATTAAATCTAAAATAGATCAAATATTAATTGGAACCTTCCAAAAAGTAAAGGACAAATATCTTTTTGGTCATTTTACACAACATAATTTCATATATTTTAATTATAACACTACAAATATGTATAGAAATGACCTAATTCTATTTGTGTGAATACCTGCCCCACTAACAAAGTCATTTTATCTTAAAAAACATTCTTCAGTTTGTTTCACTCATAATCACATCCTGAAACGGATCATGGCATCATTACCAACGCAGGAATGCTACAGTAAAAATATCACTTACACGCACGCACGCACGCACGCACGCACACACGCACACAGGTCAAGTTTCCAAATGTTGTTCCCTCGTTGCTTTCACACACACACAGTAACCATCATTTAGTAGCATTTTAGCTACTGATTGTGCATTTTTCTTCTATCTTTGGTCAAATTTACGTGTGTTTTTTTCCGTACTGAGGCAACAGTCGAGTCCTCACAAACTGTATGAGCCTGGTCTCTGTGAGGAGAACAACTATGAGCACAACGAGTAGACACACTGCTCCCACGCCAATATGGACCAGCCTCAGGAACCAGCCGCTGTCACAGCAGAAAACACTCTGAAAATTGAATAATAAATATAACATGAATACGGATTACAACAACAAAATCAATCTGCTGTACTTCATTCAAATCTCTGGATTAGGTTTTACAGGACAGTATTAAATATGGGATTTTTCAACCTGGGGTTTATGTTTATAAACATAGGTGTGAGGTGAATTGTGCCGACACAAATTTTAAGATGATCGGTTCAGCCAGCAGCCACAACATTGCCGCAATGTAATCTTGTGGGTTAACGGCAACACTCACATTATGTCCACTAAATGTGGTCGTTTTCACCAATAAATTACTGACAAGAGTCCGACATCATTATTGAAGCACTACACTTAAACTCTCGCTCAAGTCTTGCTCTGAATTCCCATGAGACTTGAGAGATGTATGTAACTGATGGGGACAACAAAGATCAACATTGATGGCTGCCCCTATTTGTTTGAGCTAGACCACACCGATGACAAGCTCACACATGATCATTAGCTACTGCAGGGATGTGAAGTTCTGGAAAATGGTGGTGTTGCTGTGAAAAAGAGAATACCTATGTGGTCAAAGGCGGTAGTGGTGATTGTGTCCTTAAATGATACCTAGACATTATGTAACGCTGTATTCAGAGTGGGATTTGAGTTTCGAGCCGAGTGACACTAGTGCTTCTGTAATGTTGTCAAGACTCTTACAATAACACTTTCAACCATTTATTGGTGAAAACAAGCACTTTTAGTTGACATGTAGATATAGGGCCAATTCCAATTCCTATCTTAACCCTCATGCTCAACCCTTAATCTTAACTGGCCCTCAAAACCAAGTGTTGAGGGTTATTTTGTCACTTAGAAATGGGACACCCCTTAAATACGTCTTCAGACTGTGGGGGGCAGAATAACGCGAAAGCTTCGTCCAGTCTGTCAACTTCAAAAAAGAAGAAGAACACATTTAGGTCACGATTATTTATTACGATCAGTTTTTCAGTCAAGTTATTAGGTTGTCAGTTAGTTATAAGATGATACTCATACAAATACCACAACCACGGACATATTCAGCTGACAATTACCACACACCACGGCTTATTGAAGGGTAAACGATAGCAAACGATCGCGTGTGCGCAACGGCCGGCTATTGACAAAAGATCGTAAAATAAAAATAAATGTTACGCAACAATGACGTCAGTAATCCATAATATGGGCCTGAACTAAGATAATACAATGGTTTTCATCATTTTTATATCTCTATTAACAAAGAAAATACTTAATTTGTAGCGTACTCGTTTCGCTGCTTTCGACGCCATCTTTGTTGTGAGAAAACACGCACTGCATTCTGGGTAGCCCTTGCTCCCAAGGGTGGTCTCGGAAAATCTCAATATTGAGGGCGATACAGCCCTTAAACTCACCCCTCAACTTAATTTTTCTGAGAATCGGGACAGCACTTGCACTAGAGGGAGCGCACATTTTTGAGATTGAGGGTTAAGCAAGGAATTGGAATTGTAGCAGTTACCCCCAGGAGCTTTTAGCTCAAACACATTTCACTGTTCCTCAAAGATCACTACATAAATTCCTACAGTAGTACTGACCATTAAAGGGGATATATTATGCAAAATCAACTTTTTAATCATTTGAATCCTTATATTTGGGACTCTGGAGGCCCTATCAGTAGCTAAATGTGAAAAAGATGACTCACTCATGTAAAACACGTGATGTTGACTTCCGCACTCATTGGGACGTCGTAGAGCTCTGCTTTGTCCCTAAAAATATGTCAGCGTCATTGAGGCTCTGGCAGCTAACAGCAGTTAGCATTTGGAAATGCAATAATTTGCAGACTCGAGCCGGCACATTGCCATCATATATAAAATGTATCCACTGGACACATAAATCCTCTGAGGCTGGAAGTCTCTGTGTAGAACTCTGTGCTGCACTGTGGAGCCAATAATAGAACACACCCAAGACAACAATTCCAGGAATGTGTCTTTGTGACTTCACAATGAGTGCGGAAGTCAACATTGCGTGTTTTATCTCCTGTACTTAGACGGAGGCAGACCAGAAAAACATGAGTCATCTTTTTTCACACTTTACACTATTCATAGGGCATCCAGAGTCCCAAATATAAGTATTAAAATGATTAAAAAGTAGATTTTCCATAATGTGTCCCCTTTAATGCAGCACTCTGCATAACCTGATAGGTTTGATAGCATTGATAGTACTTTTGGATTCTATTAAATGTGCTTTGAGAAGTACCTGGGTCAAATATGACAAACATTTCAAAGAAAAACAACTGGTAATTGATAATATTAAATACTCTTAATTGACTCCAGCCACATCCAGTGTACTCCTTATGCAGTTCCCAAGCCTGGATAAATAGGAGGGTTACGTCAGGAATAAAAATCTGTTCCAAATCAAATATGCAAATTATCTGCTGTGGTGAAACTTTGTCTACTCCATGCCTAATTTCTTGGTTTGAAAATGTAGTCCAACTGAGTTTGTAATTGAATGCCATGTTGTGGTCATTGGTGTCATGTTGCAGCTGCTGGTCGAATTCTAAGTATTTGTGAGTACCTTTAACTGACATACCCACAATTATAAACATAGAGTCAGTTGGCGTTAAGAATCAGGATGAATGTCTGTCTTTTACCTCAGAAACTGCTGTGATGACTCCACTGGCAGCAAGAGTCAGGAGGAGGAGCGGGGAAGGCAGGAGGCCTCGTAGTGGTTTCCACGCACTGAACTGGAAGTATCGGTGTATGTAAAGCAGGCTGTGGACGATGCGGAGGCCCATGTTGAGGCAGTTTGCAAGAATGAAACCAACAGCACCGGCCCACCACGTCAGCACGTAGGACAAGACGAGGAAGGACACAGACAGAGCCAACATCACCAGATTGTAGCTGAGGACAAAATAAAGTATTGACTGTCGTTAACCATCACATGACGAGTGACAACATCTACGTGTTTTTACTTTCTTACTTGTCAATCTCTCTTTGGCTCATGGCAGCAAACACAAAACACTCGGATACACCGTTTACAGCGAGGAGGAGGACGTAGCAGCTGTAGCATCGCAGCAAAGTGGGACCTTTGAAAGATAAATCATAATAATGTCTGACACTGAAGATTTTTGGAGGCTGTTGCGTGTCTTCATCTTGGCGTCAGCACAGCTCACTCACCTGCTCCACTGCTCAGCAGAGAGCCGCCGTAAATGTCCAGAGCCAAGTGAGAGAAGGTGTAGCCAAACACTGTGTTGATCAGGCCGATCACGAAAACCAGTTTTAGCAGGCACTCCAGGACATCTGCTGCCATAGCAACATCCTCCTGCCGTCATGAAAAGAAGCAAAATCAGCGTCTAGCTTTCAATTTAAACATTCATGAAGCACTGTGTGTTATCTTTTTCAATATTCAAACCTGTTTCTGTTTCTTTACATCACGTCCTCTCTCCAGCACTTTGGCAAAGAAGATGTAGAAGCTTTCCTCGATGGGGTAGAAGATGAAGCGCGCCACCATGGAGCCCAGGTTGTTGATGATGTCATAAACGCCCTGGTCCCCAAAGCTGAGGACGTTCAGGAAGGTCATGATGTAACGCTCACCCTCAGCCAGGATCTGCTTCAGGAAGGACTGCTTGAAGAAGCTCCACGTGAGCCGAGCTAGAGTCCAGTCAACCAGTGGCTGCAGAAAAAGATGTAGATTAACAAACATCTCAAAACTCGTCAGGTTTCATTGGTGGATTTTGTGTGTTTGTGTGTCAGACTGTCCAGCCCCACTACCTCTCCATCCACTCTACAGGGTAAGAGCTCTCCAACATGGTGCACAGGAAAACTCTTCTTGTAAGCTTGTTCAGAGCCCAGGAAACGAACAAAGTAAGCAGCATAACACAGCACCAGGACTCCTGTGAACACCAACTGAGAAGAGATTAAAGTGATTAACAAGAAAAGAGATATTTACAGATATAATGACAGAGAGAGTTCAGCTGATTTCTCACATGAGCAGCAGAGAAGATGTAAAGGCCCCATTCACGAGCGAACACCACCAGCACCACAGTTATACTGCACTTGGCGATCATAGCTAAGCTCTCAGCGACCACCTTCAGGTGGACAAACATGTGAGCTTGAGCCAGGACCCAGAGAGGCTCAGCCAGGAGCTCCTGCACACCGGACAAGCCAAACAACACCACAGCAGGGCCATAGTACGGGACAGTCTGAGGGTCTGGGACCTCCAAGAGCCACAGCCACACACCGACCAGCAGAGCCGCCCATAACACACCGAGAGGCAGCCTGACAGGTGAAGACGTGCAGGCAGGTAAACATTACTGAACTCTGTTCTTTTAATGCGATTGTGTGATTGTGATAAACTATCTATTTTCTATCATCGACACTATAAAGAACTGCCTTGTGTCAAATTATTGAATTATGTGTTTTCTCTTTTTTTCCACATTCTTCCGAGTATTAGATTTTTTAGATTCAACATCACAGCACAACATCAGTACATGTATTAATTCAAACGTGAATGGTACCCCACCCGACACAAGACCCATGAACATCATTAACTGAAGTTCTGTTGTGAATTCAACTCACGTCAGCCACAGCAGGTTGATAACTTGTCTCCAGCTGTGCTTTGTCCCAGATCCCCCACTCAGACACGCTCTGCGGAAAGCCTCTCTGGACAAAAACACCAATGTGGTGTAGAGTAGTGTAAGCCTGCACAACACACATACACACACACATTAAATGGTTAATCATTGATAATTGACACTTAATTCTGTTCAATTCCATTTATTACTCAAAGTCCAGTAAAAGACAAAGAAAAGGGAAAAAACTAAAACAAAACATAAAACATAACATATTTCAAAAGCACATAATACAGTATCTTTAAGAGTATAGAAATATAAATAACTAAACTTATATAACAACTAGAAATATTAACAAATTATTTGGTCGTTGCTTCTTAAATGCTGGTTTCTTTGCTCAATTATGACAGTGAACTGAACATCGTTTAACATGTTCAGTTATAGAAAACACCTATTGACATTTTCCATCCATTTTTGCAACCAAGCAACTCATCGAGAACATAAAGAGCTCAATTAATGGATCCTTTGCACAGCACACACTCTGACATGTGTTAGTGGGACAGGAACCAGATGACATTAATGATGCCCAGTTCATGTAAGTCAGAACAGTGTGACAGTAAAGTGGTCATTCGCACCTGTAGTTTTCCACTGCGGTTATTAAACAATCTCATTTCTCCTTGGTCACATTATCCAATGCAGATTTTTTTATATATAAATTTTTTTGGGGCCCTTTTGCCTTTATTGCATAGGACAGTGGAGAGAGACAGGAAACAGGAGGCAGAGAGATGGGGAATGACACGCAGGAAAGACCCCTTGGTGCCAGGGTCACCTGCAGCAGGACTATAGCCTCAGAATATGGGGCAGGTGCTCTACCAACTGAGCTAACGCTGTCCCCCAATGCAGAATTTTAACGCTCTCCTTAGGAATGTTTTTAAGGTAAAAAGCCTGTGAAACAATAAATCAAGCTGATATGTAAGGATATCAACATTCGCTTTTAAAAATCAAACCCCAGAGCACTGTGTCTGAGTGCACGTTTGAAAGCACATCTTTGAATGGGAAAAATAAGGAGATTCCTTACAGTCATAAGTTTCAGAGATCTAATAACTGGACTTTGAGCAACATTGGCACTTCTAACTCGAAACTTTGCAACTTTGGGATGCAATAAAAACAAAAATGTTCATAAGTTCTGGTTAGATTGACTAGATTGTGTTCAAGACATCTATGACTACTATGATACTAGAAATATGACATTTTTACTGTACAAGTTTAGAGAAATTCCAAGTTAAATGTCCCACATTAGCACTTTTAATTGAAAGAAATGTCAACTTTGTGATGCAATAATAACAAAAATGTCCGTAGGTTCTGACCAGGACTGACTAATAAAATGGATCACTAGGAAAACAATCATTAGTTGCAGTCCTGGCTGCTATCTTTACCTGACATTAACGACACCGATCAGCTCTTTGGACACAAACCGCAGTGTGAATGCGTTCAGCAAAAAGGTGAGCACACGAAACACAACCTGGAACAAAAAAAGACACAAGCAAAAGTGTTAAGTCTATGACAGAGTAGTGTGCTAGTTTACCTGTCTGTCTGTGTGTCGACATACCTGTAACAGCACATTGTAGGACGCTAGTGCGGACGCGCTCTTCAGCACATCCTCAGAGCTCATTATGGACTTTCTCCTCTGACTCACTACGAGTTTACATCAGGCGAGAAACTGAACAGCAACTCGCTGCTTTCTACAGAGGACAGCCATTACAGAGACACGCTGCGATTGGAGTATGAAAGCAGCAACTGTCCGACACATACATCCATGGTCCGACAGCAGGGAAAGCAGATTAACACTTCCGTACTGTTACGGCTGCATGTTACGTGCTGACGTCATAGAAAGTTGCGTCCAAACGCATTGTCGCCAGAGGGCGATATAATCCGTCTTATCATCTAAAACAGTCATTAAATCAGGGTAGTTCCATACTGTAGTACCATATAGTAGTAATGCTACTACTGGAGTACGGAGGACTCCATTTCCATAAATCATTGATAACTGCCACAGTTTGACGGAGAATTTATGTTTCAACAGGCGCAACTGTTCTAACCTTTACGGTACTAGAGATCCAGGAAATGTAGACAGAAATACATCATGGATGTATACATAGACAAGACAAACAATGAACCATATGACCGCATGATAAACCCTCCTCGTGTTTAGAAACGTTATTTTCTGTGGGAAAAGATTGGAGGACAGAAACAACAGCAGGAGTTTTAAAGAAATAACATCTGACCTGAGAGTTGATGTTTTTTAATCAGATGTAAAAGATGGAGTAAAAATTAAAAAAAAGCAAAAGGTACATCCTGAGTGAACCGATAAACATGTTATATCAACACACTGTACATATACATTATCTACACAGCATTTTAGTGACCTCCTGCTTATCGTTTATAGTCGTGTACCGTTACTAAAATGTTTGCACCCCTGACTGCACCCAATCCATCCCTGACCCTGTCGGACATTTGTAAACAGCTGTAGCTCTGTTTACATTTGATCTTTACATGGCACTGTTCAGTCAACCCTAAAACCACAAGTTATTTTTCTGCAAGACATTCATCCAGTCAAAGGCAAGAAATCATACAACATTCACAATTAAGCTGCAACAAACACATGGAGTTTGCTTTCTTTACATGCTGTCACCTCATGAACACAATCTACATTTGAAGTGTACAGTACAATTTATTCTTCTGTTTCTTTCCCTTTTGATACATATTCAATACCGCTTGAGTTGAACCGACTGAACTGACCAAAAAGAGATGCAGAATGGCTACAGTAAAAGCTTTTCAGCCTCCAGCCCTAAAATTATTATTCATACAGGTCTTTACAATCTAAACAAATAATTAGCATGCACACAAATACAATAAAATCATGTACAGTACAAGGACTTATTTCTACTCTTATTTTTTTCTAAACGTACCGATAAAGAATAGTTTGTGCTTGAGATAAGCTCACACAAGAACTGGAAGTGGATCAGCTCACTTCACACTGTGACAGAGTAAGTGAACTATCCCATAAACAGTAGAGATGTGACCCGAGTCTGATTGTCATTAAAACAGTTACTTTTCTAAAATGTGCTCCATCTTTGGGTTGATGAATGAAAAACCAGCAAAAGCTGACTGGTCCATGGAGTCTATGAAGTTCTTTTCGCTGTAAGAGAGACGAGGCTTCTCACTGAGGAACTCCCGATCAAAGTTGCTGCAATCATTCGGTGCTTTCTGCAATTAAACCACAAACATATGTCAGCTAAATAAGCCATACAATTATTACACCATAACCATAATTATCTGAGCAAAGCCTGGACTGTTTTTGTGTGTGAGACATACCACTTTGGGTTTGAAGGGGGGTTCAACCTCCCTCCTCTCCAAGGCCTGCCAGTTAATGGCTTTGAAGAAGGGCTGTAAACGAATATTACCCACGATTCCTAGCCGACGAGTGGGGTCTCTCTCAAACAACTGCAAGAAACGTAGTGATATGCAACATTAGAGCATAAAACACAGCAACTGTCAACAGGGATTGAATGAATAGTGCTATAGAAATATAGATATAAAATAATCAAATATAGATGCAAGGGTACTTCAAAAATTGCTCAGCCTAAACTGAAAACAAGAGCCATGACACGTTGACACACATGACCTTCTCCCAAGAGGAGATTGCAAAGCTGGACCATCAGTGGACCAAGTGCATTGATGTTAAAGGAGACAATGTTGAAGAATTTTTTGAAGTCACCCTTGTATAAAACACTCCAATAAGGAGAAATGGCATCATAAGACAAAAGGTATTAGTATAAGAAGTGAGGTGCAGACCCTCTCCATCAGGTCCTTGGCCTCTTTGTTGATCCAGCGAGGATAGTGAGGAGTATCCATGCGGATAGACTCAAACAGCTCGTCCTCATCATCTCCATGGAAAGGTGACTGTCCAACCAGCATCTCATACAGCAACACTCCAAACGACCACCAGTCAACTGAGAATGAGTACTTCTGTCCCAGCAGGATCTGAATTAATTATATAAAAAAAATATCAATTACATGCAAGATGATAAACAATAATTTGTTTGAGATTTGAACATATCAGAGCAGGAGAGCGTCTCCAAGTGTGAAACACTTCACCTCTGGAGCGATGTAGTCAGGAGTGCCGCAGAATGTCGTGGCGCGATTCTCTCCAAACACGTTCTCCTTACACATCCCGAAGTCTGCGATCTTTATGTGTCCCTCGTGATCCAACATCACATTGTCTAACTTAAGATCTCTGGAAACAAAACAATGTACTCTTTAGTGTTTATCACTTCAGAATGCCACCTAATGCAGTCTTAGATTTGTGAGCATAATGACAGATCTTTTAAGAGGCATGTTCCTGTGATTTGAAAATCAAAATGTGGTATCGAGCTGAGATTTGCCTGAGATGAGGACTGCAACTGACATTTATAATCACTTACTCCGGAGGTTCACAAATATGTAGAGGGGGACAACCCCCCCTAGGGGGTGCCAGAGCTCCAAAGGAACACCCTTTTGACGGTCTGATAATTTTTATATATCAAAATACAGGTGACTAAACATTTTGTTTTATTTTTTTGTTAAACAAAATAAGGGTCACAAAAGTACTTGTACTTAATTACATATTTTTCCAAATCTTGTTAGAATAAAGGTGTGTGTAGATAAGAACACCTGTCCCGCTTTACGTTGTACTGTACAGCAATTTGACCCGCCTCGCACAAATTGAGCGTCTGTCCCGCTTTTTCATTCGACCCTGCCAGAATTTTAGTTATGTGATAATGTGATTATAATCGTAATTATTATTTTTGCCATAATCGTCTAATCTATCTATCTATCTATCTATCTATCTATCTATCTATCTATCTATCTATCTATCTATCTATCTATCTATCTATCTATCTATCTATCTATCTACATTTAACATTTAACATTTAACATTTAGATTTAGATTTTTTATTCAGATTAAACATTGAAATTATATTTTCACAAGAGAAGTAAATATCACAAAATTCACAAATATCAGTGCCTCATACATTCATTCAGAAATGTATAATCGTTTCATGCCTCTACTGTTTTATTGGTTCTGCAAAGAATAAAATTCTAAATGTACGTGGGTTTTTTCTTCTTGTTTTGTAAGTGTGCGGTTTCTTTAATTTACACAATCACAGGAATATGGATCCCTCGAAAAAAAAAAAAAGGAAACTACTGGCTTAATCAGCCAGTTATTTTTTAGACTAATCAGAAAACAATGAGACTTTATTATTTCCCTGAGCAAGTGTAAGGATATATTGTCAAATGTCATGCTTTGTTTAGTCTGAACAGTCAAAGATCCAAAGATATTCAGTCTACTCTCACATAGAATGAATTGTGTGATCTAGATTTAGTCCACTCACTGTGTTGATAAAAAGTATTAGAAAACCTTCAGTATGTTCTCATGCGATTCTGTAAGTGTTTATTTTTCAACAATAAACAGATATAATCGCACTTCGCTCCACAGAATACATGTTTCATCGATTTCTGGACTGAAGCCACAGGGACAGTTTTCTTAACAGTGCCCTCTCACCACTGCAGCACTACCGCACAGTCATAATGAAACTTTCAGAGGTGTCAGAATGCGTGGGATTATCTAACCAAGCAAGTTTAGAAACTCTTTATTTTCACACGACACTTGCAGCTAAACTGACATCAAGGGGGGAAGTGAAATAGACAGCTGTGAAATAAAGAATATTGTTTTTGATGTGGAAACATACAAAGATATTAGTATGGTTGTGTATGTGTGTTGTATGATGTGTCTGTTCAGATGTAATAAGCAGTTTGCTCTGACCTGTAGATGATCCCTTTGGTATGTAAAAACTGAAGACCACAAATGATCTCAGCCGAGTAGAACCTGGAAAGACAAAGACAGAGGAGACAGTATACATCAGTACGGTTTATGTCAACTATTGATCTCTGTAGGAACCCTACAAATCTGCTCACTGCTGAGCTGGCCACTAAACATTGGTGCTACTGCAAACTTATTTCAGTGTCGAGCTGAATTATTGAGGAGGACATTTGTACGTAGCAGGGGACAGGTGAATAACACTTTCATAGTGTGAAACCTGAGAACTGCTCAGAGCTGAAAGATTAGCCTATCCCTCCGACCTGCTTCTCCTGGCATCTGTCTCAAGTGAAACTACCGAGTCCAAAGGGTAGATACGAGTAACCTCTGCTCTAACCCAGTAGCAGGTTGTTCTCTGTATTACCCACTCATGAGGACATTCAGAGTGGTTTATTGTATAATTCGCTTTAAAATAAAAACTATTTGGTTATGTAGCCTTGAAACCAAGTCTTCTATGTTCTTTGGGCGATGAGCTTGCTTTAAGGAGGCCCCCATCTTGAGCTGACGTGATTCTACAGCAGCACCAAAAGCTTATTATGTCAACAAGGAAGAACCAGCTCTGCCTGCATAGGTGAATGGAAAGAGATGAGTCCTCAATCTGTTGCAATCTGCAGAAAGTTTCACTATTAGATATCACTAATTACTACAGAAGTGTCCTACTCTTAAGAAAACGTTTTACTCAATATCTTTTACTTACCGAACTTTGACAGAATGAGTTAGAAAGTGCACACATTCACATCTAAAACCAGCTCAAAAACAACCATATAAACACTACAACAATGTAAATCCAAGTCTATGTATTTATGACTTAAAGAAGGGAAAAGTAACTTAGTCCTGCTGATGAAGACAGATGATGGAAATCTTCACAACACTGGTGTAGCAGGAGCTACGAGAGGAGCTGAGACTTTGAGCTAATAAAGAAACCTACAGTGAATCTGCAGTTCACTCACTGGCCAAGGAAAAACATTACATAACTAAATCCAGGAGATTATTTCCACTCCACTGTGACAGCTTGTGCAGTAGCATAAAAACTCATTTATAATATTTAAATATATGCAAACAAACGTGCAAACTCTCTGAGACGATGAAGCAGCCCTGTTTCTGTCTCACTCACTGTGGGGTAATCTATCCACCCATCCAGCCTAAATACAAGTCACTGAGTGAGGAGGATTTATGTAGATGCCAACACAAGATCAGGTGTCTGTGTTTGCCAAGTCGAGAATAACTCCTGTCATCTCACACATCGAGGAGGCAGACACGAGTTTAACTACAGGAGGTGTACAAGCAGACCACACAAAATCGGTGCACAACCACCATTTGTTTACACTCAAAACAGTAGTACACAAAACAGGTCACTCACTCATAACGGACATTTGAATAATTGCTTTTAGTCCAAGTCAATTTCACATAGCGAGTCCCAGGAATGCATTTCTGCTCTGATTGAGTAAAATACATGCACACATCAAAGTAAAATACCATCAAAGTACTACAGTTCTTGTGCAAGAAAGATTTGTGTAACATGACTTTTGCATATTTGCTTTAAAGCACAGATTTCAATAATGATTTGTGCATGATTTCAAAAGGTTCGTCCGCAGATGCATTTCCATGTTTGTAAACATGAGACTTTTAAAAATGTTACATAATTACCACAAAGATTTGGACTTTATAAAACTTCATGTTTATAGAGTTACTGCATTATTTTTGGAGGTGAGGAGGAATGAGTGGTGAGGTGGGTGGAAGTAACTAATACTTCTGCTTACAATGTGTACACTAAGAGCTGCTCACTCCTTACAAGGTCATCTGGTTAGTGAGCAGCAGCTAATGGATGCCATTCCAGCCCTAGTCCATCAGGGTTCAATATATAATGTAAAAAAAACATATTGGGAGAGAGAGAAAGTGAGTGACAAATGGAGAGAGTACACATAGGCTGCGCTTTACGAGTCTCTGCTTTACATCAGCTAATTGATTGTGTATGTGAGTCTCTGTGCAGCTACACAAATGAGCGTTCAGTAACAATATCAGGTTTTGTGTTGTATATTATTTATGTTGGTGGGACAGGAAAAACTTACGTGGTTCTGTAGAGTTCAAAGCGCCCTTTCTCTTGAATGTGAAACATCAAGTCTCCTCCATTCAAATACTCCATCACAAAGAACAGATGCTCCTGTAAACAAGTTTTACTTCAGTATTAATAATATAACCCAAGCTAATTATGTAGAATGCGGAAAAATTTGACTATGCGAGAAAGGGGGACTACCTTGGTCTGGAAGGTGGAATAAAGGTGTGTGAGAAAGGGGTTATCCCAGGCTAAAGCCAAGACTCTCTTCTCTACCATAGTGCACTCCACATCATCATCCATCAGCACTACGTCTTTCTTCAGTGCCTTCACAGCAAAGTACTCGCCGTGACCTTTCAGCTCTGCTAGAAGAACCTGTGGAAGCAGAGGGAAGTTGTTGCGATGTTCTTGCTTTCATTGTAGGAAAGGTCATTTTTCATTGATAAATCATCACAGTGTGGTTGCTATTGGCGGGCTATCTCTGTAAAAGGGGCTATACAGTATGTAAGAAATGTATTGTATGAAGTCATAAAATACCGCCCCTGATATGTAGGGCTGTAACGATACACAAACTCACAATTTGATTCGTATCACGATTTTTGACCCACGATTTGATACATTCCACGATTTTTTTTTTTTTAATTTAAAAAACATTTTATTTAAACAACATTTACTTGTATAACAACTTAATGTAACATTAAATAACACATATTTTGGAACACTGTGAACAGATTTGAACATAAATAAATAAATAACCAAGGATTTCTCTCTTTTCTGTAACAAAACAATACTGTTGAAAAATACAAAGTAAATGATCAATCAGACTGGGATTTGTCCCCAAAGCATGCTGGGAAGTGTAGTTCTTCATGAGAAGCAGTTTTGTTCCGGTGGAAATAACTTTCAGTCAGTTGTTGTTTTGCTCTTATTTTGGGGCTGGATCTGTGAATTTTGTTCGTAGAGTGATAAAAATGGTACCGTTAAAATCTATGAATTCTCCGCTGTTTACATAATCACGCTGACACTCCTGTGCCGCTTTTCAATGTGTGCGCTGGAACGGGTTTTTCAGCTCCTGCGGGTTTGATCCATCGGTGTTTTGACTGTGTTTGGTGAACATAAGAATGATTTATATGAGCTTTTAGCTGTGTTTCTGAGCTTTCTGTGGGTATGCAGCATGTCTGTGTTTGTTAAAGTTAGACATGGTTTTATGACGCTTTTGTCGCTGCGTCTGACGCTGCCCCCTGGACCGGGGACATCAGTAAAGAAGAGATTAATGCGATTAGAAAACATAACCCGTTAATGATGACTGTAATTAATTAATCACAATTAAAGCGATAATTTGACACCAAATAAAAATAAGTTTGGTAGCACTAACAGCTCATATCATGTGGCTGACTGGAAAAATAACTGCGAGTTATCGAAAACCGCGATTTCGATACGCATATCGTTACAGCCCTACTGATATGTCATCAGAGGTTAAGGATACATTGAAAACACCAGCATTTGTGGCCCACAAGATCTTGTTTATTATTTGGCTTTGTGTTGTGTTCCATTGTCCCATCCATCACTACCCAGTACCCACACCACAACACAGCTCACGGCATCCAACAGACTCCAACGAAGCAAACTGCAGCTATGGCTTGGAAATGCAGGACATTAACACATCTACAAAGCCTCAATACCACTCCCAAAAAACATCTTAACCAGAGGACAGGTTGTTGGTGGATATTAATGTCATGTGTGATAACAGTCTGTCATATGACAAGTCTCCGCTGCTCTAAAGCAGACCGGTGTTCATTGCCAATCTCTCGCCTGTTGCTAATGTGTGAAAATTAACCAATGATAAACACATACAAAACATAAGGTGGCATAGTTATATATGCATATGTGCATGAACACATTGTAATGCCAGGTATAAGCGCAGTTCCTATTTTTCTGTTTCAAACACAGAAACATTGGCAACCATAGTCTACAATGTTCTGAGTTAGGATAGCAGTAACCTTTTTCAATGCTCAAGGTCGTTGTTGTACATATTTTCCTTTAATGGTCTGTTAAGGGGCACTGAATTTTGGATCGAGTATAATTACTGGGTTCAGTCAATTTGAGTTCAGGAAGGTGGGTCTGTGTGAGTGCCTGCAGCTCTGTTTGATCCAACACCTACCTTTCAGTCATAGTTATGACAGCTGTGTTGTTGTTGTTGTTATGTTAAAATGTGATTTTTCAATACATAGACAACCCACATCAACTAAGCAAAGCAAAAAGACTAAACTGAAAATATGACAGACTTTTACTTCACACATCAAACAAACAATCTCAACCTCACTATTGTCATATCAGATAATCTAACATGGAATCTGTTAGATATAAAGTCCATATATTTTCACCCCTGTGAAAATGTGTTTAAGTGAAAAACAATGTTTCTCAAAACAATTGAGACACATTAAACCAAAATTTTAAACACGTGCCACATTTGAATTTTCTGTATATTTCCTTTCAAATTGAGTTGATAAGTTCTATTTGGTGGCTATAGTGTTTTCCATGTTTCCACCTTTGCATTCCAGTGTAGTTACTGTATGTGGGAGGCTATGTGGATATCACCAGGAGTTTCTAGTTCCTACATACAAAAGTGGATGTCACACTTTATCCCAAAACTTATCCTAGATTGAAATTAAATGCCATCCATAATATTCCCCTTCAAATGTTGTATATTGTGTATTTTATTCACAGATATCATTTTTTGCTTTTAGTTCACACCCATGAAGTTTGAACTTTGAACTTAAGGCAGTCTGGTCACACAGTTAAAGGTCACATAGAGTGGTCCTGTTGCACATATATGTTATTTATGGAGGTCTACTTTTTTTTATGGTCAAAAACCTCCTAGTTGCTGTAAACGAGCCGATAGAAATCCTCTTTTCTGACGGTGTTTCCCAGCTGCAAGATTTGAGACTCAACTCTCTCACCCAGAAGACAGAGTCTTGTGATTGGCCAGTACCCGGAAGTACACCCGCTCTCAGAAGCACAGCTCCCCCCTCTGGAACGATGGATGCACTGCTCCTCATTATCAAAACATTGTTTTAACAATGTTTAAAAATAGCTTCTTCACGACTCCCCGCCGCAGTCCCTTTATGACTTTGACCCGGAGTCAGACCCAGAGTCAGAAGTAGGGATGGGACTTTTTTTGACGACAAATCGATTGACAATCGACACGTGCGCACCTCGACAAAAAAATGTATAGTAAAAAAAGTCGAAGTGTCACAAACACGTAAAGTTCACGACCATGGAGGTTAAAGAAGCTGTGCACGAAAAGGTGATCCTGCTTTCCAGGCTCTGTGCGCTCTCTCTTATGTGCGCGTCACCGGCTTGTTCTCTCGAGTGTCTGTGCGCGTCCAAGCGTGTGTGTGTGTGTGCAGTGCGAACAAGGTTGCGCTTAAGTTTAGGGCGGGGGTGGGGGACATAACACGAGCGCTAAATGAAGACGGCATCTCACCCAGTCAGGATCACTGTACTTCACTCTGGTGGACACCTAACGAGCGCAGGTTCAAAAACCTGAGTCGTCTGGCGAGTGGCGACACACGCGTTCCCCCTCATTTTTATTATCGCTGTTCTGATGGTTAATAATGGACATTACAGCCATGTTTTTGAGCATAAAATGAAGTAGTACAGTGTAGAATAGTTTACACCCCTGCATTGCTGCTGTTGCTGCAATGAAAAAAAAAAAAGTCGACAAAATATTCAACACGTGGACCTCGACAATCGAATCTAAAAATAAGTGAAATCCCCAACCCTAGTCAGAAGACACTGTCGCTCGTGAAACACCTCCACAACGGACGTTATTCTTCTTCTGTGGTTCAATGTATGCAACTGGATGTGCCCGGACTAGTGCCCGGAGCAGGACGATCTGCTGTTCAGGAGAACCGCTGTTTACGTAACCGGACCGGGTTTTTTCAGAGATCTCGCTGAGCCCGAGATTACAATAAAACACAGCGTTCTCAGCAGTGGCTGTTTGTTTCGAAACTTCAGGGCTTCTTAAACAAGGTAATGACGCAGATACACACTAAAAAACAGCGTTAATTGGAACTTCCAATCTATGTCCGCTTTAAATTCACACCGAGGTGGTTGTATCGTACCTTGCCAAAGCTGCCTTTCCCCAAAACCTTGTGGAGGATGAAGTTGTCCACGTTGATGCGGGTCAGATGGGTAATACGCGACTGAGGCCGTGGACTGGATCCCTCCCACAGTCTGCCATAGGCAGATCCATCTAACAGTCAAACGCACATGAAAAGTATAAGTAACTTCATAAATACTCATTTACTCAGCATTGTGATAACCCTTGTGTTACCATAACTGAGCGTTCTTGACGCTTCTCATGTGCACATACACAGCATTACTCACTGACCATTGATTTCCAGTCCAGCAAGTTTGTTAACTTCGTCGTAGATTCCAATATCTGGCAGACCAGGCAGATTTGGATCTGAACGGCGGGTGGACGATTTCTGAGGGAATAAAGAAAGAAAACCAAAAATGAAGCATGAAACAGCCACAGTTTCCCAGAAATTGTTACCCATTTGGATTTACGTTCAAGTAATTAAAGCACAATCTGTCGGATCCTCCCTTTTAGCACTGTTTGTATGTCTGTATGTACTGTATGACCCATCTGTCCCTCAAACAATATACATGTGTTTGTAAACATGTCATGTAAAAGAGGGGAAGAGAACTGGGAGTTCCACAACAGGTCTGTCCTTAAACACACCAGGGCAGGAGGCTCGGGTTACTGTTGAGGTCCGGTTAGGTGTCACAGTGTGGGTGGATAAATGTGACACTCTGACAGTCTGATGGTTACACTACAGAGGCAGTCTATTGTTAATCATCAGCTTAATCATCCAAGTGATAATAATACATGAGTGACTGAGTGTAGTCATGATACCGTGAGGAAGGTTTCACCAGATATCCTGTATGCTCTGTCTGTGTTTGGACTTGTCTGTGTTGGGATTAATGTTACAAACAGCCTCCTATAAAACTAAAATGGACTTGAGGGTTCAGCAGCCGTGATGGTGGTATAATAGAAAATATAGTGAGGTTCAGTGGTGACACCATAACGTGTCACTTGTTTTAACATCTGGATATTTGCATGGCTGTCTCAAAAAAAAAAAAAATTCCCTTCCTGGATTTGTTCGAGAATTTAATTCAAAACAAGAGCCTCTTACATTTTACACCTGGGATTTGTGAAATGATGTTGTCTTTAACAGATTAATCTGACCACTCGAACAGGAAATAATGGTAATACTTCTCTGCATTTTTATACAGTCTTTTAGCAGATCATAATATATAATGTATCCCCGTCAGAATGTTTTAATAAGTCTTATTACATTAATCACTGTAAATTAAATTGTTGTGTCTTATATTTTTGCTAACATATTGCTTCAGTAACACACTCTTGTTTGAACAAACTCACTTCACACTGTCCTCCAGACCAGTGTTTCCCAACCCTGGTGCTCAGGGCACACTGCCCTGCATGTTTTAGATGTTGCCCTGCTTCAACACACCTGATTCAGCTAAACAGCTCATCATCAGGGCAGTGTGCCCTGAGGGCCAGGGTTGGGAAACACTGCTCCAGACATCCAAGTATATTGTATACATAAGTGTAATGTAAATAAATGTGGGAAAAGGCATTCAAACATATGGGTTAGTGTTTATTTTCAACTCCCTTTTCAATAGTAAGACAGAGGAGTATTTGTATCTGTACTTTTATTTATAGTAATAATAATATTACTGCTGCCCTGTAGTAACCTGCTTGGAGCTGCTCCTCATCTACCTGACTTGAACCCTCATCCCTCCCCTCTGCACACCCTAACCCCATCATCTCTGGTATTATATCCATCAACCAAACCTGTTACAAAAAGGCCCAGGTCATAGTCTCCACATCCATGTGTCTAAATGAAAAGTCCGTCATCAACTGCCGTGGTGGTCCCAATGGACCCTCTTCAGACAAACACAAGCACACCTACAGTTTGAGACTATGCAATCCGTGCACAACAACTGTAGATGCTCCCTGGAGCTTGTTTTAGTCAAAAGAGAAAACAAACAAGATGAAACCATGGACACTTGCTTGAGATTATGTGAGTACCTATGCAAACCCCTGGTGAGAAAGAGCCCCTACTTTAATGAAATTAAGTACATATGAGGAGAATGATAGACTGACACAGACCCCTATTTCAGTATGAACCAAACCACAGTAATACAGAAATACCAAGCAGCTCATGGAATTTTGAAAGTATGACCCACACCTAAATCCTTTGATTATTCTTCTTGCCTCTTTTTGCTGCTGAGCTCACTCCAAGTAAGGCAATTCCATGACTTTATACTGACTCAAACACTTAAAAAGACAACTGATCTCGAAATGCACTAAAAGGACTAACTCTAATGTCTCCATGAACTCACCTGGCTGACTTGTGTCAGTGCTTCAGCGAGCAGCTTCTGGTTGATACCACAAAGGTTGGCGACTTTATCCTGACACTTGTGATGAACATTCATAGTACAATCTACAAACATAATAAAAGAAAGGAAAGGATTTTAAAGTAAAATAGAACACTTTGACCGGAGCAATCGTTTGGTCAAACACTTTATGCACTGTACCTTCACACTTCAGGCCTTGTTTGACGATACCCCACAGCAGACTTCCACAGTGGTCGCAGAAGGTGGGACTCATGTAGTTGTGGGTCTTGAAGCGGTGCGGCATGTCAATTTTAAAGCGCTCCTTTTGGAACTGTGTGAACAAAAATGGTTCATCGTCAACAGCTCCATGTGTGACTGGTGAAGGAATCCACATACATGGCCTGGGACGCCGTACAGCCCTTCTGCACCTGATCATGTCTGGGTCTCCACTGTGACCACACTCCTAAATATAATGTTACATGGGTTTTTTCCAAGGTCTTTCCCCACTCTGTCTTTATAATGCCTCCCCCATTGTGTGGGTGTTTGTTCATGAACACATGTTGTGGTTATCTGGGTCATTTAGTCTTTGATGTCTTTATTGACCAATACTGATGATCAGTGAAAAGAGATGTGGACCCTAGACGATATCTATTTAAACTCTGACCCATTAGCACATTAATTCAATGAAATAAGCACCATTGTTTACATTGTCGGGGAAAGACATTTCACAAAAGCACAAACTGGAGTGAGAACTGCCCACATAAGAGTGACATTTGGAGATGGCTCACAGTACATGGTGTACTACAGAAATGTGTGTTACTTGCCATAGTATCCCGACTGTTAGCAGCAGTACCGGTGCATCTGCCAATAATCTTGTCTATGCATTTCTTGTGGATGGCTGCATTGCATTCTGATTTTAAAAAAAATAAAAAAACATCAGTATACTCTGATTCTGTATGTGAACATCATATCTGGCAAACTGGAAATGGTGACAAAACTAAAATGTATTACACACACAATTCATGCTCTGAACTGCTTCTTCAAGTGTTATTCAAAGAATTGGGATTTTTGTAATGCATTGTACACTTACGTCTGCATTTGTAGCCTTGTTTGTTGAGCCCCCTGTAGGAGACAGAAGCAGAGAGAGAGGAATCATTCTTTGATCATGTTAACGGTTTACTGATTAATCCTGGTAATAATGAATAGCTGGAGGACACCCGACCTGATTTGTTTATCACGGTTTAATTTTTTAAGTAAACTTCCTTTGTGATGAGACCAGGATGGGCTTGAAAGCAGATTACTGAAGATCCTCTCGGGAGACAAACATTATCTTTGTCCAAGAAAGATATTGCAACTTAATGGAAAGTTGAACTCATCGATTTTTGATCAATAATTTAAAAAGCAAAAAGGTCATCAAATACAGTAAATCAGTGTGAGTTCAGCTGCCTTACAGCTTTAAGTTTTGTTTACATGAGGCTAAAATGTAGGCCTCACTTACCAAACAAACTCTCTGCAGACGGAGCAGAAAGTGGGCTGTCTGAAGAACGTGGCAATGAACTCATGGTTTTTTATGAAGTGGATCTTGGCTTGCTTGATTGCCCCTCGTCTGCGGTTCAGAGTAGGTGCCTCTTCCTCTTTTGTGTCCTGCTTTCTCTCTTCGAGGTACACAGAGAAACACAGATCATTCATCCAATAATACTGCAAATACTGAAAAAAACAAGCTAATTTTGTCTACAGTATGTCACAAATTATTAGCCTTAACAATAATCCATGGGTTGATGAAAATAAACAAAAAGGAGTGTCTTTTTTTCCCAAAAACACCTTGGTTGGATCACTGAACCAGAATGATAGGAATGACAAGCATGAAAACTTCAGAATATAAATCAGACAAACTGATTGGGTCAGTACAGTTTGTGCTCGATCAATACAGTATTTGATTAACTCTTAAGTTACAAGACAGAATTATTATTTTATATAATATACTTATTTTGTATCGGCAGCATCGGTATAGAAGTGCGAAAAAATTGTGTATTTATGTAAAATTATGTATTAAAATATAAAAAAAATTAAAGGACTAATCTTACAAATATTGTTGCGCAGTTAACTTACATTAGACAATGTGTTTTCAGACGTTATTAAATCTTTACAAATGTGTATTTATCTTTATATATACAGATTTGTATAGCAAAAACACACACGGGTAACCAAACAAGAAAAGAAGACTTCCCAAGAATACATCCTTTTTTTACTGTTTTGATTAAGAGACCCCCTAGAGGAAGAAATTATATACTGTGTATGTATAAAGTATTAAAGGAGTGCAAAAAAACAGCTCCAGAAAGTCATACAGATAAGCATGAAAAAATCCACAAAAAGGTAAAGAAAAATAAGTGTTTTCATTTTTGTTCAATTCACCTGTATCCGCTCCCTCCAGAAAATACTGCACTGCCATCATTACTTTCCCAGAAGGATGGAGATCAACCTGAACACAGTTAAACACAAAGTTACTCTCGGCCAACCTAAAACATCGCTCTGGCAAAAAAACAGAGAAACATTTCGAAACATACCCAGAATTCCGCACGTCCGTTGGCTTTCTTGCATCGCTCGGCGAGGACAGACACACCAACAGAGACTTCAGCCAGAGGCTCTTCTGCTGTCTTCATCAGCAATACCTCAAGCACACGGCCCTCATAGATGTGCGCATCAAAACTGGCCTTCCATGCTGGGTACATGGTAGGTTTCCTCTGAACCAGAGTCTTACCTCGTTCTTAGAGAAGGCAGAGGGACAGAGGGACGATGGAGAAACGTGTTTATTCAGGAGTCATTTTAAATATTGTTATTATTACAATAGATAAAATAAGAATGATGAGAAAGCTTAATGCTGAGGTCAAACTACACAATTTGGTCTATTACTATGGCATCACACCTGACAGGAGGTGGACCATGGGGCGAGTCTAGTCGACATTGAGAGAGTATTGTAAACAAACAATGGCAAAAGCAGTGTGAGTGATACTTGTTGAGTTGATGTGGGAGAAGAGAAGAACTTGAGGTAACTTAATCAATCCTCTTTCCACTTAACTATTTTGTTTGAAAGTGCTTGTTACTTTTGAATATGTAGAGCACTCATTGGTCAACATCAACTGAGGTGAAGGAATACGTCATAGACGGCAGGAGAAAACTCAAACATGCCAACATCGTCTACACCTCAATTTTGTGGGCTGACGTTTCCTGACACACTAGGTCTGTCTGTTATAATGTGTAGTCTGATCTCATCATTAGAAAGACTCTGATAAAGAAAGAACAAAGGGATTTTTTTTGTTTACCAGTTGTCAAGGCCTCCTTCATCTTGATTGCACAGAAGGGAGCATCCTCCAGTGGGGGCAGGACTCCCAACTCATACGAGTTAAAGGTGATCCTCAAGAAAGGAGCCATGGTGACAAGTACCAGGGTCACCTGCTGTCAAAGATGGACAAAGCCATTGTTACCTTGGTGGTATTTATCGTTGATATGCTAGTAACAAACACAGATAAAGTGGTCACTGTTGTCTTGGCTGCAGCTCAACCAAGACCACTTTGCCTTCACTCTTGTGCCTGTTCAGAACCATAATTAACATGCATGATATGTAGAGATTAACATGGTTTTTTTTCTATGGCTGAAGACTATCGTATCTATCGATCTAAACCAGTGCAATAATGTTTGGCTGATTTTTATTTTTTCTCATTCTGAAAAACATCAGGCTAATGATACACAAAATTGCTCAACTTAAACATTCACTGAACAACACTTATGATCCCTCTCTCCAAACTGCATGTTGGGTCTGCACTGCACTGCAGTGCATTTATATCTGCTAAATAAAAATAATGTATGAACTAAATCCAAAAATAGATAACAGCACACAGATGGGCCTTCCCCAGCTGAGAGAGTCTTGTGATAAATGGCCGAAATACCCAATGACGTTAGGGTACACAACTGATGATGTGTCATAGAGGAACTAACTGGTCACCATCTGAACACCCCAAATTAGTCCAACTAGCAGAATATAATCTCCTCCCCTCTATTCCCACCTAGTGATCGGAGCAGGGGGGGCGGAGTGTACAGCCCAGCACAGCGGGGGTGCTGGACTCTACCTGAATCTGCCTTCTCCTCCCCATCTTTCTACTAAAAGAGATTTCAACGGTGCAATGCAGATAGTTTAGATAGATACTCTTATAAAATTGTTCGCACCTGACATAAGAATGTATTTACATACATATGTACATACATATCTACATCATGGCTGCTTGCAAGGACCAGATTGTGATTTTTGTTTTATCTTAGACAGCTTCTGTATGTCTGTGTGTGAGAGAGACAGAATCAGTGCACCAGCTCCACAACAAGGTGTGATTTACTCATGTGGGTCATATCAAATGTGTGAAAAACCCATACGTGACAGTGACATGTTACAATGTGATCTCAAAAGCCTCTACTGCATGTTGGGTCCATTCACAGAGACATTTAAACTTAGTCACACCCATGAAGAGGAGGGAAATGAAACATTTTTACACACCTGTTTCTATGTGGAGGATAGATACTCATATATTTTTTATTTCATCTTTTTTGTAATGAAGGAGGAGTGCCAATAGAGGCATATTGGTGAGTGATCAATATGGTCCTACATACTGGGCATACTTACATGTCACAACTCTTTCTACAAAACAAACTACCGTTTCAATATTGTATGCAATGAAAGAGGTAACTCCCATAAACTTGTGCTGGCAGGAACTACAGACACTCCCATGTTACTCTATATCCTCTTTCTTCGTTCTACACCTACAACTATAGCGTCAAATGTGTCAACCTCATAATTGTGCCTCTGCTGCTTGTTGGCTCCCTGTCACTTTGGTGTTTTCAGTTCTGCAGATACTGTAAAGCCGCAGCTGCATAAGTGGAGGTATTTTTCCGTCCTGCAAAAGCAGAGCGAGTCTCAACATGTTGCCGATCCAAACACAGGCATGCAAGTGCTCTGCAGAAGAGCTGGTTTTTACAACCCTGATCTATCCATGCTGAGGCCAGACAGAAACACAAGAAGGAAAACAAAGTGAGATGAAAGATTGGAGGGGGTTAAATGCACAAGCACTGCTGCAGTGAGCTGTGATTTTGGGGCGTTCATCAATAGCAAACACACTGTGTGACTGTGAGTGGGGTAGTGATTGATTTCCTAGCAAACTGTTCATGAGCAGGTTTTCGATTTGTCCCATCTGTTAAATTCACTAGCAACAGCATGCTTGCAGACTTCCACTTGACTTCCCTCCTCATCTTTATGTAAAAAAGTATCAAGTCATTATGTTATTATAATATCTCATCTCGACTTCTGTGTGCATCAAACACCTTTTTAAACACTGTTTTCATCTCAAAATATAAGATAAGCATCCATAATACAGGTATCAAATGAAGAATCTGATCTGTTTTACGGTATTATGGTGCATTAACAAACTCAGTAACAAGAAAATAAGACTAAAGAAGTCTTCAGATCCACTGATTAAAGCAGATTTAATAAAGAAAAGCAATCACTTAACAAGAATGAACAAAAAACAAATTGCATAAAACAGTGCAATTTGAAATAACTGAATAATGGAGGAGAGATGTTTAAAAAGGTAGAAAGGTGACTGAGTGGTTTAAGTAGAAATTCCAGGTTGTGATATTGGTATCATATCAGACACAAAAATGCTTATTCTAATGATCAATAACAAAACACTTACACAAACATATTTAGGGCTAGTTTACTCAATTTCTGTCAATATACCCTATACATTTAAGGGTTTACACGCTGGACATTTAAGCTGTTTTGTGTATCATTTGTTATTAACCTGTTTTGTTATCAGATGGATTCTGCATCACAAATTGGGGTTGCCCTGATTTCTAAATATAGACACTGAAAAGCTACACACAAACCCTTACGGTGGACTTTATTCTCCAAACTATTTTATTCATTCATCGTAGCGGCGAGTCAGTAATTTCTCTTTCTTTCAGTAAGAAGGAGGTTTACCTGTGAATGGTGTGGTTGAGCAGCAGTTTGCTGAACAGAAGGCATCTTTGGCCACAGTTAGAAATCAGACTTTCCTCAGCATGAATGAATGAATGAATGAATGAATGAATGAATGCAGGACAACACACTGATCATTTATCACAATTGGGATTTTGAGATGCAGTGTTTTGCGCTGTCCTTCAATATTTGTGGTATCATAGAGCTTAACTGCAGATGATACCACAAAAATATGAATTATTACTCCCTAATGCAAGGATGAGACCTTTAAAATATGTTTTTAAAGGCACAGAACAAAGCACAATCCAAAACAGAATGGTTAAATTGCAGCCTTTGTGATTTGCTTCACTGCATTGTTTGACATTATCGTTCACCTTAATATCGAGATATATCGTATATCGGGGCATATCTGTCTGCTGTTCAGACTTGCCTTCATCCCTCCTCCTCCTCCTTGTTCTAACGTTTTCTGTGATCCGTGAAATTCCGTGACCTTAACTGGAATTCCACAACGACACCATGGCCACAGCTGAGCACCACCCCGTGGGTTATAGGCCATTACATGACAGATGAATGTGGGCTTTTTTCGTAGTTTGTGTCACAGATTCCGTCACATGGTTTTCAAATGATACTCGCGATACTAAAAAAGAGGAACCAGTGGAGTTTTATAAAGTCTAGTTCATAATTTCCAGTAAACCAGCAGAGCTCGGTAAGAGTCGACGGTGCTCACTGCTGTCACTGTCACTAAGTCACTACTGTACACACACACACACACACACACACACAGGCGCACACTGACTGTTAACGTTACTGATGTTAAGCTAACTTCAGCGCCGACTGTTACGGAAGAAGAAGTCGTAAAAGAAGAAGTAGAAGAGCATGAAGACGAAGAAGAGTAAGAACAAGAAGAAGAAGAAGAAGTAGCTATAACTTTTTTGCGAACGTTACAAACACTCAAAAAGCTCGTGTGTAGAGGAAAACGACAGACACTCACCTCAGTGCTCGCTCTTTTTCACCGCAGCAGACTCGCGCAAAGTCACTCGTTCTTTTCCACACGGTTTTTTTTTCGTTCAGTGATTCCGTCGATTGAGGAAGTGAGGCGCGCGCTCTCTCTCTCGCGCTCTCTCTCTCTCTCTCTCTCTCCCCTCCCTCTCCCTCCTTCCACACACACACACACACACAGACTGTGACGTTCACCTGAGAGAGAGAGAAGAAATAGAGGGAGGGAGGGGTGTTCACCTTGTGTAAAGATAGAGAGAAAAGGACAAAGCAAAAGGAGGGAAAAAAGACAAGAGAGAGAGAGGCTAAGAGGGCAGGATGTGATGTTCAACAGCAAGACATAGAGAGAGAGAGCGAGAGAGAGAGAGCGAGAGAGAGAGAGAAGTCCACCTGCTGTTGGGAGGGAGAGAAGTGAAAGGGGCGGGGGAGTGGGGGGGGTCCCATCTGCCCTATTTTGAATAAAAGTCCTGTCATGACTATTCTGTCACAATAGAATGTCTATAATGTACATTCTATTTTAACTTTGTATCGTATTGCTAACATCTTTCTATATTGTTCTTTCTTGGAAATGCATGTTTATTGTGTATTATCTCTATCTTTACTGTCTTTGTGTGTGCTGAGACAATGTAAATGTCCCCACTGCAGGACTAATAAAGGACTGTCTTATCTTATCATGGATTATACTGCATGTTTCCACACTTCACTTGTTCTTTGAAAATATGTGAAAATGGACTGCAGTCTCACACTGATGTTGACTACCGTAATGACTGTAATGAAGGAGGAGGCCTGTGACAGAGGCAGGCCTTTAATGTTTCATATATAAAGCATGAAGCATGTAACTCCAAGTAAAAGTAAACTGCTGTTAACTTTGTCAGTTTGACCCCTTTATTAGGCACAGTATGAAAAGCGCCCTTCTCATGTCGACAATAAAACACTTTAAATCGGCTTAAATTAAATCCCGGTTTGAGGACATAATGGTATTTTAATATTGATATCAAACCCTAACCCTTATCAAGATGAGAAAAAGACTGACTTTAAAATGTATCAGATTATTGCTCAGATTAGCCCAGATTACCACTTTACACTAATGATTGACATGATTGCGCCACAACTCCAGGGAATATCCTGAGTTTATGTTCCGACATGGGGAAAATAGACATTGGTGAATTTCCGTCATTTGAATAATTGTGAATGGGCGGAATTCTTAAAGGTGCCATATGTAAGAATGTGGCCAAAAACGGGTACTACATTAAAAAAAAAATTGTTACTTCTACTACTACTACTACTTTTGAATTCTACTTTTAGGTTTCGTTTTCGTTTTAATATGAACATTATTCCTGAGTCTCTGTGACACATTAGGAGGATTTTATGGCCAGTTGCTTTAGATGTATTACATAATGCACCTTTAATATTTCATGTGAGTCTTGCTTGCCAACATACAGTCCTGCTGATTGATTTTAAAGAGTCTACCACACATCACAATTAAAAAAAACACTCACAGTAAGTTGATCGTGGAGAATTTCCATCATTAAGTTAATCGTGAATGAGGAAAATTGTAAATATTTCACACGACTAGCTTATGAATTGTCCAGCTCGCTAACATACAGTCTCAGTGATTTATTGTGAGGTGCCACAGGACGGGGGTTCTGATGAAAATGTAAGGTAAAGTGAGTTCTGTGTGTTTTAGAAACATTACATTATACAACAATAACAGAGTGAGTTGTAATTAGTTTGGTGAGGACAATCATGATCATCAGTTAAGTGATGGAGCTGTTTTGACTGCTTTAAACTCTGTATGTTATGATCTAACTCTATTATTATTCTGTGAAGCACTTTGACCATTGTTTTGTAAAGTATTATAATAATATAGTTATTATTGTCTCATATACTGTGCAGTGACAGTGGGTTGATCACCCGAGTTGAGAAGACAAATGCTTGTACACATATATACAAGCATGTGCATGGCTGTCGAGAGAGTGCCCTAGATTTCTGTGAAATAGTCTCATATGTGTGTGTGGGGGGTGGGAGGTTTTCTTTTCTTTCTGGGGTCACGTGGCTGGCAGGCTGCGGGGGCCGTTTTTTTGAGGTTTGAGCTTGGTTTTGCTGAAGAGGTGGCAGCTTTGTCTCCTGCAGCCAAGAAGATATGTTCTTTTCTAAACTGAGCACAAGCACTTTGGAATTATCCACAACCTCACATTTATGTTTGTGTTCATCCACCACCCGTCCGCCCGCCCGCCCGCCCGCACACCCACAAGTGAGCAAGGGTAAAGCCTCATTTATGCCAACTGAGCTATTCCCATCCTGATGACAGAAGTAAATTATTGGCCGAATTGTAGAAGCTCTAAATAGGGAAGGCAGCAGATAAGATAGATTCCTCCAGGGTGAGTCATGATTCCATTTAAATGTTTATACAACTGTATGTGCTTTTGTTAGTAAAGTGAAAGCTGCCAGGGAGGAGGCACAGACGAGGCACAGGTGTGTCCGTGCTCTCCCTTTCTCCTCTGAGGATTTATGTAACAGGCAGATTGTTGACTCATGGCAGACACAGGAAGTTTAGGCAGTGGGATGTATACAGGCGGAGGGTAAATTTAGCATGCACAGCTTAAAGAGAGCCTGGCCAAGAGCCACACACAGAATGCAGAGTCGATGTTTGTATATGACAATGATAACTCAAATAACCACTTGTTACAACCAAGGTATAAAGACGATCATGTGTACCCAATAAAGTGGCCAGTGAGTGTCCGGGTGTATACAGTAAAATATAAATGATAAAAGGCCATACTCAACTATATGATGGTGGAATTACAATCTTATGTGACACATGGTCCATGTGAAGAAGCTGCTTATCACGAGCTGGAGCAAGTTAGACATTGTCTCTCAGCTCATAAACACACTATGATCATGCAGTTGTTGTCTTCTCTCATTATTCAGCATGGACACCATGTATCCTGCGCTTCACCTCAGCATTATCAGATCAACACAGGACACTCGATTGTGAACACGTACAGAAATACCCAGGGGAATGACCACTGAGTGTAGCTTTCTTGTATTTCTGCTTTCTTTTATTTAAAAGACGTACTCTGGGCCCATAAGAATAATGTAAATGAATGAATCTAAAAAGAAATGCTGACAGTTTTGTTGAATTTGATTCCAATAATGTCAACAAAATCATAGATTAGTGGGTTGCACACCAACAAGGATGGGAAGGAGAGAGTTGAGAACTTTTACATTGTTTTTCTCTCTTTTTCACAACTAAAACATATTCAAACTAAATATAAATCAGTGTAAACTCTATGAAACAGGCAGACAAAGAAACAGTGTAATCTTCAAGTGAAAACTAAAACTGGAAACACTGCAGGCCAATTATCGCCTTTTTAAACTGTTCAGTGGGATTTCTACAAACAATCCCATGATACTGTATGTTCTGCTTCTTTTACTTATTTGGATCCTTTGCTGGCCATTAACTAGTCCCACATATGTCAACATAGAAACTTCATTCAAATGTTTACAGCACTAATTAATCATTTCATACTTTCCAAAAAAAAGCAACTATAAAGAAAGTTTATCACACAAATTAATTAAAAGACACTTCAGACACAACGATTACTTACTTACAGTATTTGCCTTTTCTAGGTAGTGACCAAGTTATACTTAGATGCACAGAAAGAATGGAAAGCACATTGCAGAAGGCAACAGGGATAATAAAAGTTCAGTCAGAGGTGCAGCTTGTGCTGCAGGCTGTGTGTTTTTCTGTTTTTGTGCTGTTGAGGGAGAATGGGCTTTTTAAAGCTTTAGGGGAGGAGGAATAGGTGTTACATTGACTTGGCAGTGTAGGCTGCAAAGAGTTTGCAAAGTGGGACATGAGAGTCCGTCCCTCTTTTCTTCCAGCCTCTCCACGTCGATTTTTTTTCTCTCCATCTCCCTCTACCTCCCTGACTCAGAGGGGAACTGAGAAACGCAAGACCAGGTGTAAACCCAGAAGTGTCAAGCCAATGTCAAGGCGGACAAACTATTTCCATGTAAATTTTTAGCTACCGTAGAATGAAATACAACATAATCCTTGCCTTTTCCTGAGAATCTGCAGCCCACACATTCCTGCAGAGGCTTTGTTTGTCACCAGGCTCATGACATCAACACAATCATTGCATTTCCTTTTCTTCATCAAACTGAAAATGCTCAGAAAATGTTATTGTGCGAGTCTGTTGTTACAACAGGTACGTTCTCACAAGTCTGATTTTAGAGCATTTTAAGTTTGTAAAATAATAAGTAGCTTCACCTTTGTAGCATCAGCTGTTAATGACTTCTGAGGACATGTCACGGAACTGTGTCTTCATTAAGTGAGTGTGTTCTCGTATGGGTAACTTTGTGAGGACCAAAAACACCACAGGAAGTGAGGACCTCACATGTGACCCCTTAAAAGGGCTTTTTGAGGGATTGGGCTTAGGTTAAGGTTAGTGTAAGGGTTAGACTTAGGCATTTAGTTGTGATGGTTAAGGTTAAGGGCTAGACAATGCATTAAGTATGAGTGTCCTCACTACAACTGCAGTGCAAACATGTATGTGTATATGATTGATTATTTGCTTTCTGCTTTGCTACAGCCTGTGGCAGAATGGAAGTAGGCTTGGATTATGACACTGTTGGTGCCCCACTGTAAAAAAAAGAAAAGAAAATGAAAAAGCTCCACTATCGGTCCAACAGCCAGCTGTCATTACATTGCAGTACTTGTCATTTTAATTATTTAGTATACACACACACAGTCTTTTATGAGGTCACTTGACTTTCCAGTTTGAGCTCGGTCTGTTAGCCATAAGTCAACAGTTTTCTGCGCTCTGTGGTGAAACCGAGACACAACGCAATAAAAATAAGTAAGGCTAAAAATACAGACGATTTCACATCAAACTTTTACAGTGAACTGCAAAACAAAGTTAAAACCCAGTGAAAGGATAAAGTGAGGAGGAGCAGTAAATGTGGGACAACACACATACAGTATATACTGTTGTTTGTGCATAAGTGTGCCTTCTGTGGCAGCAGCTAAGGAAAGACAACTGGGGTATTTAATTAAAATAACAGAGAGAAGGTGAAAACAGAACTGGGGCTAGAGATGGAGAAGAGTGTGATGAATGATCTGTCCTCTATATAGGACGACGTGTCTGCAACTTTTCAGGAGCCCCAGAAAGAAAACTTTGTGCCTGATATTATTCTGGGTCAGCAAGCCTCGGGAGTGTGGGGGGGAGATGAGAAGCAGAGCAGTTCTGGCCTTTCTCTGGCCACAGAGCTCGTTGGTTGGTCGTTGTTTCACTCCATCCTGAGTGTGATCTCATACACACACTCGTCAGCCGGGGCGTTTGAACAGAACAGGTCCCACATGGGCAACACGCCAGCACAGACAGGAGATGCTGCAAATGCAGTGCAAACAGCAAGGCAACATGGATGTCTCTGTTTTTGATGTACTGATCTCCATCAGCAAGAGCACACGAGTGACAGGAAGTCAATGACGGCCCGCTGTATGTTAATGTTTAGTTCATAAAGAGATGACGCAGACACACATGCTTCAATAATGAACCACCTCCTTTACTTGATTATAAAATAATACTGTTAGAAACAAAGTCAACAAATCATTAACTACAGTACAAAGTTCAAGACACATGAGGAAAATTGGTGATTCTTGGCTGAATGTGGGAGTTTTTACACAAATGTGACTTTATATTTATATTTATTTAAATCAGTTGATAGATATATGATATATGCGCGTCCACATTTACCAATAATAATAATAAAAAAGAGTAGGTATAGTAAATGAAGTAAGTAAGTTTTGCCCTCCATCCCTAATATCAGCGCAAATTAAAGGCATAATAACTATTCACTGGCAGGAACAACAATACAGTACATGACACTTCTATAAAATTCTTTGATTCAGCCTGTGCTTTAACAAATACATACTTTAAACTGAAAACCAGGCCATTTCTGATTCAGGCATTTCTGTGTGAGGTTGAATTTGTGTGTCCACGTCCCGAAAATGAAGGTGAATGTCATTGAGCAGATTATTCATAATGTCCTTGTCCATGTCCTTTTTCCAAATATCCACAATCTTCCAAGTGATTGGGGAGGGGGTGATGATGATGATGATGAGGATGATGATCCGTCGCTGGGGAAAATGCAGGTTATATGAACGTACTGTTCCACACTGGCCGGAATCTGGGCCATGGCCACTCGTGGCTCTGAGCCTCACACCTGCTGCTATAGCAGGTGACAAAGTAGGTGAACGCGTCCTCTCTCAAAGGACAAAATGCCTTCATTTCTTCAGTCCAGTCAGACTAGTCAGATAAGCCTTAATGGTTTCACAGACAGGCAGCATTAGTGCACCTATAAAACTGTGGCTTCTTCCATAGCATTTGCCCACCTGTATGAGGAGCACAGTATTTATTAGGACGAAGAAACAGCATCAACTGCAATGGTGCTAAAAGTGACAGTCCTCTGTCTCTCACAGCACATGTACCCACACAACATCAGTTCTGGCTTATTTTAGTTTATTGCAGAAATCTTGCAGATGTATTTATATGTAAAATAAATGCAATTGCTGTTTTTATTTTGTACATATGTTGTAAATTTTGTATTTTTTAAATATATATATTACCTTTTTACTTTTCACAGTTGAACTGTTGTTGAGGGCCCACTAATTTGTTTTTTCATCGTACCCTAATGTGCAGTGACAAAGTCTATTCTATTCCAGAGTATCTATTTTAAAAAACTTGCACTAAGAAAATATATAAAGTTAAAACATTCTTACATGTTCCGCTGTGACTCGTGGAAAAATATTAAATGACCGCTGATTAATGTGAACATTATAAAGGTGACTTGTCTCCCAAACAGCAATAACTGTGAGCCTTCACACGACAAAACATTGTAGCATAAGCGTCTGGTGAGTCTCTTGTCATCTAAAATTGATTGATTTTCTTTTATGTTCTTACTTTCTTGTATCTGCCTCTTATGCTGCCTCTTGGCCAGCTCCTCATTGCAAACTAGAATTGTTTCTCAATTGACTCACCTGGTTAAATAAAAATAAATAAAAATCTTAAAAAATCCTCAGATCTGATCATAGAAACGGCATTTGAATTGAGGATTGAGACATGTGGTCACATTTGTGAGCTTGAATGCAATCTATCCTCAGGACACATTCAAGATCAGTTTCTGATTTTTATTTCACACTGATCACCATGTGATTTCCTTTTTCTCATGGTTAAAACTTGTCAGACTCATTGACACCACATCTGATCACAGACGACACTTCCAGGATGCATTTTAATGCCAGGTGTGAACAATCCTAATTAAGGCATCATCAGGTCTGAATGGGTTCTTTTTTTTTTAATTTAAAAATTTAATTGATTGATTGAATAATGTATTTAGATTGTACATTTCTTTAGCTATCAGTAAACCCTGGCTCTCACCTCTGGGCTGTGTAGTTGTCCTCAGCTTTAAAGGCGTAATACAAAGTGTTTTTGTGGTAGAGCTTGAAGACGTTGGCCTCCTCCTGTCCCTCCTGTCTGTCAGGCAACTTCACTGTGAAACCCAGCAGAGGCAAACTCTCTGACGCTACTTTCTCCTGGAAACAGAAACTCCATCAGAAAAAAAAGTGATATATAATAATGAGGTTATGTTTTTAACCATGCTTGTCTGTTTGTTTACTTGTCAGCACTATAACTCAAAAAGTAAATGACAGATTTATATGTACACTACCGTTCAAAAATTTGGGGTCACTTAGAAATGTCTTTATTTTTGAAGGAAAAACACTTTTTTTCAATGAATATAACATTAAATGAATCAGAAATACACTCTATACATTGTTAATGTGGTAAACGACTATTCTAGCTGCAAACTGGTTTTACTGGTCTGGTTTTTATTGGAATATGTACATAGGTGTATAGAGGCCCATTTCCAGTGTTCTAATGGTACATTGTGTTTCCTAATCGCGTTAGAAGGCTATTGATGATTAGAAAACCCTTGAAAACCCTTGTGCAATGATGTTAGCACAGCTGAAAAAAGTTTTGCTGGTCCTTTGACGAAATGGAGTAATTATTATTTTGAATAAAAAAATCATTATTTCTAATCTTGCCAATGTCTTGACTATATTTTCTATTAATTTTGCATCTCTTTTGATGAATAAATGCGTGAGTTTTAATGGAAAACACAAAAAAATTGTGTAGGTGACCCCAAACTTTTGAACGGTAGTGTATGTCAAGGTGGAAAAAAAAAATTTGATTTTGGTGTTGATCCACATTTGGATGTAGGATTTTTAAAGTGTATTGATAGTGTTTAGACACTGTGAGTAGCCCTGGAGAAGGTTTGTGCTGTCTGAGTGCTTGAATCAGAGCTGTGCAGGTTGAAGGGGAGCGCATGTGTCCCCTCACCTCTTGAGCTCGGTAGGTGTAAAGCACCTTGTCTTTTAGAAGGAACCACAGTCTCTTCCAGTTCCTCTTGCTCTTCTTGCTGCGCTGCAGGCTGCCACTAACAGAGCCTTCCTCTGACACCGATACCTGCACAAGAGTGGCAGCATTACTTAAAAAAACAATGCTGTCGATCATACAACATCATCAGGAATCTGAACTGTGCAGTGAACATGGCCTCAGGCCTCAGGCCACAGGCAGAGGCAGCGGTGTACCTGGTTGAAGGACAGAGTGCCTTTGCGATGTCTCCAGATGTTGGGCGGATGAATGTTTTGGAAGACAGCAGAGAGAGGGCGGGTGGAGCGGTTTGGACGAGGGCTGTTTTTACCTGCAGACATGTCTCCTGCAGAGACATACGACTTTATATCAACCAGAGCAAAGGACAGGTACAAATGCAACACCCACAGAATAAAAAGCAGAATATGGCAGGTTAAATGGCAGCCGGCTTGTATAAACTAAACTGCACACAATGTGCTGCATACATCTTTGTTAAATAATTGTAAAGAACAGTATCACAAGTTTTGCTTTATCTAAAGGCACATTACAGTGCTGTGCAAAATATTTAGGCCACCATTTCATTTGTTGTTTTAGCAATGCTAAAACTTCCGCAACAAAACAGCTTCAACAGGTTAAAGTGCCAAGTATTTAGTGTGACCTACTATTACAAATGAACAATTGTACAACCTCGGCTCTGGTTAGCTGTAATTAATATAATGTGTTTGTTCTTCGCTTACATGTTAAAATGATCTGCTTTGGATTGTTACACTGGGTTCATTCAAGACAAGCTTGAGCATCACATGCATATATGAGTTAAGCTGTTAAATAGTTTGTTAATATAAAAGACCGTGAAGATCACAGAATGAGACTGTATATTTTTGTGTGGACACAAAATTCCATAAACATTATCCTGCGAACAAACGTGTTTGAACTACAAACAGTACAATAATGATATTAGTACTGATGTACTTGTACACTACGTTTGTTGTACTGTAAATGTGCAACTTCCTGTGCTTTCTGAATATCCTTCCAGCTCTATTTGAATTCCGAGCCTCACATGTTTGACTTCCATCACTAGGTTTCATACTGATAAAGGTAAATAAGGGATGCAGCAGTTAACTGTCAGAAGTTACCATGCTGCCTCTACTGGTTAAAAAACGGCAACACTAACATTTAAAGGCAGTCAGACAGAAGAGTGGAGTTCACCCACCTCTCTTCTTTAGTTCATTGTAACAGTGGTCACACACTTTGGCCATGTGGTCGTTCATGTATTTCAGTGGATATCTGTTCCTGGAGCAGCTTCGACAAACAATCTGAATTACAAACAAAACAAAACAAAACACAGGCCCCAATTAAAACATGAAACACACTTTATTAATCCACTCTGTTGGATATCACAGTCTCATAGAGTACAGAGATGTTGTGTGTGTGTGACTCACTCTCCCGCAGCCATGACAGTGGTGTCTGCGAAGTGTGAGGCTGAAATCTGCCGTGCAGTTCATGCACATCATCACCTGTGAGATGGGAACAAGTGTGGGGGCTTTGTCTCCCAGAGAGAGATGCAGACCGTCTCTGGCCTGAAACAAACAAAAACACAAACACATACACGCATGTTTCTTTGTGGTTGTTGAGGATGAAATGATGAAAAGAGGAAGAGTTAACTCACCTCTCCTGAGCAGCTGTTGAACGCTGCAGATCCTCGGGTGTGTTCAGCCACGGTGCGACTCAGTGTGTGAAACCAGTCCTCTCGTTCAAGGAAGGAGCTGTTAATGATATACATACGTATACATAAAATCAGAATTATCACAAATTGAATGATTGATTTTACAACAATATGACATTTCTCGCCCAGCGTGACCCACCTCGCAGTCAAAATGATGGAGATATCTGTTCCTTCGATCTTCAGTGCATTCAGGACATTCTCTATGATGGGTTTACTGACCTGTAGAATGAATCAGTTTCAATAATATTGTCATTAATCAAAAGATGAAACAATTGAGCAAGAGAATATATTTCTTCTTTTGTCACATTTTCTGTTAACTGGGTTGGTGGCACCATTTCACCATATTAACAATATAATATAAAACATTAATTTACCTTTAATCCAGTGAGAGGCAACAAGTTCTTCAGTCTGTATTTCCCGTCCTGCTGAGGATACGTGTAGAGCAACACATCGTTCATCTGAAAATAGAAGAGCATTTATAACTCACTGCACACACTAGGATGTTTTATTATTATTATTATTATTATTATTATTGTTTTATTATTATATTTTTTTTTTTATGTATGTATACATATATATATATATATATATATATATATATATATGTACATATATATATATATATATATGTACATATATATATAAAATCATGTGTACATGCAGAAGTGTAGCTTTACTTAAATGGTGCAACATCTTCAGCTGCACCATCTTGATGAGTTCACCTCACTCATGTGTTTGCAGAGAACCTCCACAAGGTGGCACTTTAAGCTAATGAAAAAAGAGGTAAAACTGAGCTGAATATAGAGCTATACTTCGTTATTTTCAATAGGATACCAGGCACAAAGCATGCTGGGTGTTCTTTTAAACCTGCTCATAAACAAGCACAAACACAACCAATGTCCACCTAAAGAGAACCGACTTACTTTAGAAGATATAATAGCTATAATAGTTCATATTAATTAAACATGTTTTAATTTCTCCAAGAAGTGTCACTTTTGATTTGACACGTTAGTGTAGAAGTGCAGGAATCATTTCTGTGTGCTTTCTTTAAGCCTTTAAATACAGTGGAATCGTGACAAAACAACTCGGTAGAGCGTAAGAGAGTTGTGGTCTATTGGGCAACCTACCCAAGTGTGATGGAAAACCTGAAGGCTTTAGTACAAACACCCTGAGACCGCAAGTTGGGGAAAACTTTTGTTCAGTAATTACTGTTTTAAATTGTTTTTCCAAGCACCCACTTCGTATACGTCTTAAAGTGTGCCACCGTCGCAGTACAAACCCCTATGATCGTACATGAAGAAGATACTTCAGTAAATAGGAATCACATTGCATCATTAATCTCTGTATTATTTTTCCAGTGTGGTTTCCAGTGTGTACACACTGTCGCTGTGTGTTTTACTACCTTCTTGTGGAGACACTCGGCTCCTGCAGACCTGTTTTATGACGCCGTTTTCCAACATTAATAACAGTTAAAAGCGTGTGATGAGGATAAACTTGCAGGGTATAAGTTATGTAGTGTTGATTACCAACATTCTTCCAGCAGAGACATTTATGAGCATTTTTAGTGTCGAGCCCAGATTTAGAAAATTTAAAAAGACGCCACAGGAGGGAAAAGTGGTGCACTTAGCTGATGCTCTGTGGATGATGAGCTAAGATCTTCGTTTTTTAGAGCTATCTCTATTTTATCTGTTAACAAACTGAATGTTTGGGACAGTCTATTGTTTTCTTTCACTCTCTTTTTATGAAAATATGTGTGGATGTGGCAGTAAAAATTGCAGTTGCACCTATTTTACTCTAAACTAGATCTAATTGCCACTTTATATTAGTACGGTATACAGTTATAAAGCTGCTGAAGCAGACTAATATTAACATAAACATTATATATACATTCACAGGTGTATATATATGCCTCCATTTATAGGAGTAGGTGGTGACCTTTCCCATGCTGTCAGTAAAGAACTGACTCAGGAAGTCGGCATTCAAAAAACATCCTGCAAGGAAATGGCTCAGTCTGGGAAAAGAAACAATCAAAAAATAAATAACCCAACAGGTATCTCTTCAAGGTCCAGTGTGTGACATTTCAGAGGGTTTATCAGCAGAAATTGAATAGAAAACCTACAAGTTGTGTTTGTATATGTGTGTCACTTTAAGATAAAAGAAAATAATGAATTTGTTTTCATGGCTTCTTAATTTAAAGAGGCTGCCATCATGTGCCGCCATGCTTACAACGCAAAGAAAGAAAAATGGCTCCAACCACAGAATTGAAAAGAGGGAGAGTGGAAGAGTTTTGACAAACAGTTTACATCATTTCTGGTACATGAAGGCCACCATAGATCCCTGAAGCATTTGGGAATGAGAAAGGTGAGCAGAGGAGTCCTCATCATTAAACGTCACTAATTCTTACACACTGGACCTTAACCTGTTTACGAAAACCAGTAAAAAAAAAGTATTTACCAAAAACAGATGCCTTGGCTGCTGACTCTTCCTGCTGACCTTCATCAGGGTTCCCTCCTTTACAAAGACCTGATTAAAAAGACAAAATACATACATGATTAAGTCACACTGAACATCCGGTGTCTGATGGTGACACGTACAGGACGTCTGCAATCATTAATGTTGTTTTATTCCAAAGCGGTTGGGGATTCCCGGCTGACTGTGTAAAGGGCAGCACAGGGGTGGTGCAGAGCAGACATGCTGGACAGGCAAGACTCAAACAATGCTCTTATCAGTGACTTACCCTGCCAGGCTGCAGCAGGTCTCGCTGGCCGTGAACGCTGTACTCGATGTTGACGAGACGCAACAAGTTCTCCTGAGCCGCGAAGACATAACAGAGCAGAGAGATGGGGACAGAATTAAGATGGCAGACATAAGAGAAAAGATGAAAGAGTTTTCATTCATCATCTCATGTGGTTGCAACAAGATAGTCTACACAGAAACATCATGATTGGGTAAATCATTTCAACTGATGTCCATCAGAATGTTTTTTTAATCTAAATTTTGGCATAAAATAAAACCTGAATGGAGACATAGAAGATTCATAGTTACATAAAGTTTTTATGCTTATAGGTGAATCAGTGAAAGGTAAATGTAATTTAATGCAGCAGAAACAGGTTCAGTAAATGATGTATGACGTTTAAAAAACATGTGACTGAAAAGTCCATCAAGCTTGAAACCACAACATTTCAAAACCCAGAACAAATGGGAAGCAGCAATTTGCTTTTTGACCACATACACTATTTGATGTTGCATGGTGCTCTTTAATTACAGTATGTAATTATTAATACTAACATTAATATCATAATGTTGCTGTTCTTGGTGAACGATCTCTCAAAATTAACTTGACAGCATGAAATGGAAACAGAAATACATTCATTTGTAGTTTAAATGTGTGATTTTAGTGGACACAAGGCTAATGTATACACCACATTTGACCTTATCTGTCATATATCATGTTATCTGTCATAGCCTTTTCAACACTGGCAACTCCTTGGCTTTTAACCCAGCATGTGAATTGTGTCTCTGGTGTTTTTTTTAGTCGTTTTTATGTCTTTTAATGTTAATTTAGGCTTTTAATGTTTTGTTTTTTTAGTCATTGTTAGAGTTAAGAATCAGTGTGCTGTAAAAGTAGTCGTGATCACATTATCATGATACTGATCATAACTTTTATAATTTTTTACTTTTACCTAAAAGCTTAATTTCTTTTAAGCTTATTCAACTCTAAATAAAGAGTATGTTCATATTGATATTGTATCATTATAAAATAGGAGGTATAAGGGATTTGGGATATAGAGTGATATGTCTTTCTCTGTATAATCTTGTACTGTGGTGCTGCATTTATTCAGGAAACAATTCTTTGTAGATTTATCTGAGTGTGATGTACAATATATTAATGTGCATGTGTATATCAGTGCTGGAAGACTGTCATCTGCGTTTGTACCTACATGTGTACATCATGGTGTTGTGGTTATTCATGTGTTTCTGTTGCATTCAAACAGACAGTGAAAACAAATTTCCTGCTGGACGATAGAGATGATATCTTAACCTTCAGGTGAATGAGTTATTACAGAAGAGTTTTAATACACAGAACCAGCTGACATGCTTACAAAATGAAACATACCCCATGTCTTAAGCTGTCATTTACTTGATCTTCAATATCAGACACTATTCCCACAGCAGCTGAAGAAGACAAACACAGATGAGAAAAATGTAAACAAGTGAACATTCACATATTTGTGCAAAAACAAAACAAAATCTAAAAGTCTGAATTAGTCAAGCGCGTGGACGTGACTGCATGTCTGGAATGGCTCTTATCGGAGATACAGCCAAAGATAGTGTGACTGCAACGTGCCTTCTCATGAATTACACATCGCACAGAAGAGAGCTGAAACATCTTCCTGGAGAGTTTCTAACACAGACAAAGACATCTAAATTGGCCCTCTCATGGCCAGCTCTTCATGCCAAATGAGCATATATCAATTCCCTGGAACACACAGCGACAAACAGAAGCCAATAAGGCTCTCCTGTGAGTAGATGAGAGCGGAGCCAGAGGCCTCTGCTCACACTGACGCTGCACTTTGTTTACGGTACCTTGGGTGTCCTCATATTCCTTGGAATCAGGGGAGAGGTTGTTCAGGTAATCTGTGGGAGGAGTGAAATACATTAATTCCCCTTAAGTGTCAAGAAGGAAACCACTATAAGTGAATTATATTTGCAGTCAGGGAAACTCCACATTTCACTGAGCCTCACCTGTGAGGAGCATGCGATACTGAGCAACGCGCACGATGACCCGCAGGAGCTGATGTTTGAGAGAAACCTTTTCCCCGACTGGACTCTGCTGCTGCTGCTGAAACACAGACATCAAACACACGTTAACATTGTATTCACATCACTGCTGGTCATCAGGACAGTCAAGGCTTTTCCAAGAGTCTGTACAAAAAAACAATGAAAATTAAATTTCTACTGAGAAGTAAGTTATTCCATGTGGGAGCTTTGAATTAGATTCATGTTCTAAGTGTGAACCACGGTCACAGACACTTACTGCTTTCCAGCACAGTGTGTCTTCCATGCTGCAGGGACTGGGCACATATATCTCTTTTAAAATTTACATTAACACAATTTATGTTTAATCATAAAAGGTGCAGTGTTTAAAATTCAGCAACATTTATTGGTGATGTTTTACGTTGCACCTCTCAAGTATGTTGTTGAACCTACGTCGCCTTCAGTTCCTATCTAAACTCAAAAGATGTTTAGTTTGTCCATTGTGGGCTATTGTAAACACATGATGGTCCAAAATGGTGGCCTTCGTAGAGCTGATATGAATATAAATATAAATGGTGTAATGAAAAACATAAATTCTTACAACAAGGTGACTGTACATGTATAAAAAAAATCAAGTATTATTTTATCTTGTGGCTCGTAACAGCCATGTTTGTGCATCTTGGGCTCAGGCCAAAATGTTGGTTCCATGGTAATTTTATTTATTTACTCATGGAGAATATGTACATTGATGAGGTAAAAGCAACAGTTTCAGTTTTGGCCCAACGGGCCGCTCTTAATCAAACTTTCTTTTGCTTTTTTTTGCACATCTGGGGTTTGCTTTGTGCTTGGAGCACAAAAGTCATTGATTTTTAGCAGAATTCATTCCGTCACAAACTACAACTCACTCACGACTCACTGCTTTTTTAACAGAGAACAGAAGTCAGCTGACTTCGCTCCAGTTAAAAGTCAGCCTAAAGGCCACAGTAGACAACGGAGAAGATCTCATTCTTTTGAAGTATGTTATGATCTGTTCAATCCTTAGCATCAAAAAAATTATCGGAATGCTTGTACTGACGTTGCAAAACTGGACTAGTACTGCAGCACCTCAACACTCTCCAGCGTATTCCACCTCAACAATACAAAAGCTTCCACAGAGCTAAACATCCAACTCAGTGGAGTTGAGTTGAAGCAAACCACTAGAGCTGTAACCATACACAAACTCACCATTCGATTTGTATCACAAATGTTTTTTAAATTTAAAAAACATTTTATTTAAACTTATACAAATATATTGGAACACTGTGAACAGATTTGAACATAAATAAATAAATAACCAAAGATTTCTCTCTTTTCTGTAACAACATAATACTGTTGAAAAATACAAAGTAAATGATCGATCAGACTGGGATTTGTCCCCAAAGCATGCTGGGAAGTGTAGTTCTTCGTGGTTTTGTTCCGGTGGAAATAACTTGTTTTGATAAACAGCAAAGGTAAGACAACATTTCTGCTTGTATTTCTTGAAAGTCAGTTGTTGTTTTGCTCTTATTTTGGGGCTGGATCCGTGAATCGTGTTCGTAGAGTGATAAAAATGGTACCGTTGGAATCTGTGAATTCTCCGCTGTTTACATAATCACACTGACGCTCCTGCTTTTAAACATGTGCGCTGTAACGTTTTTTTTTCACCTCCTGCGGGTTTGATCCATCGGTGTTTTAACTGTGTTTGGTGAACATAAGAATGGTTTATATGAGCTTTTAGCTGAGTTTCTGACCTTTCTGTGGGTATGCAGCATGTCTGTGTTTGTTAAAGTTAGACATGGTTTTATGACGCTTTTGTCGCTGCGTCTGACGCTGCCCCTGGTACTGAGGACATCAGTAAAGAAGAGATTAACACGTTCATGATGACTGTAATTAATTAATCACAATTAAAGCGATAATTTGACACCACTAATAAAAATAATAGTTCTTTGAAAAGTTTGGTAGCACAAACAGCTCATATCATGTGGCTGACTGGAAAAATAACTGGGAGTTAGAAAGGGCGTTTCGCGATTCTGTTTTCTCAGCCACGAGACAGGTTCGTGGCTCTGAGTGTCGCGATTTCGATTTCGATACGCATATCGTTACAGCCCTACACACCACTAATCCAAACTACCTAGGAGGGACCCCTGACAGGACCCTATCCTTTAAGGAACACCTGAAAGACATGGCAGCAAAGGTCAAGTCCAGGAACAACCTGCTCTGTAAGCTTCAAAACACTGCACACTGCAGCACTGGCCTTAGCGTTCTCTACAGCAGAATACTGTGTCATCCCACACACACCATGTGGACACCAGGTTCAACACAACTGTGAATCATAACCGGGACTATTGGTTCAGCACCACTCCCCTGGCTTCCTCTTCTATCAAATATAACTCCCCCACACATCCGACGAGTAGCACTTACTCAAAGGATGCTTCAAAAAGTCAAAGACTCCCACCCCATCTGCCAATCCATGCCGACCTTTTCAACCCACCCACTGCTCGTGAACCATGTAGAAGACCGATTTGGAAGAACTCAAACACCTGCCAACTTCACCACCCAGTCAGTTCAGAAAAAGGAATGGGAGTCCAAGGACAAACATCTGGTCAGAGCCCACACAACAACCTCTCAAGAAGACAGTGGTCAACCCTGAACATATTCAGGACTGGATATGGCCTCACAGCCTTCACAAATGGGGAAGTAGCCCACGCTCATTGTGTGCTTGTAGAGAACAATGGAACATATCACTGAAGCTTCTCTGCTCCACAGACTGAAAGGAAGGCGGGTCGCCCTCCACACAGCAGACCAGGAGGCATCTGTTTGTCTTGAAGACTCCTATTATTGAGACATTTGACTCTAAACAACACATTTAAGAGTCAAGAGGAGACAACTTCATCCTCTAAGGACAATAAAGTTCATTATCATTGAATTAATAGCTTTTGAGGTTTTTCAGTTTGGACTAAAGCGGTGAACCAGAACCTTCTGTATGCTGAAGAAAGTGCTTCAAACCTGAGCACTTTGAAACACTTGTGCTGTTAAATCAAACAGAGTGAAAATGCCTCCTCTCCTCAGTGGTCTATAAACGGGAGAGGAAACATAGAAAAGTTGTTTGTTCATAGATAAAATGAATGTATATATTGGGACAGCTAGATTATTAGAAAAGGACATAATAGTCTAAAACACCAATTCTACCACTGACTTTGTACTTAGCAGCTGGCTTGATATATTTTATGTACAAATTTAAAAAGGTGAACAGATGCTGGATTCCTATTATCACATCCTTTTATTTGATGTTTTTTATTTTACCTTAAACATATCAACTCAATATATTCTATTAAGTCGTCTCTGGCTGACTAGTTAATGAAAAAACATGTTCATTTAATTGAAGCTAATTATAACTCCTCACTTAAGCGCCTGAAACATCTGCTGGGGAATGCAAACTACATTAATTTTAAGATTCCCCTGTTTTTAAAGATATGTCCAGAGTTGTTTCATTGCTCTTCTGAGTGGCTCAAGCCAAAAATATGTGTTCCTAACTTCGAATACTTAACACATAAAATGTATATGTTTCCTTTGTGTGTCGTGAATGTTTTCTTGGTTCTTTGAGCAGCAGAGGAAACAGTGTGGTTGCTCTCCTTTAAATTAAATTACTACTTCACTTCACCGCTACGGCACGAGGGACACTTCATCTATGTCACTGCACACACAAACACACACAAACACACACAAACACACACAAACACACACAAACACACACAAACACACACACTGCAGATAAGAGATCATGTGCACAGCTGAGATAAAGATCAAATATACAAGGTTGGCACCAAATGTCCATTATTATTTTTAATTAAAAAAACAGAGATGTTTCTCGAGTGCAAGTATGTTTCCCTATTTTCCTGCAGGCTTTGACTACAAATTGTATTTTCTAATAAATTACAAAACAGAACATTTTATGTATTTGCTTTTATTTGCAGCAAACAGACTCTGGTCAGAACAAGGGCCTTTCTGCATGATTGCCTGTTCTTCCTATGTGTGAGTGGGTTTTTTTCTAGGTTCTCTAAAAACATTCAGAGGATAAGTGGACATTTAAATTGTCCATAGGTGTGAGTGTGAGAGTAAATGGTTGTTTATCCCTGTGGTAGACTGGCGATCTATCCATGGTGCACCCTGCCTTTCGCCCTATGTCAGCAGGGACTGGAACCAGCAGCATTAAGGTCACATTATACTTCTCCGACTGCGTAATGCGTTATCCGACTGCGTAACCACAGAGACCCCTCTAGCCTTCATACTTCTGCGTCGTGGACGGATACGCGCTGCAATTTCCCGCCTGATCAGTAGGGGTCACTGCGCAAGGTTGTTGTGCTTTTGGCTACAGTGAGCAATCACGTCCGAGAGAGAAAGAGAGAGAAAGACTGTTGTTGTTGAAACAGTGTCCCTTGACGGAGTGACGGACAAAATATTTCGTGCAGTCGGAGACGACGCAGAGGGCTCTGCGTAACCTACGTAGAGCACTTTACGTAGGAGTATAAATCGGGCTTTACAAACCTCATGTAGAGGATAAAATGGTAGACTATCTATGGATGAATATGAGTTTGGAGTGACTGTAGGTCTGACCTCAAACTGGTGAACAATCGCTGCAAAGCCAGGTGAAGTCCGGCAGCTCTCCTCCAGCAGGTTCATACTCCGGTCATAATGGCCGATGTAGGTGGTAAAAACCAAGAACTCTGGTTTTCTGGTGAGGAAGATATCAGCGATCTTCTGGCTCTCCTCCCTGCGCAGGGACACAGATGTAAGAGGAAGAAGAAGAAGAAGAAGCAGAAAGAACATGCACCAGATTTCAGATTATATTTATTGCTTTCTGAGGTGCATTAGTGAGCACACTCCTTGGAGCTATGGAAGAAAGTCTATTATAATTAATTATATAAATGATATAAATGTGTGCCAGTATTCCTCACCAGTGTCTGAGTCGATTCTCAAGCTCTGTGAGGATTCTGCGGTGCAGGGTGTAAACATCAGGCAGCTCGTTCAGAATCTCTCGCAGTCTCTCCTCTTCCAAAACGGGCTCCCCCTCATCCCCGACAGCTGCCCCCACTGCCTCCCGAAAGTCCTGGCACATTTATTTAGGTTTATGTTTAAAACAAAGTCTTAAGGCTGCTTTTTATGCCCTTCAGCAGTATGAACATCACACCACAAGACTAACTCTTGGCAGGCAAGTGAAAGAGCAGCACTTGTGTTCCTCTTAATACAAACGTGAACTTGCTGAGCAAGGCACAAAATGCCCTTCCTGCTCCATTCCAGCTGCTCAGAAGTTAAAGGTTCAGACTGCATTTAAACTGAAGGTCTACTAATATGAGTTTCATAAAGGCAGGTGCTATCTATCTATCTATCTATCTATCTATCTATCTATCTATCTATCTATCTATCTATCTATCTATCTATCTATCTATCTATCTATCTATCTATCTATCTATCTATCTATCTATCTATCTATCTATCTATCTATCTATCTATCTATCTATCTATCTATCTACTGTATGTATATCTATAGACACAGTGAGAGAGCGTTAGAACAGACAAAGAGAGAGAGCAATTCATATAGAATTCATTGGCAAATCAAATAAGATTATTGCACTCACTTCCTGAAGAAGCTTCAGGGCTTTCACGTGTCTGTGGACAAAGAAAGTTTAACAAGAGGCTGTGAAGTTTTCACAGGAAGGTAGTGATGTTTTACAGGGAAAGAATTGTTAAAACAACACTTACAATCTCTCTGTATCCACCAGTTCTTTTGCAACGTAAAAGGCTCTGGACCGGCCATCAGGCTGTAAAAACAGAATTATATAATTTACTCAAAATGACCTAAGGGCTGAAAAAAGCTGGAGCATTTTTGGCTGGTTCAACAGCTACAACTGGCTCACACATCACCTCTTAACAGCTATAAAAATATTATTATAATAATAATGAGGACAGCCTGTTCAGAAGCCCATTAACCTCCATTAACCCACATTCAAATCCAGACCTGTGAGGGCAATATAAGCCACTGTTCAAGATGAAAAGCTTGCTTTATTTTGTCATGTTCTTTTATGCTTGCATTTCATAAAAAGGTGTTACCTTCCCCTTTCAAATGATGGTACAGAACAAATCAAATGAAAGCAAACTTATTGAGTAAATAAATTTCCTTTGTGAAAACAGTAAAAACATGAATAAAACAGGTCCAGATCTCAGATGGTTACTCAGTGATGAAGATGATTAAAGGTCCAGTGTGTAAGAATAAGTTACATCTAATGCTGAGATTATAAACTGATTGGAACAACTGTAGGACTCGTCCACTTCCTCTTATCATTCACCACATGAGAGAACTACAGTGGCCTTTGCATACCAAAAAGATGTTGGTCTACCTTAATAGTAAATAAAGCTTTTGCTTCAAAATGCACACTCTGGCTGGTTTGTCTGTTTGGTCTCATGTAAAACACGGTGGCACAAGATGGCGGGCACAAAAAAAGCAATGTTCTTGCATACAGTACATATCAAAGGTTTATTCCAAGGTTCACTCACTCTCACTCATCTTCTACCACTTTATCCTCCACATGAGTGTCACTGGTGCCAATAATGATAATCCATCCATCCATTATCTACCGCTTTATCCTCCACAGGAGGGTCGCGGGGGTGTTGGGCCTCTCTCAGCTGACATAGGGCGATAGGTGGGGTAAACCCTGGACAGATCACCAGTCCATCACAGGGACACATACAGAGACAAACAACCATTCACTCTCACACCTATGGTCAATTTACTGTGATCAATTTACCTAATCCTCATATTGTATGTGTTTGGACTGTGGGAGGAAACCAGAGAACCCAGAGAAAACCACAGGGAGAATATGTAAACTCCATGCAGAAAGGACCTTATTCTGACCGGGTCATGGACCTGGGTCTTGCATCCTTGCTGCAAAGGCAAGAGTGCTAACCATGTGGCCTATTCCAAGGCTACAAAACACAAATTCACTTTAAAGCCATGATACCCTTATTCAAAAATTAATGTGTGGTATATTCAATTTCTGCCAATAAAGCATTCTAAATGTTACACACTGGACCGTTAAGATTGAATCCCATATTAGTTAATTTAATTTTGTTGTTGTTTTTTTGCTACTTAATTTACAAAGTTCTACAACAAATGTGCAGATGCACAATTGCACTGTGGAGCCCAAGATTTGTAATATTTCTCCTGTGAGCCATGCTGGAGTTGGAGAACTCCTTCCTCTGCAATTAAGTGAGATGGTAGATGAGCAGTGATGCATTAGTGAGTGCATTTTTATGGTTTTAAGGTGAAAAGTGCTTTTCCCAACATTTAACTCACTGACTCACATACTTAGTCCGTATTTACATCATCACTTTTTGACTGAACTTACCTGTCTGTTGTAAGTGCTGTGCGTGACTCCGTCTTCCTCATCAGACGTGCGTGCCTGGTCTTCCTCACGCGTCATCTCTCCCCTGACTTCACCCACTGAACCTGCCAGTGGACTCACAGCCAGCGAACATACATTGTACGCTTCCGTATAGGCACTTTGTATGGAGGGAAGGACAGGTTAATCAGGTCAGTGAACAATACTGTAGGTTACACACAAATGCACTGTAGCATCTTGAATACATTCATGCTTCATTCACTCAGTAAAAAGCGCTGAGGGTCAAGCAATCATTTAAGTATATTTCAGAAAATATTGATTATTAGGAAGAGCAGTGATTCAACGTGGTCTCCTGACAAAATTCAAACCAGAATATTTTAAACATCAAATACCTACAATATAATAAGATCCAGTGGTTCTTATACAGTCACCTACACGGAGAAATGCCTGGGCCTGTGTCCTTCCACTTTTGTAAAACTTTCAAGAAAACATTCAATACTATCTATAATACTTTCTTATAAGTCGTTACCAAGATATAAGGAAAATGACCATACTCTTAATCTGTCTGTTCAATACTGATTATCATCCCTGTGTGTCCAGGCGTGATTCTAGACCAGGGCTGTCAGGACTGGACTGTTTATTACATCATGAATCCCTGCACTTCTGTGCCGCCATAACTAACCTAAATCCTCAACTTTTCCCAAGACATCTTAGAAAATGCTGACACTTACATTCATGTATTATGCCTTCGGCAGGATTTATGTTAGTGAACTGAAGCCCTTGTTTTCAGAATTCACCCTTCATTTGGCCATTTTTTTTATGGATGCATTTAATTTTTACTCCTTTAATCTGGGATTGTAGTATCAGATATACATGTACTACATACTGGCAGGACAGTTCTGATACTAATAATAATAATACAATTGTACTGCGGGCCGACAAGGCAAACAGGACTTGAGTTTGAAGTGTTTTGCTCTAGATCAGTGATTCTTAAACCTTTTATGCATATTTTATACCTGAGAAAAGCTGAGAAAAGAGCTCTCGAAGAAAATCCATTATCACCAACGTTTAAATACAGTGGTGTAAATAGTCAAGAAAGAAAGTCAGCTCCAGACTTTCCACAGGAGGCAGATTTATTCCCAATAAGATCATTTACTCTCTCATCATCCTCTTCTTCCACACATATACGTCACACACTGGTATAGTGACATTAGATTAAGATGGAGCAAGAGAAAAGGTGACTCTAATAATTATTTCTTTTTTTGTTATTTGTTTCATTTTCTACATACTCTGGTCGCCTACTCTGGTATATACAGTAGAACAGTATTTCTGATTTTCCTCCCAAGTACCACCAGAGGAAGCTCAGGTACCACCAGTGGCACACGTACCACAGTTTTAGAACCATGGCTCTAGACATAGTTAGCTGCGGTTACAAGCTACACTCCAGGTAGAACCTTTTTTTTTTATAAAGGTTCCACCTAGAACCCTTTTGGAGGGTTCCATCAATAACCCTTTCAAAACCAATCCAGGGAAGGGATTTAAAGGGTTCTCTGGATCAAAATTATTCTTACTGGAACCATTAATGTTACCAGGAAGCCTTGAAAAAACCCTTTCTTCGGGAAAGGGTTTTTCAGAAGCAAATGGTTCCAGGCAGAACCTCATCCCTTGGAACCCTTATTTCTAAGAGTGGATAGCCATCTTGATGTGCCACTGAAAGTGCCACTGTCCACTGAAATATCGCTATGTTAAAAATACTGCATTTAGTATTAGAAGCATATGTGAATTGATAAAGCATTGCAAGACTAGAGAAACCAATTAAGTAACAATGAAAGGCCCATGGTGACAACCTTTCTCAACCAGGGACTTGTGTCTCGTGTATTTTATGCTACGAGATTCTCTTCTGCAGGGAGCCCAAATGAATATGCTAATGGCTGCCGCTCAGTAGGGAGAGGGAGCTATGCAAATAAAAACATGTCCTTAAGTTACAGTAGTAAAGCAGTAGACCACTACGTGACCAAATGTCTTGCCAGTGTTCCTGTCATGTTTGAATCCCAGCACCAATGGACCGAATCCCACTGAGATGCAAATTAGCTTCATATGAACGACATATTTGAGCACTTTTGATCTCTGCATCGTAAACATTACAGCCGCACGGCCCATTACTGTTCATAGGGTCTCACTTTGGATGAGCTACCGGGGGGGGGGGGGAGTTGAACCGCAAACTACATGCACGATTTCTATATTAGGCTTTTATATCACTCTCAGAGACACTGCCTCTGTCACGTCTCACAGTCCTGCCATGTGGTTTCAAGACCCAAGGCAAAAATCTAGGGTGATAAATCACAGAAGGAGATTAAAAAAAAGAAAATTCTGTCTGCCTCAGGTTCCTAGTTGAGCCAGTTATGATCAAATTATCATTATTAACATAATCCCTTCAGGTTATGTGTAACAAAATCTTTTTATTTCAGCAATTAAAATTGTAAAAAAAATTAGCAAAATATGATTTTAATTTTAGCAAAGTTATATCCAGACAAACACTGGTGCTGATTGCTTTGCTGTGATTAATCTTGCTTTATTTAGAAAATAATTAGCATTCTAAGGCCCTCAAACTTGCAGCCCGTGGGCCATATGTGGCCCTCCAATCAATGTCATGTGGCCCACAATTAATATCATTTTAATGAGTTATTTCTCTATGGTTTTGTCCATTTACAGAATCAAAACAAACACTATATGGGAAATCTGTCAAAGTCCTCACAGATATTGTTAGTGTGACATAAAGGCAGAATATTGAAATAGAACTTTAATCTCATATGGCACGCCTCTACTGATTAGTTGATTTTTCTCAAAAGGTTGGCTTTTCTTCACTTGAAAGGCCCCCTATACTGACAAGACGAGACACTCAGTGGCCCTCAGGTAATTAGAGTTTGAGAAGCCTCTCCTAAGGTAACATTTTGTGTTTAATACTCACATATACAGCTCTGGTTCTCGTAATGGAAAGTCAATGACATAGAAATAACAAAGGAAATGTTAAATGAGACATCATCAATATTTTCCTCGGAAGATTCTTGTAAATAATAGATATATGCTGTATTATTAGATATAATTAGATGTCTATATGAGTCATCTATACATATGTCTACCATCTACCTCTTAATCCTCGACAGGGTCGTAGGGGCACCAATCCCAGGTGACATAGGGCAAAAGGTGGGGTTCACTCTGGACAGTTTTCCAGTCCATCACAGCGACACATAAAGACAACAACCATCCACTCACACACCTATGGTCAAATTAATTTGATTTCTAGCCATAGGGCAGCTTGTGTATTTTTACCCCTCCCTCTTCCTTGACTCCATGCTCAGTTGATGCTGACACTGCCATGTTTCACCAGTGTTCTTCTGGTACTGTGCTATGTTCTGTTTTACTATGGCCAATAAGGTCAACCTCGTTTTTGTTTTTGTCCCCGTTTTTCGAGGTTTATCTGCTTTTTGTTAAACATTCCTTTCCGATATTTTGCATGAAGACTGCGGGAGATTGTTGTTAAATTTTGGGAGCAGTCAGTACTTGTCCGAAATTCCTTTAACTCCTTTAATGTTACTGTTGGCCTCTTATCTGTGTTCTCCCAGTTTTCTTGTCCCCTTTTTTAGAGGACATCCTGTTCCTGGTAATGTCATTGCTGTCCCATGTTTTCTCCATGAGTTGGTTATTGTTTTATGGCATATCCAATGTCTTGGAAATTATTTGTGCCCTTCTCCTAATCAATACCTCTGAACAACTGTCTCCTGTCCATACTTTGGGAGCTCTGTGCATCACTTATATTGTAGGTTGCAACTAAGAAGACGTCAGGAAAATGCTACAGGAACAGCTGTGTTTTATTTGAGTCTTTCAGAGTCACTTTAATTTTGCTTTTGATTCTCTTTTTCCTAATATTCACGAGGAAGCAATTATTGCTGTTTGGCTTGTACACATACTAAAATGGCGAGCACAGTGAGAGGGAAGCACTGCAGTGAACAACTGCTGACTACAGAACACGGCGATTGTATCTCAGCCTCGTGTTCGTAACTTGCTCGAGAAGAGCAATGGCTTCAAAATGCTCTGACTATTAATCATCCCGAGCAGCCTGCATGATATGGCCACAACCAACAGGAACACAGGGGGATGGGTTAATGTCAGTACAGCATGGCTTATCATACCAACAAACAGCATCACAGCACACAGATGAGAAGCTCTGCCTACAGAGCATCTACACAAGAGGCTGCTTCTGCAGATGATTTATGAATGAACCCCCCCCCCCCCCTGTTTTTAACTTCGATCTGTTGAGATCACCTCCACCGGTGTTTCCTCCTCTTCCACCAAACATGCCCCAACAGCACGCGGACACTTTCACAGCTGGGGTTTTCGTTTACCTCACTGCATTGAGAAGGGGAAGCTATTGTACTGCACTTACCTCTTTAGCATTGATCATCACATCCATACGGGATGCGATCACAGCGTCAGGGGACTCAACATAATATATGGTTATAAATCATCTTCCCCGGGGGTGCTGTTAAACCCACACAGCAGTCGAGCAGTAAAAAAAACAGTGTTTGGTGTAAAAGGTTGTAAGGATCACTGATAACACCACCCTAAACCAGAGACTGTGTCGATGTTCTGTCTACACTCAACTATTTAATGGATTGTCATGACCTCTGATGCAGAAATTCAGATGCAGTTATGTGATTAACATACAGACAGAAAATCAACTCACAAAAGATCACTTGACAGACATCAAACTTGGCAGGTGCCTTACAAAGGGCATCAGCGTGTGCAATGTCATCTCTGACATTGTTAGGATCAGAAATGTCAGAGATATTCGGCTCATTTTGTGCAGTTCACAACAAGCACATATTAAACAGGCACTGCACTGGTGGTACTTGGATGATAAATCACTCTGGTGTTGGCGATACATCAATATCTTTTCTACAGCGCATGGAGCAAGTGTATAAAGGGTGTGTTCAAACATCACAACTATACCAGGGGCACTGTTTAAAAGGTTTTTTTGTCACTCAATAGATCATCTGTGTGTTTAAAGCATAACACTCAACAAACCAATCAGGGTTCTACTTCCATTCCTTTTAAAAGCTGGTTTGCATGCACATTGCATGCTATCTATTTTCTTATGAAACTAACAAGGACCTTCGTGTCATTATTGGCACCATTTTCCAGCAGGTTTAAGTTTGCAGCCATTGTCTTGTTTACATACCTTTCTGTTTCATCTTCAGCAGAATGAATTTTGCCTTTGAAACCAGGGAGGCTGCTCATGTCCACGTAACCGTCCGTGTCATTTGCAGATGACAGCACTCGACTGGGTCGGTCAAAGAAGATTGGGAACGGTCCTTGTGGAATCGGCCTCCGCTGTGGCACTTGGACGTTTTCATAGTCTGAGCTGATGGGGGGAACATTCTCATAGTCTGAGGTATTCGTGTTAGGAAAGGAGATAGAGCGAGGCTTGGTCAGGGGGAGAGCTATGAAAGGCACACGAGTGCGATCCTCAAAAGACTCCATTCGGATAACACTGCGATTGAGGAATGCCACAGAGCCTCCTTTTCTTTTGCTTTCTTTGTAAAACAAGAAGGAGGAGGACGGCTCAGGTGAAGCTTGAAGTCTACTAGCGGAGCGTGAGTTGAGCTGTGGGGAGCTACTTAAGCTGTGGCTATCTGAATCCAGCAGTCTGTTCTGTGTTTTGGGGCTGGACTCTGTTGAGGACTTGGAGGAGGATGGATTGACATCCACCACGGACTTGTTCTCTGTTTTACGCCTAAACTTAAGCATCAGGAAGTGCTTCAGGGAGGACTTCTTTTTCCTGTTTTTCTCAGCTGAGTCACCTGTAATGAGCAATGAGGGAGAACTCTTTGTGATGGGCTTCTTGGTTATGTAGGCCAGCTCAAATGGAGGAGGAATATCAACGACAGAAGTTGGAGTGGACAAAGGTGAGCACCTGGAAAAGCTGCCAGACGAACAAATGGCCTCTCTCTGCCAGTGAGATTTGTACCCTTCTCTGTAAACACACAGAGGCTTATCGTGTGCCTCCATGGAGAGAGAGCGAGGATACAAGGACAGATAGTGCGGTTTGGAGTAGCTCTTGTTTCGTACTGAGTTCAACATGGGGCTGCTGCTAAGAGCAGGTTGTCCAAATCCACTCATGTGGGGGCTCTGAACAAACTGCACTCCCATCTCAGCCACATTGTTATTAATGCAGTGTGACAGCGAGCGAGATTGCATCCCTGTGGTTTTCCTGTTTGCACCCTTTGAACAGTTTCTCGGCTCCTCATAAACAGGCTCATCACCGATGTCCTGCTCCGTATCAGTGGTGTCGTCCATGAGCGGCACTATGTAACCCTCCAGGTCATCGTCTGGAGAAAGCAGCTGGCTTTCTGAGAGAGAGGATGTCAGCGAGGTGTCAGTGTCTGACGGCACAGATATTGACACCAGCCTGAACCTCGGCTGGCAGTCAAAATCATTCAACAGGGCCTCCGCTGAATGAACCGTGTGCTCCTCAGTTTTGAAAGATGGCCATTTCTGACATCTTCTTACCTTGTTTTCATCCCTGTTGCGAATTAATCCACCGCTGTTAACAATCTTGACGTTATCCTCAGAAGATGCACACTCTATTTGTCCATTTTCTGTTGTTTCCTTGATGTTCCCAGCAGACACACCACTGCCATTCACAGACAAAAGAGTCCGTGGTGTTTGTGGACTATCTGACAGTCCATCAGCTTTGTTATTTCTTGGCGTTGTGTCTGTTTTAATAATGTCATCCGAGGAGACGTAATAAGGCTCATGGATTGGATCATTCTCTATGACAATATGTCCCTTAGTTGCATCACAGAAATGTTTCTGGGCTTCAGCGACAGAGTCATAAAAGCTAATGTTCTGTAGGCGTTCACCCTTTTCCTTCATTTTACAGCCACATCTCAACTTCAGGATGTTGCAAGTGATGCCACAATTTGAAACAGTTTCCTCCTCGTTCTCCTCCGATGGAAAAACCTGTTTTGAATTAGAGTCCTTCCTGTTGTCATTGATGAGGACATCAGCGTCATCTATGAGAGACTCTGTTAAGTCATCTGCTGTACAGTCACTGGCTTCATCCTCCTTGATTTGGTGCATTGCCAGTCTCTTCTTCATGTCTCGTCTGTCAGCAGAAGAACCACCTGCCTCCTCATCAATGCTATTAAAAGAAATATCTCCACCTGAGAGGCCGTCTGTGTCAGCCAGCGCCTCACCCGCATCAAAACCTTCAGTGTCCATGTTCTCCGTCAAGTCCGTGTCCATCATCTCCACCGCTTCCTTAGAGTCAGTGAGTTCAGCACTGACCCACAGTGTTTCCAGGGAGTCCACCTCCAAAGTACTGTCAGATGATCTCCAGTCCTCATCCATCTTCTGAATCATACATTCTTGGATTTTCTTTTCCTCCTCTGTCACCTTTCCGTCCTCCAATCCCTGTGACACACACTGTGATTTTAGGATGGAGGTGCTACATTGCTCCTCTGCTGTAATCCCTTTGTTTAGACGGTTCTCCGTCTCTTGGTCCTCATCAAACTCTCCGTCTGAAGTTAGTAGAGTGTTGTTGCTGCATCGTCCCTGGGTGCCATTAAGCTCTAGTGTGACTTTTGGTTTGGGAGAGATAGATGGTTTGGTCATGCTGGCTGCAGACATGAGAGGGGAGGGCAGCTTCAGGTTAGCGTGACAAACAAATCTCTTCTTTGGAGCAACAGAAGGCTTGGTGCAGTCTGTGAGAACAACAGGAAAAGGAAACTGTTAGATTATGAGATTTAAAATAGCTAACAGGTCACTTGTATTGTGTCCCTGTGACCTAAAACCGTTCAGAGATTTTAAACTCTGATGCAATAAAAATTGTGAATGTGTTTGCACCATTAATTCATTTTAAGTTCATCAGGTTCTTCACAGCAAATTCTCTGCAGCTTACCATGCAAGTGTGTGAAAAATCTCTCTTTAAAGTTCACATGTTAAAGCCACGCAAAAATGTTAAAACAGTCCTTGAAGGACAGGATAATGGATAAAGAATAGAATCTATTCTTTGTAATATAATACTGAAAGAAAAAAAAATCTAAGGGATTTCCCTGACTCACTTCCTGTGATTCAAGAGAGAGAAACACCTCTCAGGCGTAAGGCTTTTAGTGAACTACTGTAAAAGCAGTAGCCTAAAAACAATGTGTGGCCAATTTTGATGTGTAATGAATAAAATCCAACCCATTTATAATAATATAAATAAATAAATAATATAATATTTATATAGTATAGGGCAGATCTTCGTCTCACCAAAACTACAAAAGACAATATTCACAAATAGCAGCATGAATGAGAATTACAGTTTTTGATCAGTTCAGTTTCTTCAATAATATAAATCAAATATAATGAGTACTCATTAAACCTGGCATTAATAGGGACACTTCACTTCATACCACTGGATTCACCTTAGTTACAGGACTGCGTAAAACATCTCTCTTTCTCGATCTGTGCTGACACTTTGAACTTATTCAAGATCCTGTTCACACACAAAAAGTCATTTTAAATACAATGCTCTCACCTGTGTTCATGATGGCGAAGAGAACATCTCCAACATCTGTCACCGAAGCTGCCGCGATTCACCGGGGGTTTCTGTGGAGTGGGAAAGCGTGAAAGGAGTGCGCAACTAACTCTGTCCAACTGTGTCCACAAAGAGAGAGAGAGAGACAGACAGCGAGAGAGATTGACAGAGATAGAGAGAGAAAGAGAGACAGAGAGAGAGAGAGAGAGACAGAGAGAGAGACAGACAGCGAGAGAGAGACAGAGAGAGAGACAGAGAGAGGGAGAGGAGAGAGAGAGAGAGAGGCTGCTCAGATGATCGTTTGTCTTCCCTCCACAGGACGAGAGTGGAAACCAAATGGAAAGAGACTAGAGTCTCGAGACTAGAGTCGCGCTCCTCGTTCCCTCAGCTGCAGCTCCAGCCCATGTGAACAGACATGAACGTCAGTCTGTGTTATGAGGCGCCGATTGTAAAGTTGGGCATGCTAAAATAAACAGATACTTTTTGCCACATTTAGCAAAAAAAACATGTATACAAAACCTGTGAATTTTTTAAATGTTAGTTTTGACCAGATTTACAGCAATATTTGTGAATTTTGTGATATTTACTTCTCTTGTGAAAATATAATTCCAATATTTATTCTGAATAGAACAAACTCAATATAAATGCTAAATATGAATATAAATGTTAAATCCAATGTTAAATCTAATGTTATGTTATGTTTCGTTTGAAACTAAAAGTTTAGCTAATATGCAAATTCACACTGCCGGTAACCGGATGTACCAAAATAAAAGCTCGAGGAGGTCAGGCTGTGTTTATACAATCAAATAACGAATTAAAACCACCCTAGTGGGGGAAATCAACTTGAACATACACTATCGTGAATTTGCATATTAGCTAAACATTTAATTTCAAACGAAAAATTTAGATTTAACATTTAGATTTAGATTTAGATTTAGATTTAACATTTAGATTTCATATTTAACGTTTTTAGATTTTTTTAATTCAGATTAAACATTAAAATTATATTTTCACAAGAGTATGGAGAAGTAAATATCACAAAATTCACAAATATTGCTGTAAATCTGGTCAAAACTAACATTTAAAAAATTCATATATTTTTTATACATGTTTTTTTGCTAAATGCGGCAAAAAGTTGCTGTTTATTTTAGCATGCGCAACTTAACAATCAGCACCTCATAGTGTGTGTGAACGTTCACAGACCGAGTGACTGTTTTAACATATACAGCGCAGCACACGCATAAAGGGTTAATTGCACTTACCGCGTATATAGGACATAATAACAATAATAACTGTTAGTAACTTTCTCAAACTTCACACGAAAATCATTTAAAATGACACCTTTTTAAGGATATAACCACTTACTGACAATTACAGAGGTGTTTTTTTGTTTGATTATTTCTTTAAGTGTGGTTGTATGAGGTATCTGACACTGACAATGTGCCACTGATCCAGACACTCACTCTCTGATAACAGCAGGGACAGATTTAAACCACATGATAATGGTAGGGATGGGCCAAAATATCGATTTAGTGATATACAGTTGTCCTTCCTCATTCAGTACTATAATCGATATGCCACAGCAAATATTTATATTTTAATGAACAAATTAAGGTGCTCTAAAGTCAGAGGTGAAAAGTATTCTGTATTTTTTAAGTACAATTTAAAATCAGGATTTTGTATTTTTGAGTACGTATTGACTCAAGTATTGTACTTACTTTATAAATCCTATCCGCTACTGAGTAAAAATAAAATTCCGCACAATGAAGACCTACAGGGGGAAAATATACAGCAGAACCAGACGAATGATGATGTGATTAGCATCAGCACTGGCGCGTGAACATAGAGGGCGTGGCCAAAAGTGACGTAATATCCTGTGTCGCGCATGAACTCCAAAATAGTTTTGGATTTCTGACCCCTTGTCATATTTCTACTACCCTCACACCCCACGCAAAGTAACTGTGTAACTTTTATTTAAAGTACATTTCAAATGAACTACTTTGTACTTCTACTTGAGTACATTTTCAGATACCTTTACTTCTACTTGAGTAATATTTCTGTCTAAATAAATAGTCCCTGCCAGTGTCACTTGTTGGGTGTTGCTACTTCATGTCTCCTCACGGTGGTCATGATTGTCTTGCTACATATTTATTATCAAAGAATTGTTGCATCCTGATATTATTGGTATTGTGGACCATGTATCACAATTCCCACCCCTAATATAGGGTTAAACAAGTAAACACCTACTCAAGTCTATGATAAATTAGGGATATTTTAGCAGGTTTTTCTCATCATCAGACCAAGGTCATATTTTTGTGTTTATCTGCTATAGCGTCCTCATTAGCCCATTTCCATGGTGGTCTATGCAGACTGTACACGGACAAACAAGAGCACACCTAAAATTTGATTCTGCATGAAGCATATGCACCGACTGCACATGGTCCTTCCGTGTCAATACTTAAAGGTCTCATATTATGCAAAATCTACTTTTTAATCATTTGAATCCTTATATTTGGGACTCTGGAGGTCCTTTCAGTTGGCAAAGTGTGAAAAAAGATGACTCACTCATGTTTTTGTGGTCCTCCTCAGTCTAAGTACAGGAGATAAAACACGTAATGTTGACTTCCGAGCACTGGGACGTCACAATGCGCTAAATTCCTGGAATTGTTGTCTCGTGGAGCTGCACTTTGTCCGTAAAACACACGAGAGTGCTGGCGAGGGCAACGGTATCAGAAAACCGTAAGTCCGCGAAGTCCGCAAAAAGTTCTATTCTTGGCTCCACAGTGCAGCACAGAGTTCTACACAAACTTCCAGCCTCAGAGGATTTATCTGTCCAGTGGACATATGTTATATATGATGGCAATGTGCCTGCTAGAGCCTGCAAATGATCACTTTTCCAAATGCTAACTGCTGTTAGCTCCAAGTAGCCTCCGTGGCTGATGCAATTTCCTGTCCCTTAAGTTTCGTTTTACTTTGGTATTGTTTTCAAGGTGGACTTTAAGAGATACTACTAAACCAAGCGTTCTGAACAGGGCTGTTTTGGCAGGGTGATTGAACTGCTGTGGAGCTTCATCCTTATGGTATTTTGACCAAAGCATGTCACAGACATGTTCATTAGGACACCAGGGAGCTAGCTTAACTTGGAGAAATAGGATATAATATGAGTCCTTTAATTCAACCACACTTCAACGAACCAAAACTATCCCTTCAATAGATAGTTTCCTCATGCTTTACTGATCAGTTATAGCAGTGTTTCTCAATCCTGGTCCTGCACATTTTAGATGTTTCCCTGCTCCAGCACACCTGAATCAAATACATAGGTCGTTACTAGGCTTTTTCAGAGCTTGTTGATGAGCTGACTATTTAAATCACTGTTGGAGCATGGAAACATCTAAAATGTGCAGGATTGAGAAACACTGAGTTACAGGTTATCTGTGAATTTGGGGTTACCAGGTGGTGAAGTGTTTCACTACACTACATCATTTATCACAGCAGACAGTGGCTCTGTCTGTGGTAGAGCAAATCGTCTTTTAACTGGAAGGTTGTGGGTTTGATTCCTGGCTTCGTAGTCTACATGGCAATGTGTCCTCGGGCAAGGCACATAACCCCATGTTGCTCCTGACGACTGTGCCGACGGCAGCGTTTGAATGGGTACAGCTTTGAGTGGTTATCAAGACTACAAAAGTGCTATATTACAGACCATAATAAAAATATGAACATTTATATTTTCATAACATGAACACTGTGGCAAATAAAAGGTTATTATTAGTTAACAATTACTCTTTGGGAGTGGCCATGTATCAGTGGTAAAGTGGGTTGTCTTTCAACTGGAAGGTTGTGGGTTCAATTCCCAGTCACATGCCAATGTTCTGGGCAAAACACTTAATCCCCAAAATTGTTCCTGATGGCTGTGTTAAGCGTTTGAATGGGTGCGTAAATGGGTAATTGATGTGTGATAGAAAAAGCCCTGCACATAGATGTAAGAATGTATGAGTGAACGGGTGTGAAATGGTGAATAGCAAAACTGTGCTAGAAAAGAGTGATATACAGTAAATACAGACCGTTTATCATGAGGAGCAGAGGTTCTCACTTTCTTCTCAATCACAGACTCCTTGTAAGAGAACAGACATTCAGGGGAACAGCTCATGTACTCGCCTTGACATGATGTTGACCAGAAACTGTTGGACTCGCCAGTCATTTATGAACTATATATGAACTTTCAAATTGTAAAATGAATGTAAGACTACTATAATTGATGAATATAGAAACGTCTTACTTAGCATTAATGAAACAAAGAGTTACAAGTTACTGCCTCCATGACAGTGGCACCAAAACAATATGGTTTCAAATTCAAGACATTTTACACAAATAAAATATGTTGTTTGTTTGTTTTTTTCCATTAGTATTGGTGTCAGTGCATCAGTCACAGCACCATCTGTGGAAGGAGTGGGAATCACAGGGTACCTCACAATACGATACTATACATGATATATGGTGCACGATATCAATAACATCTATGATACACGATACAACCATTCTGTGATAATCAATATATTGCAAGACATATATAGCGATACATTGCGATATCTGTCCATTTTCCATGGTAGTTTTTCCTTACCCTGGTCGAGGGTCTAAGGACAGAGGACGTTACCAACCCTGTGAAGTCCTGTGAGACAAACTGTGTTTTGTAAACTGTGGGCTATATAAATAAAGATTGATTGATTGAAAGTGCATAAAGTCTATGTATTGAACGTGGATGGGCCCGCTGTAAACTCCCTCTTCTTCGGCCAGATAGCTTTCGCCCAAGTTTCCCTCATTCATTTGAGCAGCGCCACTGCAAGGAGACATCAAGTAGTGATGCCCAGCAAGTGAACGCCTTAATTTGTTAATTAAAACATTGATATTTGCTCTGGCATATCGATTATCGTATTGCATGAGGAAGGACGACGATATGTGACCAAATCGATATTTTCACCCACCCCTAATCTCCGCTCCCAGCTGGTTGTGGATGATGCTATTATAAAGCTACATTTTGCAGTATGATTATAAACCAGGGTGTATCTGTGTTTGCCTGCACACCCATCTGACTGTCTGATTGGTTTACAGCTCTTTTCTACATAACAGGAAACTGCTCTCCCTGTTTCCTGCTCAACCCAACTTCACATCCTTCGCAGCTTGTGGACATCATTCTCACATTAACCCCTCTGTGAATTAACTGTGACTCAGTGGTGGTGAAGTAAGGCGAGCTATTATTATTCTTGAATGGTGGTCAGCTGATGATGATTTATTACACTAAAACATAAACACTGCGTGTGCTGTGCAACACACAGTAGCTTGATGATGGGGAGTGGTGGTTCTTTGGAAGCAAATCCTGTCCAAACAACAAACAAACAAACAAACAACAACATCCTTCTGGAAAACGCAGGAACTACAACTCTCTGGCTCTACAACAAAACAATGTTAATCTCTGCTTTTCTGTTCTCAAGGTAGACAAATAATCCACAGCTACATAAGCAAAGTTACACATAAGACACAAACAAACACTGTCATCCTGACACTTTAAAGGGCCAGTATGTAACATTAAGCCAGGTTCATTGGAAGAAATTGAACACACTTCCCATAGAATGGTTGTATAAGGGTATAATTCCCTTATAGATACAGTGTGTAAAATGTATTGGTGAAGTTGCATGTTGTAGCTGACCTCACCCTTCCCTTCCAAGGAATTGTGTAGCCTTTAGTTAACATCAAAACTCAAAAGACGTTTAGTTTGCCCATTGTTGGTTGTTGTACAAACGTGGTGGTCTATAATGGCGTTCCCATCATAGAGCTGACCCAATGTAAAAAGCTCATTCTGGGGAAATGAAAAACAACAATTCAAACAATCAATATAATATTTTATCTTCAATATCTAAAAAATGTTAACCTAGTTCCCTGGTGTCCTAATGAACATGTCTGTGACATGGTTTGGTCAAAATACCATAATGATGAAGCACCACAGCAGTTCAATCACCCTGCCAAAACAGCCATGTTCAGAATGCTCTGTTTAGTAGTATCTCTTTAAAAAGAAAAAAAAACAAAAAAACTTAAAACTTAAAAGTGATCATTTGCAGGCTCTAGCAGACACATTGTCATCATACATAACATGTATCCACTGGACAGATAAAACCTCTGAGGCGGGAAGTTTGTGTAGAACTCTGTGCTGCACTGTGGAGCCAAGAATAGAATTTTTTGCGGACTTCTGGTTTTCGGATGCAGAGGGCAATCCTCGCCAGCACTCTCGCATGTTTTCGCATGTTTTACGGAGCTCCGCTGTCACAATCCACACTCTCACTCATTCCCTTTAAGTTTCTGTGTTTTCCCTGCTGCTCCGTGTCTTTGCTCTCTCTCTGCAGGAGGAGTGGTTGACCCACTTTCCCGGTGACGCTGGTGATCACTGTACCTGCGCGATTCCACCCAGCTGCTCCTGATCACCAATCAGGAGTACTCTTAATCGAGGCTCTGCCGTGACACCAGCGTCAGAGTGTAGTTTCGCTACCGCCGGTAACTACTGTGTTTACTTGCTACTAGAAACGTCTACTCTAGCCGACACTTACCTTGTGACCTCTTCAGGTCTCCACATCTCCTGCCGGCTGCCATCGACACAGAGTTTCACGTCTACTCACCTGGTTCTCCTTCGTCTTCGAACGGCTGTTCCTCCGCTTTCCATCTGCAGGCTGACTCACACGCACATACATACTTACCATATTACCAGTTGTTCACCTGCTAACGTTTTATAATAAAACCCTTAAAACTCTCTTTGTGTCCTGTCTGCATCCGAGTCCTTAGTCTTAGTCTCGATATCCCCTTTAAAGGGGAAATCGTAACATCAGCAAGACAACAATTACAGGAATTTAGTGCATATTGACGTTCCAATGAGTGCAGAAGTCAACGTCACGTTTTATAGCCTGTACTTAGACTGAGGAGGACCACAAACACTTTGCCGACTGATATGGCCTCCAGAGTCCCAAATATAAGGATTTAAATGATTTAAAAGTTGATTTTACATAATATAGAACCTTTACATAATTTCACCTTCATTTTACACACTAATTAAATTTTTCTTAAAGGCCTAAATATGATTTATACATTGTATACATTCAGCAAGGGTGATGTTAACAGAGTCCACCATCTTGTTTTATGTTTTACAGCAGTGGTTCCAAAACTATTTATGCCAAGTACCAGTAACATTATCAACAGTGTTAAAATACAGTGGTATAAAAAGGTCGAGCAAAGTCAACAACAGATGCAGATTAATTCCCAGTAAGATAATGTACTCTGTCATCATCCTCTTCTTCCTCACATTGACTTCACACACTGGTGTAGTGACATTAGATTAAGATGGAACGAGAGATAAGGTGACTTTAATTATTATTATTATTTTATTTTACTTATAGGTTCATTTTCTACGCACTCCAGGCAAAGATCCTCAGCTTCACTCCAGTCACATACCCTGGTTTATGGTGAAACAGTATTTCTCCAAGTACCACCAGAGGAAGCATTGCATTGCTGAAGTGTGCTTTTTTCTGTATTTTCTGGCTACCGCCGCCACTCACATTGTAATTCTATCATTAATATGTGCCCACTGCTTTATCTCCACGCAGCTGTCACTATGACCTGCCAGCGCAGTGAAGGTGGCCCCTCTAAATGTCGGCCTCTGAATGTGCAAATCAGTTGTCGGATTCATCTATAAATGCAATCATTGTCACTGGTGTTGTGCTCATTGAAAAACATAACGTGGCTGCACTTCTGACCCTGTTTGTTAAAGCAGGAGCTGAGTTTTCATACTGAGTCAATATAACAGAGGAGCGTGGACGGCTCTGTGGTTCACAGCATGAGAATACTGACAGATCATGATCGATACACGAGACACGGTTCAGAGAAGTGGTCTGACTACATGTTTGAAATAAACATCTTAAATCATTTGGAGAAAGTGAAATCTAACTACTTGATCAGTGAATGCTGCCCATTATGTAATGTTCTGTATATTGTGACGTTTTATGACTCCATGTTTTATTCTTCTTCTAGATATTTTAATATTCTATGAACAGGGTCACACACTCTGCAGTGTCAAGAGTTAAGCCAGGGCCGGACCACAGCAGTAACATGGGACACCCTGATACACAGGGGCACCCACAAACACCAAATGTTCAACTGAAAGCAAAAGTTCAGGTAAAACAATGGACAGCAAAAAATATATATATATATATATTGTGGAATTATACATATTAACACGTGACGATGAATGAAATGAAGAAAGTAATAATTAAAGGTGCCATATGTAACAATGTGGCCAAAAACGGTTACTACACTCAAATTCAAAATACTGAGGTCTTTTAGGTTTCTTTTTCTGACGTAACTGGCAACCTGTGGTTGCTCTGCAGCTGAGACTCTGCTGACTGCAATGATTGGTAGACGGTGGTAGGTGGCACCACATGCCAAAACATGATTTCAAAACATAAACATGATTTGCAGTCTGCAAAATATATTTTTTAATGCAAATATTTTGTCTGTACTGTTGTTGTTTTATGGCCAGTTTCTTTAGATTTATTACATAATGCACCTTTAACGCTGTTACATACATATTTTTGATATATTGTGATTCTATGCATTTTACTACAATTTGTCTCCACTTGTCTTTGCCAGGACCACTTAGTAAAATATGAGATTTTTAATCTCACTGAGGCTTTCCTGGTTAAAGGTGCAGTGTGTAATATTTCAGAGGGGTTTGCTTTGCTTTATGGAGGTCCGTGTTTTGCACCAACACATTTCTAAAATTGTGGGCTATTCCCTCATTATTTCATCTTCAATGACACAGGTAAAAGTTCTGGAGTTGATTCCAGGAGTGACATTTGCATTTTAATCTGTTGCTGTTAACTCAATATGAGATCCAAGGAGCTGTCGCTGTCAGTGAAGCAAGCCATCATTAGGCTGAAAAATCAAAACAAACCCATCAGAGAAATAGCAAAAACATTAGGTGTGTCCAAATCAACTGTTTGGAACATTCTTAAAAAGAAAGAAAGCACCAGTGAGCTCAGCAACACCAAAGGACCTGGAAGAACACAGAAAACCACTGTGGTGGACGACAGAAGAATTATTTCCCTGGTGAAGAAAAAGCCCTTCACAACAGTTGGCCAGATCAAAAACACTCTCCAGGAGGAAGGTGTATGTGTTTCAAAGTCAACAATCAAAAGAAGACTTCACCAGAGTGAATACAGAGGGTTCACCAAAAGATGGAAACCATTAGTGAGTCTCAAAAACAGGAAGACAAGATTAGAATTTGCCAAACAACACCTAAAAAAGCCGTTATAATTCTGGAAGAATATCCTCTGGACAGAAGAGACCAAGTTCAACTTGTACCACAGTGATGGGAAGAGAAGAATGTGGAGAAGGAAAGGAACTGCTCATGATCCACAACATACCACCTCATCAGTGAAGCATGGTGGTGGTAGTGTCATGGTGTGGACATGTATGGCTGCCAATGGAACTGGTTCCCTTGTATTTATTGATGATGTAACTGCTGACAAAAGCAGCAGGATGAATTCTGAAGTGCTTCCAGCAATATTATCTGCTCATATTCAGCCAAATGCTTCAGAACTCATTGGACGGCGCTTCACAGTGCAGATGGACAATGACCCAAAGCATACCATAAAAGCAACCAAAGAGTTTTTAAGACAAATAAGTGGAATGTTATGCAATGGCCAAATCAATCACCTGACCTGAATCTGATTGAGCATGCATTTCACTTGCTGGAGACCAAACTGAAGGGAAAATGCTCCAAGAACAAGCAGTACTCTCCATACAAACATGACTACATGGAAGACGGATTTCTTTGTTTGTTTTTAATATTTGTGGATTAGTCAGTTGATGGTCAATTTTAAAGAGATCTGTTTACAGTATGTGCTGATTCTGTTAACCTGCTTCACCACAGGGCAAAGCAGTGTGTCCCCGCTTAAATCAAAATGAATGCGCTTATATGTTGGAGCTCAACACCAAATCAATAACGTATTTATGTGGCGCTCTGTCATTGTTTATGGTGAAGAGATCCAGGTCAGATAAAACATACTCTACATCTGTGAAATATGACGCTGTTTATATTTAGTAAAGATTCTAAAAACAACGACATGTGGTATGAACCCAGAGGTCCATCTCTGTCTGTGCGTCTCCTCCTCTCTTCTGCTCTGAGGTGGAACAATAAGGCTCGGGCCAAAAAAGGAGCTCCATCTTGATATACTCCTTCCTGTGACTGTTTTCAAGTCTTTCAGCAAAACTGAGGCAGGGGGGGCGTAGCCGGCAAAATTAAAGGATCATTCCAGTTATTTTCAACATGGGCCTCACTATCCTGCTCTTTTCTTTCCATCATGTCAGATTTATATGGTTTAGAAACAGTGTCAGTCGACGTGATAACAGTGTTTTGGCGTCCTATTCATTTTATAAATGTGGATATTTTCTACACTGTGGCTCGTTTAAACATGGCAAGATTTAAGTAGACCATTTATTGTATAATTATGATTACAGAATCAACAACAGTGCATATTTAAAGTGCTTTTCCCAAAAGCTAAATGGCTCATTACACATTTTGTTTGTTTTGTTGTTTTTTATGAGGAACAGAGTAAAATACAAAAGTGAATATTAATCTGAACATTAACAAACAATCAAACAAAAATAAATCAGGTAAAATGTTAGTTGTTGAACCAATGGGATACAGGAACAAACTCTTGTGTCATGGCTGTTTAATTTTAGCTTTCCTTCACATCATGACAAGGAAGAAAACACAGCTGGAGGGTTGTTTTTGTTCTTCTGTGAGAACTCTGACAGCTTTACAATAGAAACTGTTTGTACCAAAGGAAAGCTGTAAACAAGATTTATGATATAAACACCTTTTCTATATAGGAAAGAAAAATGCCTCTCTGACATACTTGTTATTTGATATTTGTAGCTATTAATCCTACGTACACAACCTTATGTATAAAGAGTATTTACCTTCATGGGAAACAATAATAGCACAAAGCTTTGACTCAGGACAATAAACAATAGACAATAAGAGCAGAATCATTTGTACAGTAAGGAAACATTTGTAACTAAATATAAGGCGATAATGTCGGTGATTTATGCTTTTAATACCTCACCAATCAGGATTATAGACAAACACAAGCAAACTGCGTTTGAACACAAGGAAGTCAATGGCATAATAAAACACTGAGGTTTATTCAATCATTTTGACTTTCAGCTAATTTATCACAAGTGAACTAAGTGACATCCATCAGGTTCTCGTCATGGGAAGCAATAAATCTGATGAGCATATTTAAATGAGAACTGATCACATACATCTATAATAATCACACTGGGTTAACCTGAGGTGACCCAGTGTGTGTGTGTGTGCATGTGTGTGTGTGGGTGTGTGTGTGTGTGTGTGTGTGTGGGGGGGGGGGGGGGGGGGGGTGTGTGTGTGCACTTGTATTTGTTACCTCTTTAGAACGTTTTCTGGCATAGACCTTGTCAGGACCAGTAGTCCTCATGGAGACCAAAACCTGGTCCTAATGAGGCAGAAACTCATTTCTGAGGTGTAAAATGTGAACTGTGGTTAGGTTACGATTAGGCAGGATTTTTTTAAAGGATAATGTCTTAGTTATAGGGAGGTCAGGTTAAAAGTATAGGCATTGACTGGTTATGCAAATACAGTAAAAAATTCCTCTCTCAGAAACACAAAGGTTGACGTAAACAGTGATAGTTTACATCCTTTTTAAGAACAACAATATTCCAGAGACAAAGGTGTTTGATATCCTCTTTGATCACTTAACAAAATAAAAACACTATTTCCTCCAGCACAGAAGAGGCTGCTGTGGGATAAATCTGAACCACAGTGTACAGACTAGACTCTTTCTCTTCTCAGGATCTAGTAGTTGAGCTTAACAAACGTTTCTGTAACGGTTAATGCACCAGTATGTAGAAGCTCTTTAACCGAAATTATATTTTTCATTCCAGATCCAGAAAAAATTGTAAAGGACATGATTATTTCTTGATTAAGATGTCAATAGTTCCTTAACAGAAAAATTAGTTTTAGGGGTGGTGTGTTTAAGCTTGATTCATTTCTGACTTTTCACAGAAGAAGCCCAGTGAGCCGACTCAAATTTGGGAATAAAAAGGTCAAATAAGAAATAACAATAACATTTTTAGTTTTAAGCAAGTGTTTTAAAAGATTTCTAAAGATGTTCTTTTTTTATGACAGCTGTTCTAATAAATGTGTTAAGCACTGGGTGTACTGAACCCTCACGGTTACTTGTGAAAGTTAATGTTTGTGACAGAGAAGTTGTTTTTTTAAAATCAGATGTTTTCTTCAGTTTGGCAAACTGCCTTTTAAAGGTTTCATTAATAATGAAGAGTAATGCAGAGGGGATAGAGTCTGTGTTTACAGAGACACCATTAATCTTTGACTGAAGGACACATTGAGATGCAAGAAACCCCTTAACAGCCTCTGGGTCTGACAAATCAATACTGCCCATGTGGCACTGGAGTAAGCAAGAGTGACATGGCTGCTGCCAAGAAACATTACTTCCTCTCTTTACAACCTCTAATTTAGAGAAAGTCACTGACCGTCACGTATGACCGTTAAATTGCCCTCACTGACCTGATCTTTTATTTATTATTCCACTGCTGCCGCTGTTGTGGGAATGAAAGACTCCCACATAAAATGTTGTTTTTATTGTGTAATGAAGGTGTGAGAAGAACAATTCTCAGAAGGATGGAAGAGAGAGATGCATGAAAATTGACAATCTTAACCAAAATAGAGACCCACTGGTATAATTTTTTTAATATACAACTTTAAGACTGAAGAGAGGAGCAAGAGAATTTCATACTCAAATAAATTCCAGTGGGATATTTCATGTTTTTCATAACATGGCTGCCAGCAGGGACACAAGGAAAACAAGGTGTAAGCTTCTGCTGCAAAGTCTTAAGAATATGTTGATACTTTATCTTACTATTAGACAACAACACTCACTCTTCTGCACCAAAGTCCATCATGTAAATTATGAAAACACCTGATCTGTAACACAAAGTCAACAGAAGCATTTATGCTTATAGCAGAACTACAGTATATGATGTTAATCCTAATTTAACAGTCACTGCACTGGCACTTTTCCACTATACAGTTCCAGCACGACTCGGCTTGTCATTATAAGTATATATAAGTATCTCCTCAATGCGGGTGGAGTCAACTGCCGTGACGTCGATTTATACACGACACACACAAACTGGTGACTTGTAAATCAGTTGTTTTCGTCGTAACTGAATCATTAGACTCACTGAACTGAGCTTTCAGTGCTGTTGCTCAATACACTGTTATTTATTGACATTTCCTTGCTAGATGTTAGAGATTAACGCAAATCTTCAGGGTTTTCTTTCTTTTTAACTGGCATTTTTGGGTTTGACTCTTGTGTCGGACGTCACGCTCATGACTCTTACAGTGACGACACTCCAATCTGTGGCCAGCAGTCTGTCGACGTCACATTTAGTATCGCCTCAGCTCGCTTGGAACCTCACCAGACCAGGTACTAAAAAAAGCACCAGGTACCAGGTACTATCACTAATAGAAAAGTCATGCTGGAACATTGTAGTGGAAAAGCACCAATTATGATGGTTAAATGTCTTGTTGCAGGGAGACTGTGGGCAGTCTGTTAGCAGAAAACCAGTTTTGCAAGATCAAGGCTGCCAACTCGGAGTTCTCAGAATCAGTCTTGCAAAGTCTTGAGTCTCACAAAAGACACAAATTGCTTCATGGCACCACTCACACACACACACATCCTAGCCATTTACCAGCTATAAGATCAAGGCAGTATTAATTTAGACATTCATCATGGTAGAGCCAGAGTAAAGACACAGAGAAAACAGTTGTTGGAGGAAGTGAAGAAGAGGAAACGATTGTATAAACGAGCGAGACGCCACACATGAGTAAACATGGATGTTTAAATGGATTTCAAATGGATGCCGCCCATCATAAAGTGCTGGACAATGAATGGATGGATGTAAGGTGGTGTCATAAAAATACATAATTCAAAAGTGTATGGGGAGCTCTGAAGATGGGCTCTGAAGATGATACTGTGTTTTCTTGCACTGTCAATGTCAGACAACTTCTTCAGTAGTGAGCTATAGGCGTCTCGACCTTCACCGACATGGTGTCGTTGAGGTTATTGTTTATTTCCTTCTCTTCGCTATGAAAACATTTCCCTCACGGTCAAGATTCCATGTTCTTTGGTATCAGAATCAAGACAGAAATTGTAGTATTGTGACAAACCTATATTGTTGGTGCAGAGTTGGAGAGAAAGCAGTAAAGCCTCCAGACTCAAGTCCAGCAAGGAAAAGAAGAAGAAAGCCACTGCAGAAAGCACTGTAGAGCTCGGAGTAAAGGTGCAACAGGAACAGGTGACATTTATGAAGGTCATAAAGCTTGTTTCCTGCAACACAGAAAACAGCAGCACAGCAGTTTGCAAAGAGAAGGTGGAGGCGGTCACACGGGGGCCCACAGCGGCTGACTGACCAACCAGACACAGCCACTAAAAGGTCAGCAGGTCTTTGAGGAGCAGCTAACAATAATAAGACAATGGTAATAAATGCAAGACATAGTAGCAGAAAGTAAATCAGAAGGTCTTTCACACTGAATAAAGGCCAGTGAAGTCAGTGAATCTAGAGAAACAGCCTGCTGAATATTATAATAATAATAATAATAATAATAATAATAACAGGGATTTGAAAGAGAAGAATAGCATGATCATAGGATGTATATGAGCTGATAGACAATGTAGTCCAGATTGTGATAAGCAGCTTCTTATGCCACATTTTCATGATAATCATATTATACTTTAAACACATGTACACTCACTGGTCACTTTATTAGGTACACAGGACACCAAATAAAGTGGTAGGAGAGGCACCTAGTTTTTTGTTGTTTTTTGTTGCTATAGTTCGTGTTAATGCTAACGTGTTCAGAGATGGTATTCTTTCACAGGTGGTTATCTGAGTTGCATTGATTGTCATTTCAAATGGTCTATCTCCATGGTTCTCAAACTGTGGTACATGTTATACTGTAAATACCAGGGTATGTGATCGGAGTGGAGCTGAGGAATTTTGAACATAGTGCACAGAAAATTAAACAAACCATAAAAAGTAAAAAAAATAAAAAAATAGAATAGGGTTGGAAATTAAATAATAATAATAATTAGTGTCACCTTATCTCTCGCTCGATCTTAATCTAATTTCACAATATCAGTGTGTGAAGTATATGTGAGGATGAAGAAGATGCTGACTTTGCTTGACCTATTTACACCACTGTATTTTAACGTTGGTGATAATGGTGTAACTTTGAGAGCTCATCGTTTTCTCAGGCGGTATTTTGTACTCAACACTTATCTAATTTCCTCTGCCTCAAGAAAACTGCCAGACATCGCTGTGGTTTTGCCTTTTTTTCACAGAACATTTCTTTGTCAACCCTGAAGATAGCAGATCAGGAGTACCCAGTCTGTCTGTCAACAATTCTGCCGTGTTTTAAGTCATCGTTCTCTCTCATTCTGATGCTCAGTTTGAACTTCAGCAGGTCTTCATAACCATGTTTTCATGCCTCAATGCAGTGAGTTGCTGGTTAGATATCTGTATTCAGAAGCTTTTGAACAGGTGTACATCATTTATAGGGGCAAAAAGTCTCCTTGATAAAATTTCAATAATATTGCACCAACATGTAAACATTTCTTTTAATACTATTTGATTAAAATTCAAATATCCAAGCCAACATTGTGTCAAAAATAAATATCCCTGGTAATGACTATAATGTGAAGCATCTGCTGATGCTAAAACCCGCATGTCAAATGCTGTTTGTAGGACAAGTCGCTGCATCTGTTAACTGCAGGTAGAGAACATGTCAGCTGCTTTAGAGGAGGCAGAGGGTGAGAGTGGACTGTCAATGAGTCCACCGTTACTTTCCAGCTCTTTTCGCTCCGTTTCTCCCTTTCACTCGAGCAGAATTTATGAGGCCATTACAAGTGTGCATGCAGCGTCAACAGTGCCCAGCTAATATCTTTATCCAACGCTGTGCAGGGGTCGTCCGTCAGACGACACATGCGCTGCCCAGGAGACGAAGTAGCCTCGCAGCACATGGATCAGCTCAGCACCCATGAGAACACTAATTACATTTATCAGCATCTCAAACACATTCACTGGCTTCTGTAGCCAGAAGCTTCAATACTGAACTTATTACAAGCTTATTCTTGTTCTGAACAAATCTGTTGATTGTGAAAGGAAAGGATTTTAAATCCGGTGAGCGTACATCAACCAGCAACAGTACAATTACATTCACTCAAGTATTGTAGGGTAGTTGATTTATAAGTATTAAGTATATTTATAAGAGGGAAATTCTAGACTTTCTTCTCCACTGTAGCTTCAGTCGATACGGAATTAACCTTCATCTTACATAAAGATATTTAATCACAGGTTTCCAGACATTGTGGCTTGTGATTTCTTTTATGAAAAGCCAAGTGTTGAGATCACATTTCTGTTGTCTATGACTCACATCCACCTTAAAGAAAGTCCCTCTACAAGCTTCTCAAACGGTTTCACAAATGTAACTGATATGTAGGCAAAACATTCTAATGAACATGATCAAATGTTTCTAGCAGGAAGTGGGGGGAGGGGGGTCGCATTACATATAGGACGCATTCCGACCAAAGAAGAAGAGAAGGATGCGACAGCTCCCTCATACATGTCTGGTTCATGCCGCTCACAGCTGAAATGCCTGTCAGGCAGGGGAGTCAGTGTGTCAGCCGGTTCGAGGCAACTTTCCTTGGCGACTTCTTCTTCTGTTTTCTGCTTTTTGGGCGAGGCTTAATACTCCACCTGCTGGTGGGGCAGAAGTTCAGTTTGCACATGCAATGTCCATGTGCACCCAGCACGCTCGTCACGCTGGGCTGCATGCGCATGGTGTGAGTTGGGTATACCGGGGCTTTTACCGTGGTGTCGTACAAATATGTTCTTAAACTGTAGGGGGACTTTCATGAAGAAACTTACTTTTATGTAAAATACAGTATTCATGTTACACCATATTTACATAACTAAAATATCAAAAGTACTTCTATGAATGTCACTGTTACTACATGGTGACTATGTATTTTTATCGAGTGGCAAATAGTGGATTCTTCAACTCCTGCAGAAGAAGAATCAGCTGAAGAATCAAAGAATGGACTTCATTTTGCAACCAGTGGAGTCTCCCCCTGCTGGTTATTCTACGGTGGCCCTGAGCAAATCACAAAACACAACACAAATCAAAAACACAAACGCAAATCAAAAAACACAAACACAAAAGCAGAAAACACGAAAACATTAACTCACAACGCAAACACAAAAGCAGAAAACACGAAAACAGTAACTCACAACGCAAACACAAAAGCCACAACACAAATGCAAAAGCCACAACAAATGCAAAAGCCACAACACAAACACAAAAGCCACAACACAAACGCAAAAGTGTGAGTTAATGTTTTCGTGTTTTCTGCTTTTGTGTTTGCGTTGTGAGTTAATGTTTTCGTGTTTTCTGCTTTTGTGTTTCCGTTTTGAGTTAATGTTTTTGTGTTTTTTGATTTGCGTTTGTGTTTTTTGATTTGCTTTTGTGTTTTGCACCTCAGGGCCACCGTACTATTCAGTATGTTCCTACTTCCAGATTGTCTTCATAAAGCAAACTGGAGGATTATGTCCACTTTTTATATATGATCTCTGGTTTTCAGTAGGTGCTGCATCACAATGAAGGTTCTGTAGTAATAATATACCACATCTGTCTGATTTGATGCTCACGACTACAGAGATTTGCTCAAGTGTTAGTTACAACAAAAATTGGAGCAATCCCCGAGTTGTGAGTTGAACAGAAGCCAAACTCCGTCATTAGAGACTCTGCAGGCTCTTTGTCCCTCTTTCACTCGTCCATCTGCTGCTGGGGAGAGAGTGCAGCAGACCTGCCATCAGCTCACTGCCACCAGTCTGTTTTACATGTGGCTGTTTGACACAACACAGCAGGACCAACATTAGGGCCCAGAGTGGCAAGGGCTGCTCAGGAGCTGTGGCAGCATTAGCTCTCGTTACACACACACCAGCTCATTACAACTCACCGTGGGGTGATGGTCCCCATCTGAAGCACAGTGTTTCACAGTGTGGAGGTATTGATGCACACCAGTGGACCATCCCATTCAACGACGGACCATTAAAGGAGCAGCAAAACAGGGCTCTTCTTGAGCAGTGTGGAATGTTGAAGCGATGAGGTGTTGTAATGGTCTGCACTGTGGACACTCGTTTGAAAGTTTGTGGTCAGATCAGTGTGTGTGTGTGTGTGTGTGTGTGTGTGTGTGTGTGTGTGTGTGTGTGTGTGTGTGTGTGTGTGTGTGTGTGTGTGTGTGTGTGTGTGTGTGTGTGTGTGTGTGTGTGTGAATTTTAGTGACTACCTTATGTTAAGTGTGGGTTTTCGGTGACATTTCTACCCATTTTGATGGATTTTTATTGGTACCAGCATGAGTTTTTCAAGTTGTGGTTCAGTCAGTGTTTGAAACAGCAGAAACTGCAGCAGTAAAAGTACTAATAGCTGTGAAAGCACTTTTTTTCTCATTGTATCTCAGCTTTTCCATTATATTATTTAAGCTGAGATAAGAACACAGATGAACAACTTTGTTCCGTCAGCGAGAATCATGTCACGGTAAACAAAAATGAACAGCTGTCCGTCTTAGGTGGTACAGTAAAAAGGGTCAAATTCATTTAGTGGAATAAACCTGTTTATGTATTACGAAGGAAATGTAATAATCTCTGTCTCTTTTGGTTTGGCAGGAACTCAAAACATTTTTTTCCCTCCCTGTTGTTTTATGAAGTTACTGATAAATTCATCTCAAGGTTAGTTTACCACTCATCTTAGCATCTTTCCCTCAGTGTTGTACTGCACAAAATTTCCTCTTCACCACCACAGATTATCTGCCCTTTCTCTTGTGTCCTCTTCTCTTCATGTCCTCCTTCACAACAATCAATTAACCTTCTCTGTGGTCTTCATCTTTTTCTTTTCCTGCCCAGCAGCTCCATCTTCAACATCCATTGTCCAATATAATCACTTTCCCTACTTTGCACATGACCTAACCATCTCAATCTTGACTCTCTTACTTTATTTCCAAACCATTCAACTTGAGCTGTGCCTGATCCTGTTCATCCTGGTCACTCCCAAAGAAAGCCTTGGCATCTTCCGCTCTACCTCACTCACTCCATCCATCCATTATCTACCGCTTTATCCTCCACCAGAGGGTCACGGGGGGTGCTGTGCCGATCTCAGCAGACATTGGGCGATAGGCGGGGTACACCCTGGACAGTTCGCCAGTCCATCACAGGGCCACATAGAGACAAACAACCAATCACTCACACACTCACACCTACGGTCAATTTAGAGTGACCAATTCACCTAATCCCCATATCGCATGTTTTTGGACTGTGGGAGGAAGCCGGAGAACCCGGAGGAAACCCACGCACACACGGGGAGAACATGCAAACTCCTTGCAGAAAGGCCCTTGTTCCGAAGTTGTTCCAAACGGGGCTCGAACCCAGGAACCCGGGTCTTCTTGCTGCAAAGGCAAGAGTGCTAACCACTACACCAACCGTGGGCCCCCTCACTCACTCATTTATTATTATTCAAAATGTTTGAGTCAATCTCATAATCTGATGTTCTACTCACACTAATGATAGCAGCAGCAGCAGCATCATATACTGTTGCATTCCTACTGTTTTGTAAAATTCTCACATTGCCATAATGTTTAAAGAGTTTTGTCTCTGGACCATGACAGCTGCTATATATAAATATATATATGCTATATATATATAGCATATATATATATATATATATATATATATATATATGCTATATATAAATATATATATATATATATATATATATCACATATATATATATATATATATATAATATATATACATGATATATATATATATCATATATACATAATATATATATAGTAAGTAGTGATGCAGAGCCTATCGAGTTTCAGCTACTGCGCAACCCAGGAGTTCTGCCCCCTGTTGACAGTCTTCTTGTCCTGGCCCCACCTGGACTGACCATGGACAGGCAGACATATCTTTTTGAAAAAATCAGGCCTTTCTGTTCTGATGAGGCAAAAGACTTCACATGCCCAGCACCAAAGGTTACAGCACAGAAGAGTAAGCAGAAGAGGGTGCGCTTGTGATGTCACCATTTAGCCCGCATATCAACTGTGATGGACAGAGTGGGTACAGCCACATTGTGAGGGAGGAACTGGTATTGAAGATGATAATATAGTCCATGGTCTGGAAAATATTATATATATGAGCTCAACTTCACACACTTAGATATATTTTATTTGATATTTGAAGTATGTATCTATCTTTCACCTTTCTTGTTTCTCATTTTTATTCAAGTTTTTGTAACAGAAGAATTTCCCTCTGGGGATCAATAATGTAAATTCTGATTCTTATCAGTCCACTGAAGTACTTAAGGCAAATAACACTACATTGACATGAACTACATTCATTCCTTTTTTTTCAAACTGCTACACTGTTACTGTCCTGTGGGCTAACAGATATCAGATGTCACTGACAGGTAGACTGGGTGTAGGGTTGTGACCATGTAAATGTGATGCAAATGAGCAGCTATTGGCCTGGCTCCTGGTTAAATTCTTTCAGGCTGAATTTCTCCCTAAAGCAGTTTGAGGAGTGCCTACATTCAAATGGCCACATCTTCTTCAAAAATGGAAATCAGATGGACATGTGTTTGACATTGTTGGAAAGCTTAGAAATCACACTTTCAGAATATGTAAATAACTCCAAATGTCCCAAAGTAGACTTGTGAACCCTTTTGCCATGGCTGGACACATATATATATATATATATATATATATCATATATATATATCATATATATATATCATATATATATATCCATCCATCCATTATCTACCGCTTTTTCCTCCACCAGAGGGTCACGGGGGGTGCTGTGCCTATCTCAGCAGACATTGGGCGATAGGCGGGGTACACCCTGGACAGTTCGCCAGTCCATCGCAGGGCCACATATAGAGACAAACAACCATTCACTCACACACTCACACCTATTGTCAATTTAGAGTGACCAATTCACCTAATCCCCATATCGCATGTTTTTGGACTGTGGGAGGAAGCCGGAGAACCCGGAGAAAACCCACGCACACACGGGGAGAACATGCAAACTCCTTGCAGAAAGGCCCTTGTTCCGAAGTTGTTCCAAACGGGGCTCGAACCCAGGAACCCGGGTCTTCTTGCTGCAAAGGCAAGAGTGCTAACCACTACACCAACCGTGTATATATATATATATATATATATATATATATATATATATATATATATATATATATATATATATATATATATATATATATATATATATATATATATATATATATATATATATATATATATATATATATATATATATATATATATATATATATATATATATATATATATATATATATATATATATATATATATATATATCATATATCATATAATATATATATATATATCTATATATATATATATATCATATATATATATATATATATATATATCATATATATATAATCTATAACAGTAGATTAAACATGACAACTGTCATGTTTATTCTACTGTTATATATCCATGACCATAAATGTGTTATCATCTGTGTGGGACACTCTAAATGCACAGAGTGTAGTGTATCTGCTGTATCAATCATCAATCAATCTTTATTTGTATAGCCCACAGTTTACAAAACATAGTTTGTCTCACGGGACTTCACAGGGTTGGCAACATCCTCTGTCCTTAGAACTTCGACCAGGGTAAGGACAAACTACCAGGGAAAAAACCCTTGTAACAGGGAAAAGGGTAGAAACCTTAGGGAGAACCACAGGTGAGGGATCCACTCCCTGGACGGACAGACGTGCAGTAGATGTTACCCAAAACATACAATACACAATGACAAAGAATAAAAAGTGAAAAGTCTTTAAATGCCAGGATCCATCTGGATGAAAATTGCAGTGTATTATTATCATTATCCGAAATCCCCTTCAATTAATTTTCTAAATTGATTTGTTGTCTCAATATGTTGTATTTTACTGATCGAGTCTTAAAGACCTATTATCTTTAATGAGCCCATTATCTTTATACCCTTCAGTTGCTTTTATGTTAATGTTGGTAATTTAAAGAAGAGGAAACTCTAAATCATAAAGCCTTTAAATCCTGTTTCTTGAGTTCCTAATTCTGTCTCTATGCCTGCTCCAGTCACTGCACTCTCAAAGATTTATCCAGCTCAGTGAACCCATAGTTGTACCACCTACCCAGGGTTTGACAATTTATGGGTTTGATTCCCACTCCCAGTTAGAGAGTTCAGTCCCCAGGTGGGTCATTGAAACTCTGCATCGTAAAACCACACCAAGGAATCAAAACCTCTAACAGTTGAGTGTGTTCTCTGAGCTCACTTGTAGCCCCACTGGTGGTGAGCCAGCAGTAAATCATGTGCAGATTGTAGAGAAGAAGTAGAGAAGACTTTAGGATGTTACAGACAAGAAAGAGTCCGGTGCATAAAGCCCTTTGTTTCTACACCTTTGAAAGATCTTCATACAGAAAAAACAAGAAAGAATTTAAAGTCCTCTGACAAAGTCAAACTCTCACTTTCTCATCTTTACAACTACAAATCTAAGAATCAAACATTCAAGTCTCCACTATAAAGAAAATTAATGTCCTCAAATGTGTTGCACTGTCCCGTTCTTAAGCCCAATTTATACTCCTGCGTAAAGTGCTCTGCGTAGGTTACGCAGGCCGAGCTTAGCTGCTCTGTGCCGGCTCACAGTGCGCACCGAGCGTCCACAGAGGCGGAGCTCATCACTGCCGACAACGTCGCTGCCAAACTATAATAAATACATCATATCTTAACACACACAGCACATGTTTAGACTCCAAATGGCCAATTTCTCGCCTCAAATTATCTTAAAACTGCGTTCTGTGACACAGAAAAGTGAGAAACGGCCACTGTTTCAACAACAGTCAAAAGGCCACATTATACTTCTCCGACTGCGTAATGCGTTATCCGACTGCGTAACCACGGAGACACCTCGAGCCTTCATACTTCTGCGTCGTGGTGACGGATACGCACAGCAATTTCCCACCCAATCAGTAGGGGTCGCTACGCAAGGTTGTTGTGCTTCAGGCTACAGTGAGCAATGGCGTCCGAGAGAGAAAGACTGTTGTTGAAACAGTGGCCGTTTCTCACTTTTCTGTCACGGAAGGCAGTTTTAAGATAATTTGAGGCGAGAAATTTGTTACATTTCCCTTTAAAGGGAAACGTCTGAGAGATCGAATGGAGGACTCGCATGCAGACAAGACAAGGTAGGTATAATAAGTAATGATTTTATTAGCTCTAAGGTACAACGAGGTAGCAGGAACATGAGTATGACAGAGATCAGTATGTGACGGGCAGCAGCGGGATTGGAAGACGTCAGCGACTCATAGTGGCACAAAGTTCCTATCGTGTTCCAGAGGAACAAACTCACTCGGGATGTTGAGAGAGGAGAAACAGGAGTTCCAGAGGAAGTGGCAGTGTGAGGAGTAACGTCAGCTCCCCTGGCGTAGGGGAGACGAGACGAGGGAGACAGCAGGAGGAAGTGATTCCGGAAGTGTTGGAATCCACGGGAGCCTCCGTGTCTTCTCGGCGCAGGAGACGGCCACTGTTTGAACAACAGTCTTTCTCTCTCGGACGCCATTGCTCAATGTAGCCAGAAGCACAACAACCTTGCGCAGCGACCCCTACTGATCAGGTGGGAAATTGCAGCGCGTATCCGTCACCACGACGCAGAAGTATGAGGGCTCGAGGGGTCTCCGTGGTTACGCAGTCGGATAATGCATGACGCAGTCGGAGAAGTATAATGTGGCCTTTAGTCTAGCAAAGTCCAATTTATCCTTTTACATAGAAGATGAATTTTAAGGCACTAAATTAAACTTCAGGTATTTAATCGAATTAAGACTCACTGTGGCATCAGAAGATCTGTTAAATAGTTCATACATTGTATAATATTGAAAAATTAAATTGAAAACACTGAATATGTATGTAGTGTATGATTCTTGTGATGTTTCTTTTTTAAATCTGATGATGTAAGGGATGTCAACTTTAGACTAACGTATTGTATTATTATTGAAATAGCTGCTGTTGGACCCCTATCCACCTCCCTATATAATGACTACATTACAGAGCAGGGATGTCGGGACATGAGATCTTGTCATGTGGAGCTGATGAGCTTAAACAGCATTGCATGAACAGTGTTGTGGCTACTGACTGCATAAAGTGTGGTGGGGAAAAGTTCCCTTAGAATAACTGTCATGATCCTGAGGATGAAGCCATTTTCAGATTAACTCTTAGTAATATCCAGAGGTCCAGACATTTTCAAGAGTTTGACGTCGTACGCGGATGATGAAGCCACACACACTACTAGGGGTGGGGGAAAAGAATCGGGATTCTAATCATCCACGATTCTTAATCGATTCATAAACTTAAAAAATCGTGTTTTTAAAAAAGAAAAAAAAAAATGCTAAATAAAGTTTCTATTTTGAAAAACCACACAAAACATCAGTTTGTGTTATTTGTGTACAGTTTATTTTTGTGATCACATTATCTTATACAAACTGTATTGTTTTGATACCATAATTTGCCTCACCATGCATTGTATCAATTTTTGAATCAAGAATCGTATGAATCGAGAATCGTTTGAATCGAATCGTGAGACACCCAAAGATTCACATCCCTATCACACACTTACGTGTTGTAATTTAATTTTAAAGTACATTGTACGCTTTCGGGTATCTGTACTTTACTTTGTCATTCATATTTCTAGCAACTATCTTTGTTACTCGTTCCTACCAAATAAAATCAGAAGAAGAAGAAATGGTCTGTATTTACTGTATTAACTCAAAGCTTCTTTACACTACAGTTTTGCCATTCACTCCCACGTTCATACATTTTCATACCCATTCACACACAGCCAGCACAGCTGTCAGGAGTAAGTGTCTTGCCCAAGAACACATTGGCATTTGGACTAGTGGAGAATCAAACTCACAACCTTACAGTTAAAAGATGACTCACTCTTCCACTGAGCTACCGTTGCTCATCTCCTCACTTTTTTAATACTTTTAGTTCTAAAACTTCAATTACTTTTGATACAGTGAGTACGGTAAATTAAATGTTCTTGTACTTTTACTCAAGTAACTCTATTAGGTACTTTATACAAGACAGGATCTGGGTGAAAGAGGGGAGGCACCTGGCTTGAGCTTATAGAAGGCAGGACATTCATCCCATTCACTGGCTGTGGAGGTTTTCCTGCTGTGTTTTCACATGAGATCCATGTGACATTAACCAAAGTCTATATTGGGAAGCTGGCAGGAGAATCTCAGAGGCGCCATGTCTGAAAGCAGCTTTGAGAGCCGTGTCACTGACAAAACGGGATATTAAAAAGGTCATTAAAACATATTTTAACCTGAGTTTTAACAAATGAAAACATTGCCATCCCACAGCAGCAGCATCATCTATCATGAAATGCATGGAATGTCAATCTGTTTATGTGGTCACTGATGAGGATCAATACAAGACACAATCCAGGGCAGCATCAGACACAAACTGTACATTACCTACAGTAACTGCAGTGTACTCTGCAGGTTTATGTGGGATTGAAAGGTTCTTACCATGTGTGAAGACTTTGATAGCCGCTCACTGTCCTGATCATTCCTTGTTTGCCACCATAACAAAGCTGAGCTGCACCTTTTGCCTCCTGCCCGCCATGAAAAGCCTGCAGCACAATAACGACAACAGTGATTACCTGTTCAGGTCTAGAGAACATAAGATAAAATCCTTGACTCATAAACTTATCATAAAGGCCCCATTAGCCCGTGTGCTACAGTAGCTTTATAGCTGCACCTAAACAAGTATCAACACTTATTACCAAGTACATTATATAGTATACACAGTACCAGTGTCAGTCTGAACACGTACATGACTGCTGCTAAATATTTTTGTACCAACAACTCAAAAATCATAATAGATAAGATTTGTAGCAGCTACTCTGAGTGGAAAGTAATTTATCATCTGTCAGAAAAACAGAGGGTTGCCATTTTCATCGACCACAGCGAGAACAAACTGCTACATGTGGAGATTCAGAGATCATTTCTCAAGTGTGGCAGCTTCCTGAGAGGAGGGCAGACCCAACCTGTCTCTGAGACACACATTCCTCTACCTGACACGGTTTAGACTGCATTAGATCAGACGTATCAATGTGGTGAGTCAGCAAGTCAAATTAAGTGGAGAATTTGAACTGAATGAACAGTGTATATGATGGGACACAGTGTGCAGCCTGCTTCACTCTGAATCTTTTATTTTTCTCAGGTTTGTTTCCAGAGTTGTAGAGTAGTTTGAATAGGGTAGCTACAAAGGAAAGCTTCAAAATTATTTAAGTTTAAAGACATGATGTAAAAACCGTGAGGTAACCACTTCTTTCCTTCTTATGGACACAGAACAATGTTATTTTCTACTGTTTTACTTTACATGATGATGATTTCTTGTGTTACTGATTATTCTTGCCTTCTATTTATACTTTTTCGAATTCTTTTATTGTGCTTGAATAAAAAAACAAGTAATTCTTTCAGTCATTTATTCACATTTCTTCTTTCGGCTTCTCCATTTAGGGGTCGGTACAGCATTATTAGAAAGAGCTTTTCTTATGATGTTAAATACCAACATGGACACACACAGGAGTGCAATATACCTAATTATTTTATGACTTCATTGCATCTCCTGGTTTAAAGTTATCTATCGTAAAAGTATCTGTAATTGTTAGTATTCACTTTGGCTTCTACAGATGATCACGATTGTTGGTTGTTTTAAATGTGTTTATGTTTTATGTTGCAAAACAAATTGCCTCTGAGTAAATTGAAGGTTTTCTGAGTCTGCATCAAAGGGTATTTTTAAATCCTCTAAGTGACTTTCCCTCTGTGAGGTCCTGATGCTCTATCTTCATCATCTGCATCGTCTCCATAGGCAGCAAATGTACTCAGGTTGAGCATTTGCGGTAAAAATGCAAATAACACCTCAGCACTTAGTGTACACTCACGTTTACCAGAAGAGAGGGTGGAGGAGGGATCCAGTGCTGGAGTTGTCCATCTGGACTGGTCTGACATGATGGTGCAGGAACAAAAAGGGGAAAGAACACAGGTTTTAAGGTCCCAGTGGGGGTCAACAGCATTGATCAAAATACTGGGAATTGAACTCCAATTGTTCCTGTGGACAAGGACACAGCCAGAGGTTGGAGTCAATCTCCATTAAAATAGCTCATTAATGTCATCTAATGGTAGAAATTGTGTCATTCAGCAGCATCGGGCTGTGATATGCATTATGTGGGAAACGGTGAAAAATGAAACTTATGTAATAAATCCCATCTCCTCATTACACTGTGGTGCTTTAGAAGATGACATTGTAGTAATACACTACCTGGGAAGCTGCGTTTGAGGCATGTGGCCAAAAATAAATGCATTTCCCTTTAGCATGAACAAACTAAAAATTATGAACATGTTTTTTTTAAATGACAAGTTTACCACTTTAATTATATTTACAGGTATGCAGGTGAATGGGTTCAGACCTCTTCTCATCTGTAAATGATAGTTTTACAAACTCTCCACTGACCCTGTTTCTAAGGCTTTCTCATCATGTAGGTGGACGCAGGGATGAGATGTTGCACTACACCAGCAGGTGTTCATTCAGGCAGCAGGGAGCGGCGGCAAACTGGTTCACTCATGGGTTCACATCAGGTTACTGGAAGCTTACATATCGTAGCAGCACATCACACTGACATTCACTTGACAGAAAAAGACATTTATAAAATTCAACAAAACAACACTCTCACCAACACACCTTCTATACATCTGCCTTCTACAAGCTCTTATGATACTATGAGGAATTATACTGGAGACATCTTCAGCATTTGTTCAGCAAAATGTAAAGAAAAAATATTCATTTGACTCAAATAAAGATTTAACTTAAACATCTCTAGTTCCATCGTTTTAATTATGAAGCTACTGCTTTACTGTATTAAGTCATATTCACTAGACTCTGGGGAAACTGATGTGCATTTGCTGACTATAATAATATATTCATTTATGCATAAAAAATTATCAGCAATTATGAAACTGGCTTTTACCTGCAGCTCAAAATGTTTCCTCAAATCAATAGTGCACAACCAAAGATTACAGCACCATCTGGTGGATGTTTTCATACTGCAACTTAAAATCGAGGCTTTGCCATCATACACATTTGTAAACAAAATGAGGAGTAAAATTTCTATTTCTAGGACATGAAACAACCCTTGGAACTAAATTTCACAACAGTTTTCATGATGAAAAAAAATAAGGTGAGAACAAAAATCCTCTTAAATTACTGATATTTATTGAATTCAAATACTCCTAGGAGCAGACATGGGACCTCACAAACGATAAAGATGTATCAGTGCTTCTCATGTGGCTCATGGGTGAGAGTGACTTGAGAGATTTTTTGGTGTCATCTTGTACATGATGATTTGACAAACCTATTGGAATTTAATAATGACCAGACTGACCAGGCTGATCAGAGGAGGATCACAGTATCTTCATTTGAATAAAATAAGTATAGACATGATATAATAAATGGTAATAGCTATTATAGCCAATTTTATAGCAAATTAAATATTCTGGGTGTGACATTATGGCTTGTCAGATTTGATAGATTTTACTATTTTTGCTGACATTATATTGCTGTTGGGAAAATGCAGGTCGCTTTGCAGTTATCATCCACTTGGATCAGCCAAGTTTTAGGCTGTAATATTCTCAAAAAAGATTTCCTCAAAAGCCATATTTACCAATCCTAATATTGACCCACTGCTGAGTGAACATGATATTTTAGAGGTCAAGTAGAGTTCCTGTAGAAGGACAGCATGTCATCTAGACTCTGAGAAGGTTCTGGAGGAGGCTGCTGGGCCTGGCTATCACATGTTTGCTCTGAGGGCTGCTGAGGCTGAGGCTGAGGCTGAGGCTGAGGCTGAGGCTGAGGCTGAGGCTGAGGCTGAGGCTGAGGCTGAGGCTGAGGCTGAGGCTGAGGAGGATACTGGAAATACTGCGGCAGATACTGAGGATGGTACTGGGGTGGATACTGTGGAGGATAGTGAGAGGCACCATACTGAGGAGGGTATGGAGGGGGGAACGGGGGATAAAATGGAGGAGGTGGAGGATACTGGGTATTGAAAGGCGGGGCAGACACAGTAGCTGAAGTGACTGGGGGATTTGAGGGTGGTGGCTGCACTGAGGACTGTGGCTGTACTGAGGTCTGTGGCTGTGAAGTAGTTTGATGATTTTGTTCAGATTTTGTTGGAGGTGAAGGAGGAGCTGGAGACTTCGGTTGTGGCTCCTCTTTACGCTCAGGTATTTCTTCTGGACCTTTTGTCCACTTGTAGGACATTTTGGGCTTTTTCTCCAGAGTTTCATACTTCTGTGGTTTTCTCCCACCGGTGAAATAAGCAGTGGGAGGTGCAAATTCACAATCTCGTTCGTCCCGACGCCGACTTTTCCACTCACTAAACATGAACTCTGAAACAAGAAAAAGAAAAAGTGCTGTGAAAGAAGTCCAGTTTCAGATTCTGTACATCTGAGTACAGAATCACAGAAAGTAGAGTAACCACATCTTTAAACATCGGGCGGTCTGTGTGTGTGTGTGTCTGTCAGTCAAAGAGCTGTTAGACAACGTGTTTTTGTACTTGAATATTTTGTCTGAGAAAAGCATCCAAACAAAGTTTTTAACAGAATAAACAGCAGATAAATGAAAAGGGGGCAACAAGATGAAATGTTTGTTTGAATCATGACGTATAATAAACACAGTTCTGAGTTCATCTACCATAAATATTCCTTATATTACACTGAAATACCAGCACAACAGAAAGTAATCAGAGGGTAAAAGCTAATAGCCTAAAATATTTATGCCATGTAACTTTTTAAGTGCTTTTCACAGGGGACATTTTGACTTTTTATAAAAGAAAAAAACATACATTAGCTGTATTAATATTAGACTTTTACTAAACATTCATAAAAAAAATTCACACAAAATTATATTTTTGCAAACACTTTTTTTCTCGTCACAGATTAACTAGTTGTTAAAAATCTACATAATGGGGTTTACCTTTGCCTCTGTCCCACTCTCTGACATGAGGAACTCCTGGTTTAGTGTCTCTTCTCTCCTGGATCTCCACCTCTACCCTCTTCACGATACTGACCTCTGGATTTTCCTCTGGAGTTTCGATTAATTCACTTTCCTCTTCCTCTTCTGGAACAAATAATTCACAGCAATTTTTTTATTATCATTTAAGAGATCATTAAAATAGCCAACTTAATGAACATGCAGTTTGATTTTAACGATGTCAAACAGGGTGGATTCTGACCTTCGTTTTCGCCCGTCCTCTCTTCTTCGGTTTCACCTGGCTTGGTCTTCTTCATCTTCCTCTGCCTCACCTTGGCCAGCCGGGCCTGCAGGATGGCCTGCCTCTTCTCCTTCAGTCGTTCTCGTTTACTGCGCTGATCTGTTGTCTAAAGAACAAGAGAAATGTAAAAGAAGCAAAAAAGATATGTCTTGAAATATGCACTGATAAGACCACCAACAGTGTGTACTCACTGGATGTAAGGACTATGACAACAAGGTTGGTTTTAGTTTGTATGAAACAAGGTAAATAGAAATGCTTCATATGGCATCTATGTAAGTCAAGGCAAGTCGTGAAAAGGGATTATCTAACTTGTTTGTATGCAAATATTTATGCAAGTTTATGGATCCTGTCAAACACATTGTGAAAAGTGGTTTCAAGTGCAATTATATGTGTCTTTGCTAGCATCAGACGTCAAAGACAGTTTCTCTACCTAACACCAATATTTTTGCTTAAATAGAACAACAATCCAAGTTGTGCCCGTTTTGCTAAAGGGGACATGAGCAATTATGTTGCAAAAACATTTGAATAAACTGTAATCGTTTAGGAAAATCTGCCTCCTTCTTACTTATAAAACAATAAACATTTTGCTGAGGGTTTAATTGTCTTGAATGGTATGGCACATGATGCTGATTTTGTAAATCATTTAGAGGAACATGGACGATAAAGCAAAGCAAATGTGAGTGGACACCAGCATGATTGACAGCCAGTATCATCTAATAAGTGCCTGGTTATAGGCGACGTCTGAATATTCAGTTGTGAAACCTCACTGGTCAAATCGTCAATCTCGAGGCTTCCAAACGGGAGTTCAGAATCTTAAAAGGTGACATCATGACCTGCTGCCAACATGGTTTTGACCTTTTGAATCTGATTTGACGTCAGTGGCCGAGTACTTCAATATTATTTTAAGGCATTTTACTTTTCCCGTTTAAATAACAATCAGTCTTGTAAAAGCTGTTTGGTCCAAAGTAGAAAAAGGGACAAGGGAAGCTTACTTTGTCAAGACCTGATGAAATCCTATATGATGGAAACATGTTGTTTTCATAATGATTTAGCCATTTGAATGAATTCCTTCCATATCATCTTTCGGCAGCTCACCTGGTCTCTGAGCATGTCCAGAGTTTCTCTCTGCTTTCTGCGCTGATCTGCATCCTGGGAAAAGGCAAAGTAGCCCACACCAAGGTCACGAGCCTCTGACATGAACAAACATAGTGTTTTATTTTTCAATAGCAGAAAATCAAAAGCTTTTATTGTAATTCATGCAGAAAAGCTAAGGAAATGCTTTAATAGTTACCTTGTCCCCTGATATCCTCGTAGTGGACCGGTCCAATCGGTCTCTTCATAGCCTCCTCCTCTTCCCTCTCCCACTCCTGCCTCTGCAGATCCCGAAGCATGTCCTCAGAGAGTAAAGTCTTCTCAGATGGGGCTTTTCTACATGGAATATTATTAATATTTCATATTATTAATATATATTGTTATTATTACTCATATTTAATATTATTAAGATATATTGTTAATATTAATATTATTAATATTTCATATTATTAATATCAATACCATATCCACACGTCATTGCCATTAGTGATATTTACGAGATGCCCTAGGCTTCGAAACGAGTGTCCAGTAATGAAGGGGGCTTTTCCGCGAAGCGCGTATCGAGGCTTGCTTTATTTAGGGGAGGAGCCAAAAATGATGACGTCCGAAGCCTCGCTGCCCGGCTCTACCACGCGATTGCTTCGGGAAGTGGTTCAGATTTTGCCGTGAGGTTTTACAGCTAGACCCCTCAGGCTCCATTTAAAATGTGTTTTTTGAAGGAGCATTGTGGTCAGTTAAGAGTTTGGATAGCGTTTATATAGTTTGGAGAGTTCTTGTTGGCTAAACAATATTTATGCATAACAGCCTCATCTTCCTTGTGAACGTGTTTTTCAAAAGCTGGAGAAGTTGTCAGCAAAAAGATAAATTGCGAGTCCAAAAACAGTGGAAAAACTATGACTTGACCATGACTGTCTGAGTTACACAAGCACAGCCCACCTTCCCAGCACCTACTTTTTAAAACTACTTTTTGATTCCTAAAGCACACCATCCTTCAATCCCAGATACAAGTCAACATATGTCTACTGAATCAGCTGAACATATATTGACAGTGTTTGTTGACCATTTCACCACTCGATGTCACTGAAATAAACCTTTGAGTGAATGAACCCATGTTCAATACAATTGGCAAAGTGGTTCAATACTGCTTCATTGCTTCATTTGAGCATCACTATATTCCAGCATCACACCACTGTTAATAGTTAAATGTGTTATACTCTATTTACCCTTTCAGGTCTTGATCCATTTTCATAAAATCAGGCAGATCTTTTTCCATGCATCTTCGAGATCGGCCCAAAGCATCAACATAGTCCACCCTTCAGAGAAATAGCAGAGGAGGAAAAAGAGTTTACTGAGAGGTTTTTAATAGTTTAATATAATATTATGTTACCTCTGTCAAGGAAGTTGTGTTTTTGGTTGCATTTATCTGATTGTGAGCAGTACAACTAAAAAGTAAAGGTTTAATTTAACTATTCTGAGGGATGGACATCATACTCAGAGGGAGAAATTATTAGATCTTGATGGTGACCTGGACATGGATTGAGTTTCAGGATTTAAAAAAACAAAACTGAACTGTTACCCTTGAATTAGGCAAGTATATTGACACTGTGAGAAACCTACATTTGTATAGCTTTATCTAATGTGTACTATTATCATACACAGTACTGTATAATCACATAATCCAACCAAACCAATGAAAATTTACTGATCAGACATTACCATTCCTCATCTGGGTGTTGTGGAGCAGGTACAGGTGTTGAGTTGTTACTTTCGTTATCTCCATCTCTCTCCATTCCCTTATATGCTTCTGTGTGTTTCTTTTTGTCAATGATCTTCTGTGTGAAATCCACCAGGAACAGACTCTCTGTCTCTTCATCTGACAGTACAATACAAGTTAACAACAATATTCCTTATGTCAAATATCAGGAGGGTATAATTTAAATGTCACCAACCTGGAAAGTCTCCTTTTGTCATCTGCTCATAGAGTTTTGCCTTCTCCTCCAACTTGCGTCTGTTGTCAAAGCAAGAATTTGGAGAGGATTTTGTGATCATGTTGGCAGATTATGGCAGATAATCCTCTCTCCAGGTAATTTCTGGAGATTTAGGTATGGACATTCTTTGGTTTGTGGGACATGTTTACACTACTTATTAGCGTCAACCCCCCCCCGCCCACAATCTCCAGAGTTGATCACAAGTCTGACACGGCTTATACAATATTATGTGTTGAACTCACTTTGATGCATCAAGACTTCTCTGCTCCTCCACCAGTTGCTCTGTATCTTTCTCAGCCCTTGCTGAAACACCAGGATTTTGTTTTGTCCACACATTAGGTTTCTACACAGGTAAACCGGGACAAGACATTCATTACGGCTCTTCATCTGTACATTAATGATATAAATATATAAAATGACATCAGTGGAAAAATAGCGCATACTATACCTTTACTTTGGATTTTGATTTCGATCCACCACCAGGACTATCTTGCCCATGTTTCTCTTGTTTGAATTGTTCCTGCTTCCTGTACAATTCAGCTTTAAGGTCCACTAACTGTAAGACAACAAACATGAGGATAAGTTAATAAAGTTTGGGGCTGAATAATTTGTGGAAAAAAATCCAATTGCAATTTTTCTCACAAATATTGCAAAGTGATTTGCAGTATACATTGTTTTACAGTCATGCCTCAGACCAATGCACTTTTTGATAGATTGTAAAACAAAATGATAGAGCATTTACAAAGAGATTACCCAGTGGAGTTGCACCTAAGTATTGTCATCACCAAATCTGTCAATTGTTTTTCAAATAACTGATTTGTTGTTTGTAGATAAGAAAATTGCACATATTCTAATCTAAATAAGCTATAATATAAATAACTTACTTAACTTGTACTTTTTAAATCTAGGTCCAGTGCCTAAGAATTAGTGACATCTAATGTCAGATGACAATAAATGGAGGAGCCCTTCCCTCACAACTCTCTTCAGACGAGCATCAGGGAACACGTAACATGCTTAAGCTAAGGCTATGAAAGGATTTATTTCATTAAATGATTATACACTTCCACAAACACACTTGTGAATATCGTGTTCAATGACTGCCATTAAACCCTCCTAAATGTTACTCAGTTGACTTTTACCCACTCCAAATTCTACTGTAAGGTAATAAAATAATATTGAGTGGTCATTTTGACAAAATATAAAGCCACAACTGTGACACTACTTTGCATAAGCGCTAGTAGTTTAGCTAGTCAGCTATCGGTAGCTCTTGATATCTTTTAGCTAAACGTCACACAGCTACAGAGGACAGCTATAAATATTTGTCAACATAGGAAACTTGCCGATGAAGCCGTCACGTCAAAGTGTTTCTTCTTTTTATCCATGGTTATATCTTTTCGACGCCTTCGTCTCAAGAACACCGCGGTGTTCGCTGCAGTTCAACTGGACTTCTTCGTTGGTGTTTTCTCATTTCTCCATGGGATGTTTTCCTTTCTTCTTCCTGTCTCGATTTACTGGCAGAGCTTAAACAACCAACAGGTGCAAACTGCCCCCTACTGCCGAGGCGTCCACTGCTCTGCCTACATTTTACTGTTTATGTTATTATATTTATTTTGTGTTAATTTGACATTATTATGAGACAATGTTTATTGTCAGTTTGAAAAGCACTATAAACATTAAGATGTATTCATATATTTACTTTTATCCCTGAACTACTAATGTAAAGCTGAACTGGTTACTGGTCATGTGAATGTAATTTCCAGGTCAAACACAGAACAAAGTGATCACAGCGAGAATAAATCACACTAAATACAATCATGTCTGTAGCTTTGAAGTTTTTTTTTCTCCTTCTCTTCTACAATGTTGTGTATGTTGCTGCAGGAGTTGGTTCAACATCTGCTGGAAAACCGTGACAGAAGGTAGCTTACACCTCATCTCTCTTAATTTATACAAAAATGTATGTTCCCCCTGAGCATATAAAGTACAATATTGGGCTCTTTAATATTATTTATAAATATATAATGTTAATAATGTTAATAAATAATGTTGTCTCAAGGTACCGGAGTGACTGTCAATTGACCTCTAAACCTGACCAGCTTCCTGAGCATTTTTACCTTTTCAATTGCAAACTGAAATATTGTTCTGTTCCTGTGGTGAACGTTAAATTACAAGCTTCCTCCTCAAACCATTAACAGAGTTCAGTAGTTCAGGACAGGACCTACATTTCCAGGAAAAGAAGCTTCCATTTGCAACTCTTCAAAAGAAGAAATGCATTTTAAAGCTTCCCTCTTGTTAAAATTAATATTCCAAAGCCATTTATTCATCTAGCGTAAGTATACCCACAGATGGCATCCTCCGACCGAAATCATATTGCAAACAAAAAGCACTCAAGGCATTAAGTTAATGGACCAGTCTTCCACAGCCTCTTCCTCTCTCCAACAGTGTCAGCTTTGCTGAGGGCATGTTTATTTCATTATGCTAGACACTAAGTTTTATGTTTTTTATGTTCTCTTTCATCAGCACTAGTATTACTGAGTGAATAAATAAGCCATAATGAATAAACAGGCAGGAGTTAAGGCCTTTATTTTATCTGCGTTGTATCCAATCAAATGAAATTACAGATTGTGCAGATACAGCAAACATCCAGACAAAGACAACAAGGCAAACTAACACAGCAAGAACACAACAAAAACACCTGGGTAAGTATTTTCTAATAAGAACAATGTCAGAATATAATAAAACAAAGAATAATATACTATATTTCTGTCACACATTTTCACTGTACCGTTTTCTTTTTTTCCTTCCATTAGGTGAAATATCAGTTTGCATATTTTTGTGGTATAATAGTTAGGGATGTGTTAGGGATGTTTCAGCTCCTCCATTCTCTAACATCTCAACATATGGAGTATTTCATTATTCTAAAACAAAAAGAGGCATACCATGTTTACGCATCACAAAGCAGCTGATTTACTTATTCACCATCTGTGAGGATCAGACTCCGTAGAGTTGTGTGGTGTTCTGTCGGAGGGTGGACAGGACTGTGGGCATGTCTTCTCCCTTCAACAGGCTCAGCTCCTGCACCGTGTGGATGCCCAATCCAGGATGTGAGAACTTGCAGACGTTTTTACTCACCTATTAAGAGTGAGACACACCTTTGAATGTATTCAAACGTATATCCTCCATTATCACAGAGGCAAAGAACACACAATGAGCTGCTAGTTGTTTCTCAACTTCACTCGCAAGATCCACATGGGACAGAAAATGCTTAATTGTATTGTATATTTCTACAATGTTATGAATCAAAAAGAGGTTCTGCCTTTTAGACAGTTCCTCCAATCATCATGCATTAGCCCAGCAGCTGTGGCCAGCCACTGCTCCATTGACTCCCAGAGACACTGAGCTTCCGTGGAAGTGACAATTGCCATTTATCCAATCAGCGTCTTTTATACCAGAGTTGCTGTCTCATAGGTCAATTGAAGCAGGTTTTAGAAAATCGCATCAGATGATCTGTGATTAAAGTGGACCTAGACCGGAAGTTCCAATTAACGCTGTTTTTTAGTGTGTATCTGCGTCATTACCTTGTTTATGAAGCCCTGAAGTTTCGAAACAAACAGTTCAGCCACTGCTGAGAACGCTGTGTTTTATTGTAATCTCGGGCTCAGCGAGATCTCTGAAAAAACCCGGTCCGGTTACGTAAACTGCGGTTCTCCTGAACAGCAGATCGTCCTGCTCTAGTCCGGGTACATCCGGTTGTGTACATTGAACCGCAGAAGAAGAATAACGTCCGTTGTGGAGGTGTTTCACGAGCGACAGTGTCTTCCGACTCTGGGTCTTACTCCGCGTCAAAGTCATAAAAGGGACTGCGGCGGGAAGTCGTGAAGAAGCTATTTTTAAACATTGTTAAAACAATGTTTTGATAATGAGTAGCAGTGCATCCACTGTTCCAGAGGGGGGAGCTGCTCTTCTGAGAGCGGGTGTGCTGAATATGTCACTTGGAAAAGACAGATTTCTATCGGCTCGTTTTACAGCAACTAGGAGGTCATTGATGATCACATTCTAGTGCACAACATTACATATTTAACCATTTATTTAATGGCATTTTAGAGCTTCCTCTGCCATCTTAGAGCAATCGCCTCTGACTGATGAACTTTACAAATATTCCACTGAGCAAAGTTACACAACTGGTAGTGCAAACAGGACCTTCCAGAAATCTTTAGTCTATCCTAAAGGAGTGGATTTAGGTAAAGTTCAAGTGCCTGAGCCTTGAAGTGCTCCTCTTCACAATAGGCTGTACCCAGGTATTTGTTAAGTAGAATGACTGAGCACCAGCTCATCACTAGACGCTGCCTCCACCTGTTTCTCCCTTAGAGGCAATTTTCCTCCATGTTTTTATAATTGAACTTTGATGTTATCACATTGCACATATTCATGCCTTTTATCCTCGTTTCTAAAATTTCCTTTTGTCTCACAGAGCCTGTGCTGCATGATTTTAATTGTAATGTTGTGCATCGAGCCAGGCAAATAACACTTTTTGCATTTAAATGTGAAGTAAGTAGTTTATCGTGCCATCTAGAGGAGAGGCTGAAATTTACAACAAAGAACTGCTCCTCTGCTCACCCCCTCCCTTCCCTGAGCGCTACGGTATCCGCAGCCGGTCAAATGTCGTCCTTGTTGTCTTTCTCCGTGTCAGCAGATGAGGTTCGTGAGGCGAGGGAGAGGGCGAGCTACCGCGACCGTAGCAGACGAAGCGGAGAGAGTGGAGGCGGGACCTCCGCTACAATTAATGAGACGCTTGATTTGTTCTCTCGCGTTTGTCCTTACAGGCTCCGGTAGAAACATGGCGTCTCGCTGCTAACAGTGACAATGCAACCGCGGCCCACGACCATGTTATTTTACATGACTTTTTGAAACACTACGAAAAGGAAACAAAAACTATTATACAGCGACTAGACAGGAGCACATAATATGTATACAAAAGTGGATTTTGGGTTATATAAACCCGTAAATACTACACAGTGTCCCTTTAATTATACAGCTGTTGTGCAAAGGTGTAACTATTTAATCATTTAAAGTACTTAAGCAAAAAGCTAATGGAAAAAAATAGAATACACAGGGAAAGCCTGTTAATGAATGACATTTAAGTTGTGTTTTGGTTTCAATTATAGGTTATTGAAATGTACCTGTCTTGGCAGGAAATAAGGTGCATCCGTCTCCACCACAATGCGGTTAAGAGGGATCCGGCGGACAGCATCCCGAGCTTCTTTGGCCCTGAAGTATGTGATCAAGGCTGTGAAGCCCACATACATGTTGGGGAATTCCGTCAGGAAGGGCTCAATCACCGGATAACTGTTTGTGAAGCAGTGTCTGGAAACCATACAAGTAAATAAGAAAATTCAGATTAATAAAAATTTGTAACATTCTACAAAAAAATAAAAAACATGACAACTAAAACAAGGAATGATTTTATGAAATTCATAGAGATTATGAATTTGAAGTGAACAAAATAGAGGTATCCTCAGCGTTCATGTTAACTAAGAAAGCAAGAGGAAAACGCAGGAATCAGAGATGGCAGACTTCACCCCATTCATGCAACAAGCCTCTGGCGCCCTCTACTGATCATAATGGCAAGTGCAACTGCGGAAGCACAAACAAACGGACAAACAAACACACAGAGCCGCCAAAACAATACTTCACTCCCATTCCAAGGCCCGAAGTAGTTATTTTCCTTTACACACACACCTGTGAATTTTGTAATCCCAGGGAACACACTTCTTCATGATTGCCAGTAGGTCGTCATCTGCGTCCCTACAGTGAATCACCAAAGGTTTCTGCATGGCCACAGCCAGACGCAGCTGACGCTCAAACACCTCAGAGAAGCAGAGAAACACAACAGATGCCACAACATTCATAATTATTTTACATTATTACTGCATTCAACACATTGGTGTGCAGTTCAGACAATAAATGGGACAGTATATGCATATATGAAGGTCAAGGCAAACTTGCAAACACAAACTATTTAAAGCTGCAATAGTAACTTTTGGTTACTTAGTGCTTAGTTACTGAAGCTTTATAAAAATAAGAACATACCTCTTTTTGTGTGGATACATTCGTCGAGTTTTTGTGCGAGTAATCCAGACCCATTTCACCAAATGCTACAGCTTTTGGGTGCTGCATGGCCTTCAGTATGCTGCGTTCATGATCATTTGAGTACTCCTTGGCAAAGTGGGGGTGGCACCCAAATGCCCCCCAAACCATGTCTTCAGTCAGCAAACCTTCCCACAGGGCCTGTTTCACCATGACCCCTGGATTGCAGAAGTTGGTAATACAGCCCTCAAACTCAGAGGGAAAACTGCTCTTATAAAGCCTTTGAAAACTGCTGAATGTCCCTCGGAAGCCAAGTTTTCCATACAGCATGTCTATATGGCAGTGTGTGTCTATGAAACCAACTTGACTGTTCAGGTATGAGTCATTGGTCTTTGTATGCTCTGCCCCCAGGGAAAATCTCCTCCTCGGTGCGCTGCCACGAGTAAAAGAGTAGGGGGGGTGGTGGATGTTAAAGCCAACATCCGACTGCCTCCGTGTTGATGTTGATTGAGGGTTTGATACTCGTCTGGGTGAGTCGTCTGGCAGCACATATTGATCCAATGAATAGAACCTAGAGTATGAGGAGCTGCTTTCAATCTCAACTCCAGCTGCCTCTGAATGGCCTGTGTATGGTGTTTGGGGCTGCTTGGGTGAGACAAAAATTGTCCTCTTTGGAGACAAGAAAGGTATCTCCAGGTCTTCAGCAGGTAAATGGATGGAAGCAATGGTTCTATTAGTAGACAAAACGTTGGAAGTGGAAGTTGTAAATCTCTTGATACTTAATGATGGACTCGGGAGGGTTGAGTTTTCATTTCCTTGATCAAAAGACCCAACCTCAGAGGGTGTTTCAACAAACGAAGAGTCCTGAGAAACACACCTCCTAAATGAAACTTCCCCTTTTTGCAGAATGCGCTGGAAAAAAACAACCCAATAGAATAATAATTACATGCAAAACAAATGTAGTGGATTGATAACTGTACAAAAGTTGACCTGGCTCCACTACATTTATAAAAAGGAGGAGTAATACGGATATTACAACCCAGAGTGTCTGCCGATGCCCATAGCCCAATACGGTTGTTTTAAATATTTTAGATTAACAAGCTCTTAATGACACACCTGTGTTGATCTCATAGCCATTTCAAAACACATTGCTCCAGTTGTGTAAATGCTGCTCCACATTTAGAGCCCACAACATTGCTCAGTTACACTTGTGACTATTGTGACTCCAATTTGTCAAAAAAGGAACATTTAAGCTATGTAGCCCTAAAGTCGTATCGATGTGTGCGCAACAAAAACTTTTTAATTTCAAAACATTTACTGAAAAACTTTCTTCAAATACAAAAGAAGATGCTGTGTATCATATGTGCTCAGCTTATTCACATCACAGTCTCTCCATCTCCTCCAAAATGTGAAACCATTTGCTGAATAAGCAAAACTGAGTAATTTATATAATGTTGCTTAACTTACCCAACCACGTGTTTGTGGATCAGAGCTGTCACCAGGGGCTTCTGTATCCTTACAGAACTGAAGGCAGGACTTTTGATCTTCCTGGAGAGTTCCGAGATCTTTTGATTTAAGTTCAGATTTGATCGGAGAGCAGTCACTATTCATGACAGGTCTGTCCTCGGTCTTCACAGGTGAAGATACAAGTGGCAAAGGTGGGCTGTTCGTGTCCATCCTGGGAACTGTACCACCAAGTGCAGCAATCATTGCCATCCTGTAAATAGCCTTTGATCCTTCTTCAGGTGTCCTCTCCTTCTTTTTGAGGATGAACGAATGAGATTGAGGTGGTGATGTTTGTGGGCTCTCTGAAAATCCCAATTGCTTGGGCGAGTTGTCCATCGGTGTTTCCTGATATTTATGGAGCAACAGAAGGGATCGTGGTTACAAGAACCGAATGCATTTCACAAGACACAAGTACATTAATTCAAGGTACATCTGTATGTCTGTCTGGGTCACTGAACAGCGTCACAGTCATCAAATGCAAAAAGTCCATTAATGACTCTGAACAAAATAATGGTCATGCATAATTTGAGAGAGACAAAGTTGCACTTGTCCAAGACGATAGACAGGAGCTAGATTTTCAGTATAGATTTACCTTTGAAGTTCTGAACAGCTCATTATTTTTTCTGGAAAGCTTCCTCAGCTTAACGATGCCTTTGGAGGGCAAGCTTTTGCCAAGAACCTCTGCTTTTCTCTTAGGAGTATCCAGACTTAGTGCTCCAAAGCCCTCAGGTTCTTGAGAGTCATTGAGGAGCGAAGTGTCCGAGTCTTCATCTGGCGATGTACTCAAGCGTGAAGGTGTGTCTGAACCTGCTTTACTCCTGTGAAGATGTGTGGGTGAGGTGGCAGCACTTTGTAGCCACTTGAACGACATCTTTCTGCTGCTGTCCATGTTTAAGAACTTTATAACATTTAGAGCTGAAAAGATTGAATGGAGATGTCTGTGTAAATTCATTGGTACAAAACGTAAGCTAAAAGTGCAGTATTCACTAAATTTTCTTTGACATTTATCAATTTTCTGAGAAAAAAAATGACACACCTAATTAAAATGTAAGAAATTGCAGACATTTGCCCAATTAGCATTCTTCTTCTAGGGCAAAAATTGCCATTTGAAACAACACAATCAACTCAATAAGTCACAAATTAAATTGTTCTATTTTGGATTGTATAACATTTAATACCGATTATAAATAATAAACCATGCACATTAAAAACTATCAATCAGAGTAAAGTAGATAATATTTTCATGGGGCCATGCGTTTTGCTTCATCACATGGAACTATTATTAGGGGTGGGGGGAAAAATTCACATAGGGCTCGCGATTCTAATCATCCACGATTCTGAATTGATTCTGGGACGCTGCAGAGACGCGCCGCAGCGCGTCTGGTGGATTTGCAATGGTGACTGCGCTGCTGACGGAAATCCAGGGTAAGTAAGTTTTTATTTGTTTTGAATAAATGTTAACTTTTGTCTAAAGTTTACCTTTGTGTGATCACATTATCACATTATCTTATACAAACTGTATTGTTTTGATGCCATAATTTGCCTTAAGACACTATGCATTGTATCAGTTTGAATCGAAAATCGTATGAATCGAATCGGTTGAATCGAGAATCGATATGGAATCGAATCGTGACCCTAAGAATCGGAATCAAATCGTGAGCCACCCAAAGATTCACATCCCTAACTATTATACAACGAATATGGAAATGGAGCTTTAATAATAATACATTACATTTGAAGCACCTAACAAGACACAACAGGAAATTTACAAGAAACTTTACAGAATTGGCATTAAAAACAGAGTTAAGTAAAAAATAAATAAATACAATACAATAGAAACAATGTACACAGTTTACTTTCATTTTATGGTACATAAGTAAAGGCTATTTTAAAATGGTGTGGGTTTTTTTAAACAACTATATATTGCCTTGCTTATCGTATTCCAACATAATGGCATATGCATCTTATCACCAGATTTATTTTTAACCTTTTAAATGTATTTACATTTTACACTTTTACTTATTACTCTTGTTCTACAACTTTGCTGTAGGTTTTCATTGAGTCCTTAAGTTACTGCTTGGTTATTGTTTAGTTGTTTAACTAAGCATATTCATAATGTTGTGATAACCAAAACGGGCAGGGGTGTGGTGGTTAGCCACATGGTCGTTAGCCACATGGTCGTTAGCATAGCACATCCACATTAGCCAATTAACTGCTAACATTCGTTTTTTGCACATCTTTTAACAGCAACTATAGTAAATATTGAAGCTAGTCGTGATAAGATTGCATATTAGTGACTTTAAAAGACACTTCAGACACATTAATCTTCCGTTTTTCAAAAATAATACAACTAATGATGAGGAGTAGTTTCGTTACCGTCTCAGGTGCCGCAGAAAATGTCCCAGTGCGCGAGCTCTTCTGCACAGTTCCCCGGTGTCTGTCTCGTTTCCTGCTAATAAACATAAACGTTGCTGTACAAAAACAACATATTAACGCGTCTCTGCGATGTTAAAACGGGGTTAATTAAGTGTTGTTCGCCTCACCTACGTTCAAACAGCCAACCCTGAATATGTTTACGGCAAAAAAAACAGCAAAAAGACCGTAATACTGTGACGTCCCGACAGGTGGCGATGTTGCCCATTGTCTGCATGTTCGTGTTTAGCAATAGTCGAGAAGAAGTTTTACATTTAAATTACAAATGTGTGAAATTTAAATTAAAGTTTTGATGTGATAATGCATGCATTAAATAAATAATAAATCAATAAATGAGTGAACATTGACACAGGTGCTCTCTTGATCGCTCAGTCATTTGGACAGATGTATTTTTATTTCTAAGCTCCACTGTAAGAGTTGGCTCTACAGTGGAAGAACAGAATCAGATCATAGATCATGCATTATAGCCGACAAGATATCCTATCTATTCATAAGGTTTTAATTTGATTTCTTCATCCATCAGGCTACAGTGATTAGAGTTTGGCCTCCTAAAATAATCCCCCAAACAGCTGTCAATATTGACCACAAATAATATATTTAATTATGTGACTAATTCATGTGTATTCAATATTTTTGTTTTGTTTTTAGAATAATTTTTTAGTGATGCATGCAATGATAAAAAAGAATAGCAATGGCAATGGCATCACTGGTTTTGAAATCCCAAACAAATCCAAATCAGAATAGTGTCTAACTATTGCATCCCTGGTTGCACGTCCTGTTTGTGCTTGTTAGCGATGTTGTGCAGGACAATACAGGCAAGGGTTATGGCATGCAAAGCGCCGCTTTAGAACTCCATTTAAACGCTCAATTGCATTGATATTCTATATTCTACGTGTTACTCTTTACATAGCTATAGTCCTTCATTGCAGATTTCCTATCCTATTTAAGCTTATCCAGATTTGGTGATCCTGAAAAGTTTCTATCCAGATCAGATTGATCCAATCCAATGTTTCTTTGAAAAACCAGCTCAAAAGTAAGATGGATTACATGATCATGGATAGCAAAAAAAGGATTACCAAATCCGGATCACTTTCATCCAGATTAAACCTTTAGAAAAACCAGGCCCAGGAGCTGATCATAAATTCAGATTCTGAGAAGTCAGTCTTTCTTTTTCTAATTCATCTGCCTTTACAAATGTTAATGCATTACTGAGTGTTATGGTGATTTCTCCATGATGACACAATGACAAATAATCAAACTAATTAAAAAAAAAATATTCTGCTTTATTGGATGTTACTAAAATGAACCAGTGATCAGTTTCAAATATTGTTGACCACGCAATGAGATAGAAAATTACATAGTCACTACAATTATAAAATAGAAAAACATTTCAACAAAAACATACAAATGATTTCTAAATTATAAGCCGTCAGACAATTTTGCTCACTGTTGCATATATAGTTCAAATTCACAAAAATACTCTTCAACATATAACGTATATTTTCATTTATACACAAATAAACAAACGCATTTGAGACACAGTAGCAAGGTGCTAAATTGTGATTTTTGAAAGCTCTGCAGAAGAATGTGTGTGATTAAAAACAGGCAAAACGAAAACATAAGCTCCTTGATCACAGTGTTTCACAGTCTGGCAATGTATTTACTTTCTCCCCTCAAAAGGAAATGAGCTGCAATATAGCCTGGATAACAAAGTAAGGTGTTTTTTGAGAGGAGTGCTGCAGTAGAGGGACATGACTCGGCATAAGACAAGAATATTAACATGACAAATACACCCAGTGTGTCCACAGCAACATGGTCCTAAAAAGAAGTCAAATCCGGAAATGTCTGTGTGGGAGGATTAGTTGAGTAGAGATTTTAACAGATAGACTTTTCTGGAATTCCGCTCTAATGTAAATATTTTCCTGAAAAATATATACTGATTCCAAGACACAAATATTGTTATAACTTACCGTTTTAACCGTTTTGCACGTAGCATGACAACGTGCAAGTCTTTGAAAAAATGAGGTGGAGAGTAACGGAATTAGATGGACATCTCAAGCTAAATATTTCCAGTTTCTTGTGTGGGAATAAACATTTAAATCATCACATAACATTTGAGAAGAAAAACAATGCTAATCCAAAGAGAATATACTGTCATTAACTTAGTTTAGTCCAGTGTATATTAATTTATAGTAATTATGGCTCGACATCTGCTCTGCGTAGGCCTAGTGTACGTACATCAAGAAATGCAGGGCACATGTAACAGTAGGTGTCTTTCGCAAACAAACAAGGGCACATTGGCGACGGGAGACATTTACCTAAATAGCAACTTAATTTCTTTCTTGCACAAAATTCAAGCACTTTTGATGACCCCATATGGCAATTTTCAAAAACTTTCAAGGGTCTAGAAATGTTTTGCTTTTTTTTTTTCAAATTCACAAACTTTCAAGGATTTCAAGGAACTGTGGTGGAACCCCTGTACAAAGGTGACCATATTGTGCCAACATGTTTCTACAGTAGAGTGTGCATTTGCATTTAAAAGCAGAAGTTGGTATGTGGAGGTGACTGTTTTTTTATCGACACCCCTGGGAAAGGAAGGGGGTGAGCAGCAGAGCTCTCTGTTTGGTACAAACTGCAGATTCATCACTACCTGTTACAAACTCTTACACATACTGGACTTTTGAAGGAGAAGCTATGAGTCATGATGAGAGATATTTGCTTAAAGCGGTAAATGAAAGTGGCAGGCAAGTCAGACTTGAAACAAATATAACATCTCTGAAATTGTCAAGGCAACAGCTCTCTTCTCATCTTAGAACGACCCTTATATGTTTTTCTTTTCATTCTTGCCTTTCTGATGTGCAAAATAGATCTCCTGATCTCTAATAACTGTCCGTCCAGTTTCATGCCTCATTCCTCCTGGCCTTGGATCCTCTCTAACAGATGCTGCTCTAATCGCTGGTTCATGCGACGAAGATCTTTATGCATACTGGGATGGTCTTCCAGCTCTTCATGGAGACACCGCGCAATCTCCAAACTTCTGTAGTCTTCTGGCCGCACAAGACGCCGAATGACCTGAAGGGAACAGTCCTTGAGGCTGTATACTGTACAGGGGAATAAATGTTAACAATATGTTAAGATTAGACAAAAGTGGTTATAGCAATATAAAGGGGACAAAAAAACAGTGGATAGTAATTCAAATGCAATGATACTATAAAAATATGACAGTGATAATAATATAATTAATTAAGTCACTTCTAGTATAGTCTCACACCCTCATCATTCTCATATGGCACTGTAGACACTCTGGTTAATATGTTGGTCATTTAAATGAAGCATTATTTGAGCTTTATATACATAAACATAAATAAAGAAGGTTTTTCTGGCCAACTGAGAGCAAAGGTGTTTTGCCTTGTTACATTTACAAACATCTAAAAAGCAGTTATTTAATCAAAAATCTTATTACTGTAATTTCTGAATTAATCATCTGATGGATAAACAGTGTATTCTAACATGTAAAGCTATAGCAAATCTAAATATTGTTACAGAAGAATTACTGTACCCATGTTTTTAAAAGAGATTCCTGGAGATATCTCTTCTATATTTACTTCCACAAAGAGTTGTTTTCCATGATGTTTGTTTGTTTTTGTGCAGAATTTTTTTTTTGTAATGAATGGAAATCTGTGTATACTCTCATCTTGGGGCAGCTGTGGCCTAGTGGTTAGGGCTTCAAGCTCGAGACCCCCTAACTGCTCCCCGAGCGCCGCTGAATGCAGGCAGCTCACTGCTCTGGGTTAGCATGTACTTCACCTCACTGTGTGCTGTGTGTGTTCACTAACTCACAGATGGGTTAAAATGCAGAAATTGGAAATTTCCCCACTGCGTGACTAATAAGGGAATCTTAATTAACTTAATTAATTAATCTTACATGGTAGAGTGACATTAGCAAAAGTAGCATGTCCGCCCTCTGCTGGTAAAGGAAGGAACAGCTCTTTGCTGTTCACTTTTAGTAGCTCATCACTCTCCACATCTCTGAACATCCAAGGATGACCTGGAAGAAGATGCAAGTAAATCAGTTTTGAAATATAGCATTCATTAAAACAGGCAAAACTGAACTGAAGAAAACAAAAGTCTGTGAAAAGTTAAAAGTGCAGGATTTCTCGATTTATTCACAACATAGAGAACAAAATGCATAAATGTCTATATGTATTGAACGTGGCATCTCTTGGCGTAGCTTTCTCTGCTGTTAACTCCCTCTTCTTGCACCAGGTAACTGGTAATCATTTGAGCAGCACTACCACAAGGAAACATCAGGTAGCAACGATCAGCAAGTGAAGCTTTAATTTAGAGTGCCTTCTTTTGTTCATTAACATATCAATATTTGCTCTGTTGTATCAATTATCATATTACACAAGCAAGGACGATGATATATGACCAAATCAATATTTTGGCCCACCCCCAACTAGGATGTAATACATACATGTGATACACAAAAATATTGCGATATTTCATGTAATGACGCAGTATTCTTTGAAGCCATGTAATGATATATTGCAAATAATATTGACAATGCTTTTGTGTTGCATTAAGCCTCCAACTGCTAGTTGACAACAGGCTATGAGCCAATTCACTCTCGTCATTCCCCTTTTTCTCCTTCCACTCAAATCCACTGTACCCTTTTTACTGTTAAAAACAGCTTGGTTATAGTGGCCAAATGGTTTTGTATTGTTCCTCTGTTTCTATTGGGTTGCCTGCTGTTCTGCAGCTGTTGTAGCACTTTATTACCAACACAGGGACTTTTAAGAATATTACAATTAAAATTCAGTGCTGTAACTCTTAACAAATATGAAAGTGCTGCTGATACTTGGCTACTGTTAATAGGAACCCCAGCTATGAAGACTTGTAGTTCTTAAAAGATAAATGTTAGTATCAGTTATAATAAAGTATATAAAAAATAGTTTAACTCGTAGGTCACCATTAACATTGCAATGCACTCTGGGTAGTGTCGTCATAAAGTTGCACTAGCGGGCTTTAGTGATGGGATCGGCAGTTCATTTGAGTGTACTGAATCACTTGAATCAGTTCATTAAAATGATTCGTTCAAAAGATTCGTTCACCGAATCGTTCAGTTCTAAGCAGGAGCCCAGTGCCCCGCTACGTGACTCACCTCCTCCCTGAGTGCAGTACGTGCGCGCCGCGGGTCATAGAGTGAGTGAGTGACAGCGTGGACGAGATTCATGTCCTCAGCGTCAGTACACCTGCTCTCTGTGTGTCAGTTCGTCTCCCAGCGTCAGTTCACCTGCTCTCTGTGTGTCAGTTCGTCTCTCAGCGTCAGTTCACCTGCTCTCTTTGTCTCAGTTCGTCTCTCAGCGTCAGTTCACCTGCTCTCTGTGTGTCAGTTCGTCCCTCAGCGTCAGTTCACCTGCTCTCTGTGTGTCAGTTCATCCCTCAGCGTCAGTTCACCTGCTCTCTGTGTGTCAGTTCGTCTCTCAGCGTCAGTTCACCTGCTCTCTGTGTGTCAGTTCGTCCCTCAGCGTCAGTTCACCTGCTCTCTGTGTGTCAGTTCATCCCTCAGCGTCAGTTCACCTGCTCTCTGTGTGTCAGTTCGTCTCTCAGCGTCAGTTCACCTGCTCTCTGTGTGTCAGTTCGTCCCTCAGCGTCAGTTCACCTGCTCTCTGTGTGTCAGTTCGTCCCTCAGCGTCAGTTCACCTGCTCTCTGTGTGTCAGTTCGTCCCTCAGCGTCAGTTCACCTGCTCTCTGTGTGTCAGTTCGTACCTCAGCGTCAGTTCACCTGCTCTCTGTGTGTCAGTTCATCCCTCAGCGTCAGTTCACCTGCTCTCTGTGTGTCAGTTCATCCCTCAGCATCAGTACACCAGTTCTCTGTGTGTCAGTTCGTACCTCAGCGTCAGTTCACCAGCTCTCTGTCTCTCAGTTTGTTCGTACGCGCGAATCATGAGTGAGTCAGTGTACTGACAGTGTACGAATCACAGCAGCACAGCCGGGCAGATACAGTTCACAGTCACTCCCTCTCCCTCCCCGCCCGGCGCACGTTGGCTGGCGTCATTTGCCGAAGATTCACGAGTGAGTGACGGCGATGGCGTCGGCGAATGACTTCACGAGTGATTCACAGGACCCGGCAGTTCCACTCCCGGCCGCCACGCTCGCTGCTGAGCTCAACTGAACTAAAAATGGAACGAATCAGTTCATGAAGTGATCCCAGTCAGTTCGTTCACTCAAATGATTCGTACTTTCGAACGAATCACTCCTGACCGACACAACACTAGCGGGCTTCGGGAACCAGTTGTGACTGTTCAGCGACATAAACATGTCATCTGTTCAGCCTTCAATTTGAACCTGAGCGAAACATTAATGAGGAGACCGAGGGTCCTCCTCTTCTTGTTTATCCAACTCACGTTTATCTGTGTAAGCTTCTTAACAAAGACAGAGACAGACACAGATCTCACATCTGCCATGTGAGTGTACTCGTTAGCATTTTAAGCTAGCGATCTTTATGCTAACGTGTTATATATATGTATATATATATATATATATATATATATGCTGAAAGAGCTCACAGAAGCGGCAGGGTATATATATGTTTATACCCCGCCGCTTCTGTGAGCAGCAGTTGTGGTCGACTCAAAGCCTCAAATGCATCAGAAGAAAAATGTTGTGAACACAGCCGCGGATCTTTGGGAAATAGTGTCCATCCACAGGCGTCTTCCCACTTCTTTCTCCTCTTCTTGTCAGATGAAAGCAGTGTAAACTCACACCACTCCCCTTGTTGCCTTTTGACTGGAAATTGCATCCAAAAGCAGCACAATGTGGCGTTTTACTTTATAATTACTTTAACTGTGCGCACGTAAACAAACACTAGGTCAATGGCTATTCTACCTAATGCAACCATTATATGTCAGCGCCCCCAGAGTGCATTGCGCGGGGAAAGAATGGCGTCCTACGTTTGTCAAAATATGTACTTAACTTAATATTGTAGACTTTTAAATCAATGGCAATACTTGATGTGTTTCTAACAACATATTTTAGTACAAGGCAATAATCGTGGCTTATTAGGGCCTACAAGTCTTCATAGCCTGGGTTCCTTTTAACATCTCATTGTCCCTAGATGACCTAGAAATTATTTCCATTTCAACTCTGATATGAAGAAGATGAGTTATAGGGATGGCTAAATTATTGAGCAATAATTGTGACATTCGATTAATTGGTTTGAGTGTTTTTTTTCCCAATAATCAATATGTTTAATAAATATATTTTTTCTGATTTTTCAGCTTCTTAAATGCAATATCAGCTGGTTTCTTTGCTCCATATTACAAATTAATTTTTGGTTTGTGGACAAAACAAGACATTGGTGACTATCATAATTTCCAGATTTGAGAAACGGCCATATTTAGTCACATCCCAAGATTCTACCACCTTCATCGCAGAAAAAGATACTTTACCTTCGTATGTGGTCATTCGCCGTCCAGATCCTGGCTGTAGATCCTCGTACGGGTGCGGTTCCCCACGGTAATTTATCCATAATGGACGCACCACACGGTTCGTGCGGTTACAAAACACAGCATTGACTTGTATTAGGGAGTTCAGGGAGCGAATCAGGGGAAGAGGCTGCTCTTCCTCCAGAGGCATTTGTCGCTAATTAAACCCCTAAGACAGAGAACGCAGCGAGGTTAGCCTTTAAGCTAACGTTAGCTAGTAGCCAGCTGACAAAACACACATAAACGGAGCCTGTCGTCGACCACGGAGACAGTTGGATCAAAACAAGTGTGACACAAAGTCAAATTAGATTATATTGCGTTAAATAAGAAAGCAAATGCGCGTGTTCTTCATAATAACTCCACAGCAGATAAGCTGTTCTTACTTATTTATCAACTGGTGTGTTTACTTTTAGATTTCCGGCTTGACAGAGTGACGTCAGACGACTCTGTACTGTGAATGGTTGAGGAATACACGATGAAAACTTCGGTCTCAGTGGTGTCTCATTTCGTGTGACATGTGACATAGACAGTGTATCGCATTGAAAAGCCTTTTTAACATTTATTCGACAAGTTTGACGGCAGATATCGGCAACTGTACTTTTGAATGACGAGTAAAGCGGTAGATGATGGATGGATGGATATCAGTAGTAAATATGTCTGACCATGGGCCCATAGAGCTCTTTAACCCACCATTAATGCATGATCATTGTGATATTTATTATAATTAATATAATAAATAGTAAAGTTATAATAAATTAATACATTAAACATTGTTTGGGAACAAATGAATGGATGGAATATTGTTTTTTTGTTGTACATGAATTAAAACGTTCTATTTCTCCTATTGTCTTACTGGCCACATTTCAAAGACAGCTTATAGAATCTAAATGACCTCTGCAGTTGGGCGCATGCAGGGAAAAATGTACGCATACACGTATATATACGTATATATATATACATATACACCTATACATATACGGCATATCGAATATCGGTAAGTACTCCATTTAAAAAAAAATACCATGCAATACCCATATTTCAAGGGGGTGAAAATAAAAACATTCACATTATAAGTCCATTATTGAATCAAACAATCCCAGCTGTGAAAATGGTATGCTTATTTTCAAAACAGTACCAGTACCAACTACATCTGCCAGGCCTCTTTCAGAGCACAAACCATGAACTCAAAAGCTTGAGGCGCATTTTATCACTTTGTAATTAAAGAATTCAGTATTGAATGAATGTAAGCTCCACCCACTTTCAGCCTCACATACAAAGAGGCATCGCAGCACAGATCTTCCCCTGCACGAGCCTCCTCACCAGAGATGATTCCCATCCTCAACTTCAACACAACAACACTTTAAACAAGAGCTGACCAAAAGTATCAATAACGGTAGGTAGAAATAAGAAAAGGCACTGGTGACATTTTATAGTCAGTTTAAAGCATTGTTTTTCCATCAGCTGCAATAGCAACAGTAGATGTTCAACATAATTGGAGTATGTGATGCAGTTCTGTGGGACTGTGTCTGTCACTTGGCAGGTTGAACTCTGACCGACCCGCACCATGCCTCATCTGAATGACAGTGGCTGGGTGGATGAGGAGGATGTGGCAAGAGATGAGAGTCTGGCTAAAGTGGAGATCGCGCTTCTCAGTGTCATCTTCGTCAGCGCCGCTATCCTCAATGTAACCGTGCTCACTCTGTTGTGGCGACAGCGCAAACAGATGTCCAGGATGCGCGTCTTCGTCTTTCACCTGTGCATCGCGGACCTGGTGGTCGCTTTCTTCCAGGTGTGTCCGCAGCTCATTTGGGACATCACAGATAGATTTGTTGGGCCGGACATTGTGTGCCGCCTGGTGAAGTACCTGCAAGTTCTGGGTATGTTTTCATCCACTTACATGATCGTGGTGATGACAGTGGACAGACACCAAGCTGTCTGCAACCCGATGGTAAAGTTCCAGCGGGCGCGCACAAGACTGAACATCCCAGTATGCGTCGCCTGGGGCATTTCTCTGCTGGGAAGCCTGCCACAGGTTTTCATCTTCTCCCGGGTCGAGGTTGCACACGATGTGTTTGACTGCTGGGCCACATTTATCCAGCCGTGGGGGCTGCAGACTTACATAACCTGGACCACGCTGGTCATTTTCATTTTGCCTGTTATTGCAATTATTGTGTGCCAAGTACGCATCTTCTACGCCATCCACAACAACCTATATCAGAAGACCAGGCAGGGAGGCAATGTGGGTTTCCCGCTTCCGTCCAGAACCAGCAGTGTGGCCGGCATGTCCAGAGCCAGAGTCAAGACGCTGAAGATGACTGTGTTTATTGTACTAGCTTATATTGCATGCTGGGCTCCCTTCTTCACTGTCCAGCTTTGGTCCGCCTGGGACCTTCATGCGCCAAAAGAAAGTAAGTCATTATAATGTTCGTTATTGTGTTTGATTTTTTTTTCCGTTTAAAAACGCAATCTCAACGTACGTAATTACGCATTAACTATATATTTTTTTTAACATGTTTTAACATGTCACTTCTTGCTACATTGTGATTCTTCCAGCAGCGACATTCACCATCCTGATGTTGCTGGCCAGTCTGAACAGCTGTGCGAACCCCTGCATTTATCTTCTGTTCAGCGGCCAGTTTCCGAAACGGCTGGTTTCGCTGCTATCTCGGCGGCGGTCCAAGGATCCAATGCACGAGGAGGCGACGATAGTCAGCACATTGTACATGAGCTTCAAAAATGTCTCTGAGTCCAGATGAGGGCCAAACATTTCTGGGGGAAATAGAAAAACATGCAAGGGAGATGTTTTACGCGCGGGAAATCGGTGGTGCTTTGCGCAACAGTTCCTGAGCTCTCTCTCTATCTATCTATCTGCACTTGGGTGATCAGAAGAAGGAGGACAGGACTTACTGTGTCTCACTGATTATCTGACATGTTGGACAGAATTACGGTGCGTCACTGAAACGGCAACAAAAAGATAACGATCTGGCTGAGAACTGCGCTCCTCATCTTGTCGGATGTTGACACACGACAAAAGCGCGCCTTACTCCGCTGGATTTAGATCTGATGAAGAATATTCTTCACCCACAACGAAGTTTGGACAGAGGCAGTGTTGTTGTTGTATGTCATGGCAAAAGTGGTATTTTAGTGAAAGGAAAATGTCAGTAATAATAATATAACCAGACATTATACTTGATGTATGTACTGATGAATGAAATAAAATCTAAAAAGAAAACAAGCACAACTTGTGTTTTCGTGAGAAAGGAGACACGCAATCAGTAGCTTGAATTGTCTCAGTGCTTGACTCAACAAAACTGTACAATAGCTGTATTAAAACTGTGAAAGGTATGTGTCATTATATGTATTACACACACACACACACACACACACGCACCCCCCCCCCCCCCCCCCCCCACACACACACACAGAGTGATTGCAGTCATGATTTACTGACTTGTCGTATTCCAACAGCTTGTAATATACAAGCCTGAATGGGGAGGTGATCTCACATTGTTGGCATTTAAACTGTGTTACATACAATATGTATTTTCCAATCCATACATGACTGCATTACAGAAGTAATTATCACAACATTTCAAAGACTATTAGGAAAAAAAAATTGTTTGTGATGAACCACTCATGTGAAATAATTTCAATGAATGCTCTTATTACACTGACTGTATATATATATATATATTTACTTTTATTAATGAATTCTAAATGGAGATGTATTAGCAAGAATCAAGCTTGTGTACAGGGTGCAGTCAGGGAACACCTGGTAAAATAAAGAAATAAACTATGTGATAGTGTGGATGTGTCAAACAGTGGTTGCTAACAGCTTTACACTGTTGTTTGTGTTACTGGGGCAGCTACAGTTCAGTTGTGTGACTTTCCTGACAGAATTTACATCATCCTCCAAAATATTTTGAACAAAGACAATTCCTCTTTGATTGTATCCGTCTGCTCACTGGTTTAAAACTTCAAATCCAACCTTTCAGACATGAATAAAGTTCACATTTCAGACTTTAAGTCAGGTGTATTAATAAACAATTTGGTTTCACTGTGTTGAAATGGCAACAATTTTACAATGTCATTTCAGGGCACCATAGGGTCGAGGACATTTGGCCTCACATATTATTAGTATAGGTTTGTCTTTAACCTCCCAAAGTCTTTTAGGGTCTGGAGTTGCCATAGTTGAAAATGAGGACATGAGCTGTGCCAATGAAAGTCAATGAAATAAACGATTATCAGTCTGAATGACAAGAATCGATAACAAACCATGAGACATTGGACAAACCTTGGGTTTACCAAATTCAACTCAGTGGAATATCATTAAGAAATAACTCATTAATTGCAAAGTGAATGACAGACCAAGAACGACTTTTACTGCTGATGACAGAATAATCCTCTTATGTCTGTTTGACAGACATAAACATAAATACAGAAGTTACACTGCATGATGCAAACTACTGGTTAGCCATAAAAACAGTAGGATAAGAAGCCTGCAGAATTCTGGGGAAAAGTCTTGTGGACTGATGAGCTCAAAATTAGCTTGTATCAGAGAGATGGCAAAGTGCAACGTTTGGAGTCAAAAAGGAAGCGCGCACGATCAAAACCTGCCATATCCTCTGTGGGTATTTGATCCGCTCAGGTTCCCATAAATGCCTCCACAGTGAAGCTTCATTATACTGTACTGCAGGATAATGATTGAATGGTCAGTCAGCTCTTATGTAGTATTCTCATTGAAAGCAGTTTTTCAGTTCTTGTCATGTGTAACCTATTTGAGGTGCTATGTTTTCAGATGATGTAAATTCCTTTTGGTTTTTACGGAACATACTGTAATGCAAAATGAAAAGATGCATGTGTTTTGCTATGCTAGTGCACTGATATAACTGTTTTGAATAAAGCTTACAGAACCTGGAACTCAATACCCCTGACCTCTCCACATTCAAATCACTCCTCAAAACTCACCATTTCAAGATTGCTTTTAATATTTAATGGCTTTAACTTACTTGTGTGTCTATTTTCTTTTCTAATTAATCTTATTCATTCTTGCTCTTTAAATGCGACTGAAAATGACTGAGTTTGTGAAAAGCACTCTATAAATGAAAGTTTTTATTTTTTTTATTTTTTAATAAAGACATATTTAGATGATTGATGCAAGGAGGGAATTACATAATAGTAAATAATCACATCAGCCTGAACATGCACATGCTGTACACTGGAAATAATGAAGCCTAATAAGTGCTTGCATCACTTAATCACACACACAGATGTTCACATGGAGGTTCACAAAAAACATGTGATAAACCTGTGCTGTAAATAAGAATGTTGCAGTCCACAGTAAGACTATATATGGTTTGGACAAAACAATTTCCACTTCAGTATCATGTGTGTACTGGAGCAGCAGCAGGTGGAGTCTGCTCAGCTGTGTGTGGTCAGTTCACTTTTCAACTGGCCTTCGTCACAGCAGACATTCTGACATGTTTTAGCAGGAATCCACGGCAGGATTGTACCTGAATATCTGTCACCTCATCCTTCCCTTCTAAGCATGTAGGAGAATGTTCTTTCTTTGAGAGGACACCTTTATCCTAATCTGTACTTTTATACAAATCTATGCAGCAGTACCCTCTGCAAACAAACTTATCATTATACAACTGCTCTTAGCCTCTCCTCTATATGTCTTTTAACCCCTATCCTTCATCCTCCCATCTTCTTCTCACTCCCTTATTTTCTACTTTCATCTCAACCTTTGGAGACAGATGGCTGCATGTCTACAGTGAGTCTGCTTCTCCATTTTCTGCTCTAAAAAAAGTAGTTTGTTGTAACTGTGTTACATAATTGTGTGACCTATTGCATTTCTCATAGTCTCTGTACTGTTGTAAAGTCTCATCCATAATGTTTTAAGCACCTTGAAATGCTGCATGTTGTGATTTTGTGCTATAGGAAAACTTAAACCAAACTGCCAACAAATAAACTAAACAGAATCAATCCCCGTCCAAAACCCACAGTTATGACCCAAGCTTGGTCGGCTGCCGATGAAGCCCCAGACCCGCTCCTGAACCAACCCAAGCGTGCGTGCAGGTAGACAACACAGCAGAAACAGCGCCGTTACGCAGCGCAACGGCAGGAGCGGCGTGGCGCACACCAAGGAGGCGAACAGGCACAATTTAACGCCAGGCAAATCAACAGAGGGGCGGGCGATCAACTTATCCCAGCCCCTATGTCACAAAGAAAACTAAATTAATAAAAACTCATGGATAGTGAGTGGCAAAGAGGAGGCAGCAGCCTACATACCATCAGGCAGTGTTTGTTACACCTGGAGGGAAGACGGAGCTCGTCTCACCGATCCCATTATCTGAGATCCAGGAGGACCCAGCGGCACATCGATCTTCTATAAATAATAATAGTTCTATTTCGTCCTTACTGACCGCCAGAGGCGGTGCTTTAGCACTGAATGTCTCCATCTCGCGCATGCACAGGTCGAGTGTTTATACCAACAAAGTCACCCATGACCCCTGATGACGCCGGCTAGCCTATATCTTCCGGTGACGTCAGAGGATCTGTTCCTTTTCATCTTCTCGCTTTGCAGGTAGACGCATGTCAGTAAATCCTAGCTGAATTAAAGCGTTCATTGCCGCTTTGTCGCTGGTAGCCTTGTGACAATCTGTCGGAGCTGCGAGCTGCTCGCCCTCCAAGGGCTGCGACGAGCGGAGACGGGAGTTTCGTCGCGGTTCGCCGTGGACACTCCGAAACAGAAGTTTGGATCAGCCAACGCTACAACTGGCTGAGTATACCAGGCGTCTTTCGCCTCCTTTGAGAGTATATCTTACTTTGTTAATAAGTCGGTGAAGGCGTTGTACTCGCTCCCTCTTCCGACATTTTTTTGTGTTATTGTGTTATTGTTACGGGCGCTAGCGGTTAGCATTGCCTGCTTGACCTAGCGTCTGTGTAATTTGTAATCAGTACACAGTTGGTGGTACCCGCCTTTTGTTGTAGTTTTTTATGTTGGAGAAGCCAGTGTACTCGCTCCCTCTCCCGACATCAGTACTTCTACTGTCCGTGAGTAGTTGTACAGCGTGTATCGCTTTCGTTTTATTTTCCAGTGTCGATGAAAACAGCGCGCGCGCTCTCTATCCCGACACTTGTGCCTAATTACGGCACTAGAGGTTAGCATTGATTGCTCGACCTAGCGTCTACTAATCGGTACACAGCTAGTTGTACCCGTCTTTTGTTGTAGTTCTATATGTCGGTGAAGTCAGTGTACTCGCTCCCTCTCCCGACATCAGTACTTCTACTGTCCGTGAGTAGTTGTACAGCGTGTATTACTTTCGTTTTATTTTCCAGTGTCGGTGAAAACGGGCGCTAGAGGTTAGCATTGATTGCTCGACCTACGTCTACTAATCAGTACACCGCTGGGTGTTCCTGTCTTCAGTTATAGAAGGTACTACCGCTATCTGTGAGTAACTGTACAGTACCGGTGTGGTTTTCTACTGAGTAGCGTTGGTGGTTAGCCTAACCGATCTGCCATTAAGCTAACTGTATTAAACGCCTGTTGGTGAAGGCAGTGTTCGCTCCTCTCCCATCACAGGTGTATACACTACCCTAAGAGAAAAAAAAAGAAAAAAAGAAAAACGAGTAGTAACAGCCGCATATCGAGCTGTGTCGCTCTGTGGTGACGTCTGTATTTTGGCGCAGCAAGCTGATCTTTGCCTGTGAAGGCAGTGCTCTCGCTCCCACTCCCAGCATAGGCGGATGCTGATGCCCTCATAGTTAGTGTGAAGAAACCCACTAATCCTAACTGTATTCGGCTGTGCGACACCTGTTGGTGAAGGTAGTGTGTTCGCTCCCTCTCCCAGCATCTGTTGTTTTCCCACTCTACAGGTGCGACTGTCACCATGCTTGGTGACCACTCCTGCACGACCTGTATGGCCTCTCTGCAGCCAGAGGATGGTCATGATAGGTGTCCTCCGTGCCTTGGCCTCGAACACCTGAGGGAGGGGCTTTCAGAGGATTCGTGCATGAACTGCAGCTTCATGCCCCGGGCAGTGCGGGTTGCCAGACTGGCTGAGGTTGAACACCTGCTGGGTCATGTTCCGGAACCGGACCAGTTGACCCCAGCCCAGCGACTGCCTCCAGCACAGCCTGACCGACCTAAGCGTCGGGCTGCAGAGGCTGTGGGCGCCTCCTCCGGGAGGAGGGTCAAGGAGTCTAGACTGGCCTCCAAGGTGGACCAGTTGACGGAGGAGTTAAACCAGATGAAGACCCTCTTCCTAGCCATCCAGTCTGGGACCAGTGTAGTGGACGTGGGCGTTTTCCGCTTCCCCTACCACAATGTTCGAACCAGATGAGGATGTGCTCTCTGTGGCAGCTTCAGCCACCGAGTTCACAGACTATGGGGCAGACCCGGTTCCCCGGGATGCTGCCTCTAACGCCTCTGGGGGGAGCTCCTGCTCCTCAGCCCGCAGTCGCGGTGCTGGGTCAGGGGATGACTCTATGGGTGCCATCATTCGCATGGCCCTTGCCCGCCTGCAGGTGGACATTCCGCAGGCTCAACAGGCTCCCGCCAGTGCCTTTTTCAGGCGTGAACCAGCCCCTACCACCTTTACTGTGCCCCCATCAGATGAGTACCTGAGGGAGTTGCATGCATGCTGGAGAGATACCAGAGCACTCTCCCACGCAACATCAGATGGCCGGGCGCTAGCAGCCATGCAGGATGCAGCCAAGTTCGGCCTGGCCCACATGCCTGCGGTTGAGCCAGCTATAGCGGCTCTCATTGTCTCATCTGATGAGGCTCTGAGACCGGACGCCAGGCGTCCGCGCCCCCAGTGTTGGGCTACAGATGACCTGCTCTCCAGGGCCTATGAAGCAGCAGCACGCATGGGATGCATTAGCAATTCCCTGTCCCACCTGATGCTTGCTCTCTCAGCATCCCTCCAGGGGGCTACACTGGACTCTTCCATCCACAGCTTTAGCGATGCATCTCTACAGGCATTTTCCCTGATGTCCAGAGAACTCAGGCGCCTGATGTCCACACTCGTTCAGGCTCGCCGCCAGGTATGGCTGGCACAGTCACCTCTCACTGAGGCATGCCGGAGAACCCTCCGCAGCATCCCAGTGGAACCTGGTGAGATTTTTGGGTCAGCTGCTGTAGAGGCGCTTGAACGTACAGTCCAGGCCAGGCAGACTCGACAGCAGCTCTCTGGGCTTCACAGAAATATGCCTCCCCCAAGCAGGCCTAGGGTCTCTCCAGGTCCCCCCAGGCGCCACTCTCAGCAACCGACTCTCCCCAGTGGCTACCTTAGGTCTCCGCGGTCGGTTCAACAGCCGACTCGACGAGGCCCTCAGGCCTTTCGAGCCCCCGAAAGACTGCCCCCAAGACATCCTCAGAACTTTGATGCTGCCCGTCATCCCCCCAGGGCCCCTAGAGGCCAGGGGACCAGGCGCTGAGAGTCCGGGGCCGGTCGTCGGCTGTTTTTCCCAGCAGCAGCTCAGCTACTGGGCTGCTTCCACCACGGACCCCTGGGTGATTTCCACCTTAACCCACGGGTACAGACTTCAGTTCCGACGCCGGCCCCCAAACTATGGCCAGGTCAGGATGACCATCATACGTGACCTGGCAAAAGCCCATGCCGTCAACCAGGAGTTGTCCACCCTCCTGGACAAGGCTGCCATCGAGCCAGTAGACCCCCTATCATCCGGGGGTTTCTACTCGACCTACTTCCTAGTGGAAAAGAAAGACGGCGGACCTATCAACCTATCCTCGACCTGAGGGGACTCAACAGGTTCCTGAAGGTCCTGAAGTTCCACATGCTCAGTACTGCAGAGGTTCTGCGTACTGTTGCCAGGGGGGAATGGTTTACCTTAATAGACCTGAAGGATGCATACTTCCATGTCCCCATAGCACCACACCACAGGCAATTTCTGCGGTTTGCTTTTCAGTGTTGCCATTATCAGTTCAGGGTTCTCCCATTCGGCCTCTCCCTTTCACCACGGGTGTTCACCAGGTGTGTGGCAGCAGCCCTCTCACCCCTGCATGAAGGTCCTGCCATATCTGGACAACTGGCTGGTCTGTGCGTCATCCCGGTCTCAGGTGACCCGAGACACGGCGGCTCTACTCTCACATGTGGCCCAGCTCGGGCACAGAGCTGCCTGGTTCCCTCACAGAGAACACTTTTTCTGGGGGTGACCCTGGATGCTGTTGCCATGAGGGCCTACCCATCACCTCGGCATGTATAAGACATCCTCCGCCTCCTTCTCCTCTTTCAGAGGGGCCGCTGCTTGCGCTATGACCAGTATATGCGCCTCTTAGGCAAGCTGACACCTGCTGCCACTGTGGTTCCCTTAGGGTTGCTGTCAATACGCCCCCTTCAGAGGTGGCTGAACAGTTTCCATTTAGACGCCGAGCGACACCGGCACAAGAAACTCAAGGTGTCACATCGCTTACTCCTCGCTCTGGCCCCATGGAGGGAGAGATCATTTCTCCTCCAGGGCATGCCCATGGGCTCCATTGCATCCCGTCGAGAGACTGTCACAACAGATGCATCCCTCACAGGGTGGGGTGCTGTGTGGCAGAACCTCGAGCTCGAGGCCTGTGGAACGCACAGGACTGCTTGGACCATATCAATGTCCTGGAGCTACGGGCAGTGCACATGGCGCTACAGTTTTTTCTTCCGTTCCTATGAGGGAGGAATGTGCTGGTGCGGTCAGACAATGTCTCAACAGTCTCTCACATAAACCAGGGGGGAACCAGGTCCGCACGGTTGCTGCAGGTGTCCCGGGACCTCCTGTCGTGGGCGGCCCCCGCCTAGCCAGCATAAGGGCGATATATTTGCCTGGGGAACGGAACTGGGCCGCAGACTCCCTATCACGCTGCAAGCCTCCACCAGGGGAGTGGCGGCTTCACCCAGAGGTGGTGCTCAATATCTGGGATGTATTCGGCAGGGCAGAGGTGGATCTCTTTGCCACGGAAGAGTCGACCCACTGCCCCCTCTGGTTCTCACTGATGGAGGAAACCAGCCCTCTGAGCCAGGATGCTATCGCCCACGATTGGCCAGAGAGCCTACTCTACGCCTTTCCACCGATGCCTCTGATTCTTCAAATACTGCAGAGGGTCCTCCAGCAGGGCCACAGACTGCTACTGGTGGCCCCCTTCTGGCCAGGGAGGGCATGGTTCCCTCTGCTACACAGGCTCTGCCACTGCTCACCGTGGCGTCTCCCCGACGGATCTCCTGTCTCAGCTAGGGGGCCAGGTCTGGCATCCCGAACCTCATCGCCTCCAGCTCTGGGTGTGGCCACTGCAGGGCCCGACCAGCTGCTGGCAGAGTGTCCAGACACTGTCCAACATACCATACTGAATGCGAGGGCGCCTTCTACCCGAATACAGTATGAGAATAGGTGGAAACTGTTTTCTGCCTGGTGTTCAGACAGGGGTGAAGACCCTGTGCACTGTACAATTACAAAAATTCTCGAGTTCCTATAGTCACTCCTAGACAGTGGACGGTCCCCCGCTACTCTGAGGGTATACGTGGCGGCCATTTCCTCTCAACTCACTCAAGTTGATGACAACACCGTGGGGTGCCACAGACTTGTGTCCCTTTTTCTAAAGGGAGCCTTAAGGTTACAACCCCCAAGGACACCGAGAATTCCAGCCTGGGATCTGCCCCTGGTGCTGGATTCCCTGTGCCTGCCCCCCTTTGAGCCCCAGAGTTGAAGTGGGTGTCTACGAAGACTGCCTATCTCCTCGCCATCACTTCAGCAAAGCGTGTCGGGGAGCTACATGCTCTCTCTGTGAGCGACTCGTGTCTGAGGTGGAACTCAGATGGCTCAGGGGTCACTCTGTGGCCGAATACGGCTTTTCTTCCTAAGGTTCTGTCAGCGTCAAACCTTAATCGACCTATTCACCTGGCACAGTTAATTCCCCCAGCAGGGGAGGAAAGGTCAGGACTTCTGTGTCCCGTCCGGCCCCTTAGTCTATATAGATCTGACCACAAGCATGAGACGTTCAGAACAGCTGTTCCTCTGTTACGGAGGCCCTAAGAAAGGCTGTGCCCTTTCCAATCAGCGGGTCTCGCATTGGATTGTGGATGTCATCACCCAGGCGTATAAAAACAGTGGTCGCCCCCTACCATCCGGGGTGAGGTGCCACTCTATTAGGGCCATTGCTACATCATGGGCGGCACTGCGCGGTGTGCCCCTGGGGGACATCTGTGATGCGGCATCGTGGGCATCACCAACTACCTTCTCCAGGTTCTATCGGGTGAATGTGGCCACCCCCCACCCACTGGGTGTGGCCCTGTTGCCCACCTCTACTGCTCCCTCTCACTGAGGTACGTACTGGCATTCCTCGTGACTTTGTTGTTATGTTCATCCAGTGCTAAAGCACCGCCTCTGGCGGTCAGTAAGGATGAAATAGAACGAAAGTTACGTATGTAACTACGGTTCTATGAATCCTGGATGACCGCCAGAGTGTTCCGTCACTCAGAATACGCGTGGTTTCGCAAGAAGATTCTGCAGGAACAGATCCTCTGACGTCACCGGAAGATATAGGCTAGCCGGCGTCATCAGGGGTCATGGGTGACTTTGTTGGTATAAACACTAGACCTGCGCATGCACGAGATGGAGACATTCAGTGCTAAAGCACCGCCTCTGGCTGTCATCCAGGATTCATAGAACCGTAGTTACATACGTAACTTTCGATTTAACGCATGCCACGTATTTACAGTCAAGGCAGCCACCGTTCACATACCTGCAACAGGTCGAGTCAATCACCCGGAAGCGAGGCCACCAGAAAGCGGAGGTGCCTCAGCCTAGCAAGAGAGAGAGAGCACAAGATCAATTCCACCTCCCTATATAATGTGCCCTCTGGTGGCGATTGGTCAAAAAATCATGGGGCTTATAATAAGGAGAGGAACCCTCTCTCCTGCTACACTATAATGACACATTTTGTGTCAAAGTGTACATTTTGGGGGTCAAGGAATCTAATAAAATAGGTTTCAAGTTTGAGAAACCAACAGTTTCCCCCTTATTGTGACAATTGAGGGTAAATACGCACATTTCACATTGTGTCATCGAACTGTGTCATCAAAGTGACTTTATTTATCTTTTCCTTCGAAAACATTAATTTTGTATTTAAGCAGTGCAGCTACTTCTGTCCATTACATTTGTCCTAAGTAGCATGAGATTTGGACCAGTCAGGAGTAGCTTATGCATCAGTTCCTGCGACAACACATCCCATCTGCACCAGGGGCTGTGACAGCTGTTCAAGGACTGAGGTGATCGGTTAGCACATACTGGTAAACTGAGAGACACATTATTTACCCATTGAATATAAAAATGTGTTTAATGTTATATAACTGATAACTAGCTAACTAGTTAGCTTGGGTAAGGGTTACCCTACAGATGGAAAAAACATTAGATCCCTCTTCTGTTATGTTTTCCCTTTAAAGGGAAAACCTAGAACTTTGGACCCAAATGCAGAAACAGGACACAGGTAAGTATATATATAATAATAATATTTATTTATAACAAATATATATATATATATATATACACGCGCTAGCAAGAGTGAATGTGCGATAGCAACAGGAAAAGAGTAATAGATAGCAGCAGGGCCAGATCCTCAGCGACTCCTTCGTGGCAACAAAGTTCGTATGTCGTTCCCAAGGAACGGACTCACTCGAGATGTTTGCAAGAGGGGTCCGATTGTCCACGAGGGTCGAGGAGAGGCAGGGCTGCTTTGTCGAGGTGGAAGAGACGAACGTAGCGGAGAAGAACAGGAGGAGGCGATTCCGGAGGTGGTAGGAAATCCGCGGAGACTCCGTGTTCTTCTCTCAGCAGGAGACGTGGTGACCTGGAGACGGAAGTTGAGGTGAGTACGTGGAGAGTCAAAGTTTCTAATAGCGAGGTAGAGAAGACGTTTACCAGCTAAGCGAAAACATGGAACTGACACCAGAGAGACGCGTAGCTCCGCCTTATAAGCCCGCGTGATCGCTGATCAGGAACAGCTGGTGGAAGTCATCTCTGGCGTCATCTTGGAAACTGGGTCAACCACGCCCCCTGCAGGGTGAAAAAGAGAGAGAGAACAACACAGAGCAGCAGACAATAACAAACACACGGAAGCCATGAAATGTGGATCGTGACAGTACCTCCCCCTCAACGGGCGCCACCTGGCGCCAAGACAGGAGCATCAGGGTGATCACGGTGGAAATCCTGGATCAGGGTCTGGTCCAGGATGAAGCGGCGTGGAACCCAGGACCTCTCCTCCGGGCCGTATTCCTCCCAATCGACCAGGTATTGGTGTCCCCGGCCGCGTCTGCGAATATTCAAAATACGATTAACGGTGAAGGCTTTTCCGCCCTCGATCATCCTGGGTGGAGGAAGGGGATCGGCGAGAGGGACCAGGTCTGACTAAACCACAGGCTTGAGGAGAGACACATCGGAACGTCGGGTGGATCTTCAGGGATTGTGGCAACTTGAGACGGACGGAAGTGGCGTTGATGACCCTGTCTACAGGGAAGGGACCGATGAACTTAGGAGCCAGCTTACAGGATTCGACTTGGAGAGGGAGGTCTTCAGACGAGAGCCATACTCTTTGAGCAGCTAAGTACTCAGGGGTGGGGGTGCGATGGCGATTGGCTTGCTTCTGGGACTGTTGGGAAGCCTTCTGAAGTGAAGCCCTGACTTCCACCCATACGGCCTGGCAGCGTTCCATGTTGGCATGGACGGAAGGAACCGCTACCTCCCTCTCCTGGAAGTCAAAGAGCGGAGGTTGGTAGCCCAGGGAAGCCATAAATGGAGAGACGCCGGTAGAGGCAGAGGTGGGGAATTATGGGCGTACTCTATCAACGGTAGGAACGAGCTCCAGTCTTCAGGGTGGTGAGCGGCGACACAATGTAGAGCCACCTCCATACTTTGATTCGCCCGCTCAGTTTGGCCGTTGGTCTGTGGGTGGACAGGCTGACTGAGGCTCCCAGTGCTGAACAGAATGCCTTCCAGACCTGGGATGAGAATTGAGGCCCACGGTCTGAAACAATGTCAGTAGGGAAACCATGAATTCGGAAAACGTGTTGTACCAACATCTCGGCTGTTTCCATGGCGGAGGGGAGGGTGGGGAGGGGGATATAATGGACAGATTTGGAAAAACGGTCGATGACCGTCAGAACAGTAGTGTTGTTGTTGGAGAAAGGAAGTCCAGTAACGAAGTCGACTGCAATATGTGACCAGGGGCGATGGGGGATGGGATGTAGGAGTCCCGCAGGTGGGCGGCTCGATGACTTGCCTCTCGAACAGGTGGGGCATTGAAGACCCCTTGGGTAAGGGTGACCCCATTGAAGAACCTCTGAGCGGGTAACTTCTGGAACGAATAGACGGTCTGGTGGTCCTCCTCCGGGATCTGTTTCGGTCAGTTGGGCCTCGCGGACTCTTGCCTCCACTGGCCACGTAGCAGCGCCAAGAATGCAGGAAGGAGGCAGGATGGTCCCAGGTTCCAACTCCGGGGAGGCTGGTGAGTAGAGAAAGTAGAGTGCATCGGGCTTAACGTTCCGGGTACCAGGGCAGAAAGTCAACGAAAACTCGAAGCGGCCTAGGAACAGGGCCCAACGAGCTTGCCGAGAGTTCAGGCGTCGGAAGTTCTGGAGGTAGGCCAAGTTTTTTTGGTCGGTCCAGACTATGAAAGGTTGGGCGGTCCCCTCCAGCCAGTGTCGCCATTCCTGTAGGGCCAAAACGACCGCCAGGAGCCCTTTATTCCCCACTTCATAATTCTTCTCCGCGGGAGATAAGCGACGACTGAAGAAGGCGCAGGGATGGAGCTTCTGGTCGTTGTGGTTGCGCTGGGAGAGGACCGCCCCCACCCCGGTGTCGGATGCGTCGACCTCGACCACAAATTGGAGCTCAGGATCCGGGTGGGAGAGGATAGGAGCCGACGTGAACATCTCTTTGAGGCGGAGGAAGGAAGTCTCGGCATTATCGGACCACAGGAACACTTGTTTGGGAGAGGTAAGTCTGGTAAGTGGTTCGGCAATGCGACTATAGTTCTTGATAAATCTTCTATAGAAGTTGGCAAAACCCAAGAAGCGTTGTAGTTGCTACCGGGTGGTGGGCGTAGGCCAGTCCTTGACTGCAGAGATCTTCGATGGGCTGTCTTGTTCCACGATGAATCCTAGATTGGGAGTGGAACATGCACTTCTCAGCCTTTACAAAAGTTTATTCTCCAGCAGTCTCTGCAGAACAAGGCGGACATGCTGGACATGTTCCTCTTCGGTTTCCGAAAATATCAGGATGTCGTCCAGATATACGAAGAGGAACTTGTCCAGCATGTCACGCAAAATGTCATTGGCAAGATGCTGGAACACAGCAGGAGCGTTAGTGAGGCCAAACGGCATAACCAGGGTGTGTTGAATGCCGTCTTCCACTCGTCCCCCTCTCTGATACGAACCAAGTGATATGCGTTCCGCAGGTCGAGTTTGGAAAAGATTCTTGCTTTGCTGAGGGGATTAAAGGCGGCGTCCAGAAGAGGAAGGGCGTAACGATTCTTCACTGTTATGTCATTTAGTCCTCGATAGTCAATGCATGGGCGAAGGGATCCGTCTTTCTTCTCCACGAAAAAAACCCCAGCCCCTACTGGAGAAGAAGAAGGGCGAATGAGACCTGCAGCTAGAGACTGGTTGATATAGTCCTCCATACTTTGACGTTCGGTGCGGGAGAGGTTGTTGAGTCTCCTGGACGGGAGAGTAGCGCCAGGAACGAGGTCTATGCCGCAGTCGTATGGACGATGAGGGGGTAAGGAGAGGGCCCGGTCCTTAGAGAACGCCTAAGCCAGATCATGATAAGCCTCGGGTACGCTGGAGAGATCAGGTAGCACGGGTGGTACGTTGGCAGGTCTCTGTGGAGAGGGTTGAGCGGACCTGAGGCAGCGGGAATGACAGTGGATGCTCCAGCTGGACAGACGACCCTAGGACCAGTCGAATGAGGGGTTGTGCAGAGACAGCCAAGGAAGACCCAGGACTACCGAAGCAGAGGAGGCCGGAATGAGGAAGAGTTGGACCTCCTCGATGTGGTTCCCCGGACAGGACCAGGGTGAGGGGAATGGTGCGGTGAGTAATCCTGACGCCATCCTGCGTCAGGATGGCGGCGCGCACGGACACAGTGGCTCATGGCTCTCCCTTTTGTGCTATTTTCTGTGTTTTTCGTTCATGTTTTTCGTAAGTACGTCTTCAAATTGCTGCTATAGCCGTCAGGACTTACTCGACGTTGGTTTTAGGCATAAGTTACCCACCACAAGTGACTTTCAACGAACTCACAATATACCCGACGACGTCACGAGGCAACCGGGCTCTCCGTGGATTGTTATCGGGTCCGGCAGGCGTCGGAGACGGCGGAGGGAGAGAAAACAGAAGCGAGGACGCCGGTCAGGCCTGTTGGTGAAACTCAGGACACAGCCACACAAGCCTCCCCTACCCAGCTTGTTCCTCACAAACGCGAGATCTATGGTTCACAAGGTGGACGAGCTGGAACTACAGTTGGCTGGGAATCGCTATGTTAAGAAGTGCTGTGTTATGATTATAACCGAAACCTGGCTTCACCCGCGGATCCCCGACGTCGCAGTAGAGCTAGCAAGCCGCTCTCTCCACCGCTGGGACAGAAACCAAGACTCCGGTAAGAGCAGAGGAGGAGGTCTTTGCATTTACGTACATAATGACTGGTCAAACAATAGCAAAATCATAGATACACACTGTTCCCTGGACATAGAATACATGTCAGTTAAATGCAGACCACATTATTTACCCAGAGAGCTAACAGTAGTGATAGTTACAGCTGTATACATACTTCCGGATGCTAACGTTAGCATAGCTCTCGCTAGCCTGCTAAAAACAATAAACACACAGCTGCGCGCGCACCCACATGGAGTTCACATTATAGCTGGGGATTTTAATCAGGCGAACCTTAAGACGGTTCTTCCGAAATTTTTTCAGCACATTAAGTGTCCAACCAGGGGTGCAAACACACTGGATCATGTTTATTCTAACATCAAGCATGCATACAGAGCCATACCACAACCTCATCTAGGCCAGTCAGATCACCTCTCTCTGCTCCTTACCCCGGCATACACCCCTCTCAGGAGGAGAACTACACCTCTCAAAAAGACTGTTACAACCTGGCCGGACGATGCACTCTCTCAGCTACAGGACTGTTATGCGAACACTCAGTGGGATGTATTTGAACACCAGGACCTGGCAGAGCACACAGAAGCAGTACTGTCATACATCAGGTACTGCATTGGGAACGTCACTGTGGAAAAAAGCATCTGGGTTTTTCCCAACCAGAAACCCTGGATGACCAGCCAGGTCCGAATGCTGCTCAGGAAGCGTGACGCTGCCTTCAAGTTAGGTGACAGGGAACTGTACAGTGCCTCCAGAGCAGACCTGAAGAGAGGAATCAAGGATGCTAAGTCGGCCTACAGGAAGAGGATAGAGGACCACCTCTCTGATAACAACCCACGACAGGTGTGGCAAGGCATACAGCATATCACAAACTTCAGGGGCTGTAACATCACACCTGGGAACCCAGACGCCTCGCTGGCAGAGGAGCTGAACTGCTTCTTCGCAAGATTTGAGAAAAATGAGCCCCATACAGCCTCACCACCTCCGCAGCCACCAGCACCCAGCACCGTCACACTGACTGTACAGGATTCTGAAGTGAGACGGGTGCTAAGAGCAGTAAACCCAAGGAAGGCAGCTGGCCCGGACGGGATACCAGGGAAGGTGCTCAAAGCCTGTGCAGACCAGCTCTCACAAGTTTTCACCCGCATCTTCAACCGTTCCCTGTCTCAAGCCACCATCCCATCCTGCCTGAAGACAGCTACAATCATCCCCGTGCCCAAGAAATCATCCACAGACAGCCTCAACGACTACCGCCTAGTCGCCCTAACACCGGTCATCATGAAGTGCTTTGAGAGGCTGGTTCTTCACCACATCAAAGACAGCCTTCCTCAGACCTTCGATCCACATCAGTTTGCTTATAGAGCAAACAGATCCACGGAGGATGCCATAGCCATAGCTCTCCACACTGCGCTGAGCCACCTGGAACACCAGGGGAGCTATGTGAGGCTACTCTTCATTGATTACAGCTCAGCCTTCAACACAATCATCCCGGACATTCTAGTCAGTAAACTTGTGGATTTAGGCCTCCACCCACACACCTGCTCATGGATAAAAGACTTCCTCACGAACCGTCCACAGACTGTTAAACTTGGTGACCACATCTCCTCCACCCGCACACTCAGCACCGGCTCTCCACAGGGGTGTGTGCTGAGCCCACTACTGTACTCCCTCTACACCCATGACTGTAGCCCAACCCACCTTGGTAACACCATCGTCAAGTTCGCAGACGACACCACTGTGGTTGGACTAATCTCAGGAGGAGATGAGTCTGCTTACAGGGATGAGATCCTGAAGTTGACAACGTGGTGTTCAGCGAACAACCTGGCACTGAATGCCACAAAGACAAAGGAAATCGTCATCGACTTCAGGAGGCACCGCGCAGACCCAGCTCCCCTCTACATCAACGGTGTCTGTGTTGAGAGGGTCCAGACCTTCAAGTTCCTGGGAACCGTCATCTCGGCTGACCTCTCCTGGACCCCGAACATCACGGAGATCACCAAGAAGGCCCAACAACGCCTGCACTTTATATTTCTACTTTTATATACTGCAAAAAGACATTTCATTCTGTGATATTTATATTCTATATGCTGCTAAAATCACATCTCACATTGTGATATTTATATTTCTATATTTCATATACTGTAAAAAAAATTAAATTTCATACTGTGGAAATAGTCTTATTTATTATTTTTTATACCCTGCTATGGGTCACGTCTCATAGAAATGCACTTTTTATATTTAAACCCTGCTATAGACCTGCTATTTCATACTGTGCAATAAGAATTTGATGGCTGTTTATCCTTTTAATGTAGTACGCTGAAACTGAAAACCCACCTCACGTTAACTAGGGTCACTTTTTGTTTTAATGTCCTTTTGACCCATACTCTGGTTGTTGTTGTTGTTGTTATTGTTCTTCGTTCTTAGCTGTATGCACTTTCAAGGTGAAGTCAAGTAAATCTCGTTGTACAACTTGTATTATGACAATAAAGGCATTCTATTCTATTCTAACCTCTGCCAATCGATTGCCGTTGAGGTCTGAGATGAGCTCAGGCTTTTGGGCGTTGGGGACAGGCTGCGATGACGTGACCAGGCTGTCCACAGTAGATGCAGGCTCCAGACTGCAACCGCCGTCTTCTCTCCGTGGGGGATAATCGTGTGCGACCCAGCTGCATAGGTTCGGAAATGCTAACGCTGTTAGCAGAGGGACAAGACGGAGAGGAGGAGACAGAAAGACGAGCAGGTTCGGGAACACGAACGGGTGGATTACGTCGTCTATCAACTCGCCTCTCTCGGAGCCTACAATCTAGACGAATAGTTAGCTCGATTAACAATTCAAGATGGGGTGCTATGTCTCGAGTAGCTAATTCATCCCATAACTCGTCTGTTAACCCACGTAGAAAAATGGCTCTTAGAGCCGCATCATTCCAACCACTCTAGGACTCTAAAATACGGAAGCTGACGGCAAAGTCGGCGGCAGAAGAATTACCCTGTTTCAACAAGAGTAACTGATTAGAAATGTCGCTGTTATGGAAAGTGTGGTCAAAAACATGGTTTAACTCCGTAGAGAACGTAGCATAGGAGATGGAGCGATGATGATCATTATGTAGGCCCTCAGTATGGCCCACTGATTCAATTCCCCCGAAAAACGTTCGGGGGTCGGACCAAACGATTCGCGTGTAGCTAGCGCGGGGGCTAACGTAAGGGTAACTGGAGGCGAAGGAGCTGGGAGTGAAACAGGAGAAACGGATGGTAGCAGCGGTTGAATGCTAGCTATTAGCTCGTGGATCGCAGAGGCTACATCCTTTAGCAGGACCTCGTGTCGGCGTATAGCCTCGCCGTGAGATGCTAAAGCCTGATGTATTAAGTCCCTGTCTGCCGGGTCCAAAGTTGGTCAGTTCCAACTGTTATGTTTTCCCTTTAAAGGGAAAACCTAGAACTTTAAGGGTTGGACCCGAATGCAGAAACAGGACACAGGTAAGTATATATATAATAATAATATTTATTTATAACAAATATAGATATATATACACACGCGATAGCAACAGGAAAAGAGTAATAGATAGCAGCAGGGCCAGATCCTCAGCGACTCCTTCGTGGCAACAAAGTTCGTATGTCGTTCCCAAGGAACGGACTCACTCGAGATGTTTGCGAGAGGGGTCCGATTGTCCACGAGGGTCGAGGAGAGGCAGGGCTGCTTCGTCGAGGTGGAAGAGACGAACGCAGCGGAGAAGAACAGGAGGAGGCGATTCCGGAGGTGGTAGGAAATCCGCGGAGATTCCGTGTTCTTCTCTCAGCAGGAGACGTGGTGACCTGGAGACGGAAGTTGAGGTGAGTACGTGGAGAGTCAAAGTTTCTAATAGCGAGGTGGTGAAGACGTTTACCAGCTAAGCGAAAACATGGAACTGACACCAGAGAGACGCGTAGCTCCGCCTTATAAGCCCGCGTGATCGCTGATCAGGAACAGCTGGGCAGGAGCTGCGCAGGTGGAAGTCATCTCTGGCGTCATCTTGGAAACAAACACACGGAAGCCACGAAATGTGGATCGTGACATCTTCATCATTCAAGCTGCGAAACAATCCTGAAAGATTGCAATTGTGTAAAAAAGAAGCTGTCGACAACATCCAGGAGCTGAAGGCATGAGGGGATCTGCCTGAGTTTATAGTGGACATTAGTGGTGGTAGTCAGGATGTAGTTCAGCTGATGATTCAAGCTGATTGTTTATCCTCAATGAGTTGCTTGAATACGTCGAGGACTGTCGTTGCTCAGGGGAATCACTGGAGATGTGTGACTTGACAGCCTTCTATGACGAGCACCTTGCTAATCTGGGATTTATAAACATTATATGCAACACCACATGCCTTCAGGAGGATATTGAACACCTGATTCCTGACATCAGATCAGTCCAAATTAATTGTGTCTGGTCCCTTGTATTTGATGATGACCTGAGCAGAGCTGTTGTTGACATGAAAAACAACACATCTACTGATGTCTCCATCATCTTCAAAGCAGCTAAAATCCTTCGGCAAGAGTATCTCCCCATGAAGCATGCTTTTACAAGTTCCTTCTCAACTTCATGTGAAGCTGATTCTATCCCTCCCATGCTGAGATCCTTACACATGCTTCTTGATGGATCGGGCTATTGATCAGCCACCTCCTGGACCTGAGAAGTCCCAGGATGCAACTTCCATTGGGCAGCAAATAATTTTCAACTCTGCAAGATGCAGCTCAGAAACCAGCTTCGCTATATCTGGCAATTAAACTACACCAGCAAAGTGATAGTAGATATCTGGTGGAGACCATGCATAAAAGAGGAATATGTGTGTCATATGACCGCTTGAAAACATTCAGCATAGAGTTAGTGAATTCGGTGATCAGTCACTGGAGCAGATTGGTGTTGTGGTCCCACCTCAGGCAGTCAAGGTCGTCAATGGTGGTTTTGATAACATTGACCACAGCCCATCATCAACTATAGCAACATCAGCCCTCCATGGAACATGCATCAGCATCATTCAACAGCACTTCTCTTTAGACAGTCAACAGACTGAGAATCTGACTGACATCATAGATCCATCTGAAATGGGGAAGAAGCATGTGAAATCCTTGCCACCTCACTAAACAACAATGGATCTGGATGTGCCACTGCCACCTGATGAGGTTTTGTATGTTCCTACCCTGAATAACAACAGTCATCCTCATCCAGCCTCCCATCCTCTCATCATTGTGATTGAAGACGGTTAGAGAGAGGTTAGTGGTTAGAAAGAGTCCGAAACCTTCTTGTGAAAGAGAACCTTCAAGCCGGAGAATGGATCTCATGGGCTGCATATTATGCCAGCATCACAGAAGCTACTTCACCTCCTTGCTTGGCATGCAATAAAAGTCCTCAGACAAACAATCGGCTACCTTAATCCAGGTCAGACACCAGTAATGGTAGCTGATCAACCACTCCTCACACTGGCCAAGTAACTTCAGTGGAAGTTTCCCCAGACAGAGCTTGGCGAGGATTCCTTTCTGGTAACAGAGGCCAATGCATACCGAGAAGATGCTGTGGAGTGTGTCTGGTGACTGACTAGATGGCAGCGGGTGAATCACAGCTCTTACTAAAAGTGGCATCTCGACTAGTGGCAAAGCTCAGGCCTTCATTAGTTTTAACTAGGGATGCACCTTTTGCCATTTTTTGGGCCAATTGCAATTTCCGGTTATTCAGGGAGTTTGACCTGCTGATACCATTTTAACTTCTCTTTCTGTCGACTCTCTGAGCTAACTTGCTATCCGGAACCTCTGCTAACTGCTAATCCCGTTAGCCTCTCCACCTGCACCAGCTCATGTCACAACGCGTGTTGCTGTTGAGGCGCGCTGTTGATCATGTGGCATCCAAGTGCATTTGAACGCCATATCTCTGTCTGACCGGCCAGTTGCCGCTCATGGCCGATCACGTGAAAATTGGCCAATTCTGGTCACCGGCCAATCAATCGGTGCATCCCTAGTGTTAACCACATTTGCAGAACCCGATACATGCATCAGGTGGAGCTGCTCTCTATGTGCTCATGAAGATTATGTTCAGTACATGGAGCTATGCAAATGTTACATGGAGCTATGCAAATGTTGCATGCAGAAGCAGCCTTGCATGTCTCTCTGTGGATGTCATGTTCCCACAGTGGTACAATGGAATGTGTTTTTTCATGCGTTTTTGAATAAAAAGTTATATATTTTACCTCCAATTGTCATGGTAAGGAGAACGTTATTGTTTTATAGTCTTGGAACCTATATTATTGGATTCCTTGACCCCAAAAATGTACACTTTCACACCAAATGTGTTATTGTAACTATAACAGAAGCAAAGATATGGGCCTCTCAAGTATGGTCGGCGACCATTTTGAAAAAAATGGTGTATTTTAGATATAATACGTGTTCTCACTTGTGTCTTAGGATACATTTATTTCTATGGCCCTAAGTCACTTCCATGCCAAAGGGGACATTTGCATCATGACTTGAAGTCAAAAGTCACTTAACCTCCCTACTATAATAGGGCCCTGGGCTTCAGCCCAGGTAAACCCGTGTGGTAAACCCCTGGGCTTCAGCCCAGGTGAACCCGTGCATCAATAAATAGTAGACTCTGCTGCGCGTCATCCACCATGTGCTGCTGGTTTCGGGAATGGATGCGTAGTTCGGTGGAGAGTTTTACACGTGGTAAGTACAAATTAAACTTACGGGAACAATAATATCAAAAGAAACACAATGTATTGAATGAAATATCTGCTGAAAATATATAGGCGACTTTGCTAAGCTTTTTTGTGGTTGGTACTGAACAGCTAATGTGTGGGATTAACATTAGCTTTAACATTAGCTTCTTCTTCTTCTTCTTTTTTATTTTAATAACCATTAGCTAACAATTAAACATTAACAAGCTGAAAACGTTTTCCTACATTATCCATTAGATTTAACCAAGTCACATGCATTTTAGATTTTAATCGATTTTTTTAAACTAAATACGAAATAATTATTATATTTATTATTATAATTATGCAAATTAATGACATTTTACACTCACACACACACAAGCGCGTGCGCGCGCACACACAAACAAGTGTCTCCTGACTTATAAAGCAGTTATTTTCAGTGTCAGTTTCCCTGGTAATTGTCAGAGATAAACCCACGTTTTTAGGATTGTTAAGTCTTTTTTAATTGATTTACAGTTGGGCATTGTTTGGTTTGATCCAACGTCGTTTACAAACAAAGTTGTCATCAACCCACATAAATACGCCGTAGAGCGCCGCCAAACCTATGGGCGGACACTCTGCAGTGTAGGGACGGCTCACATGACGTCTTTTTCTGCCGCATAATGTGACGCTTGAGAACCTAAAACCCTGTTTCTCCCAGTTGACACAAGTAATAACCGGCGTTTTCAGAATTCTCTTTGGCCGGAGCAACGTGTAAATGTGAGGCCAAACCGCGTGGAAATATCTGCGTTTTCCCTTCGTGTTAACGGGACAGCGGCCGTTTATGCAGCTCGCCGGTGGCGATCAGTGTCCCTAAGTCTGAGAGAGCGCTGTAAAAATAATTTGGTAACGCTTTCTTTTACAGTCCCCTAATTACCAGGTATTTACCTGGTAAATTCATGGTAACACCAAAGTGTTACTAGGTAATTACCAATGGTAATAAGAAAGTAAATACAGTGAAACTGTTGCCAAAATACTGGGCATTTACCTGGTAACTATATAGTTAATTATAGCGTGTTATTACTGCTGGTAATAAGAAGGTATGTACAGCTAAACTATGGCAAAACTATGGTAAATGTAAGTGTATTATTGGGTTATAAACTGGTAATAAGCAGGTACCTACAGTCCCCTAATTACTAGCTATTTACCCAAGGGGTAATCTAACAAACCTAACCCTAAAAATGTGTGTAATTACATGGAAACAAGCTTGGCTTTCTTTTACAGTACAGTTTTACTTTACTTACCGAGTACATTACCGTGCATTACCCAGTATTTTGGCAACGGTTTCACTGTATTTACTTATCTTATTACCCTTGGTAATTACCTAGCAACACTTTAGTGTTACCATGAATTTACCAGCTAAATACCAGGTAATTAGGGGACTGTAAAAGAAAGCGTTACCAATAATTTTTAAAACATCGTCCAAACAAATAAATACGATTTCGATTTAAAATCGGTTAATTGCCCAGCCCTAGGGGAAGATGTTTCAAGAATTCAGTTTTGTAACGTTAAACGTTTGTAAGAAAAGTGTTGTGGGGTCTTCTTTTTCCTGTGCTCTATACGTGAGTGATGCTTTTTCAGGCACCTGCATAATTTTGGATGTGGAAATAATTTTGTTTGATACTGAAGGTTAATTTAGCAAATTACAAGCACAATTACTTTAACTTTCACTTGGCAATAGTTTTGTGTTTTTTGACTTAGGAGCATGGGCAGCCATGGTAACATTACTGTTAAGTTTAATGTTAATTGCAACGTCGCTAATTGCAACTGATTATCACTACACCATCGTATGATATGGCTGATACTGGCTTACCATGTTAATGCGAGTGTTTTAATCATTTTTGCTTGAATTGCTTCAGTTTCCGTTTCAGCAGCACCGAGATCCTCCCAGTGGCATTGGCAGGTAGTGGCACCTCACTGGCAGAAACGCCTCCCTTGACTCGCTGCCAATAAAGGCGGGGCCACATTTGTTGTTACAACATTCACTTCCTCCATGGATCATGATGAATACAAAATAAAAGTATTAGGGAAAAATCAACTACTTGTTTACTTATTTTAGTGTACAAAGTTTTGCATGATTTCTCTGTTTTGTACTTTACACGTACTGTACATTAATATCTGTTCCATAGCATAAATGTGAATGTAAAATAGTGTACATATTGTACTATTCTTATATTTAATATTTCCCTGTGTTTATATTATTCTTATCCTTTGTTACCTTAAGCAGTGACAGAGTGACAATGGACACTGACAGTGTCCACAATAAAAATCTAATACTTTTATTTTGTATTCATCATGATCCATGGAGGAAGTGACTGTCGTAACAACAAATGTGGCCCCGCCTTTATTGGCAGCGAGTCAAGGGAGGCGTTTCTGAACACCGAGCGGGTGTCAGTAAATGCCACGGAAAGGCCAGAAGTTGTCACAGGCCGTCACGGACTGCCAGTGAGGTGCCACTACCTGCCAATGCCACTGGGAGGATCTTGCTCTCTCTCTTTCGTTTAGCATTAAGTGCTTATTACTGATGTTTTTTTGTTTTGTTTTTTGCATGTCTCAGCAAAATGCTGGTACAGGTTCGGTACTGCCAACAGTAGAAGTATGTGAAGTTGGATGAGGTTGATGGACAGTTTTATTTTATGCAGTTCCATGAAAAAGGTTTGGTTTTTTCTTACTTAAATTTGGTATAGTAAAAAAAAAAAAATTTGGACTGAAAAGGGAATGTATTTTGTCTAGGGGATTCTCTCCAAGTCTGTTTAATCATACCGTGGTGGATTTTATTGAATGTGAAATCATTTGTGAAGCAAGAACAGTGCTGGTTTAAAAAGTGTATCAGATGTATCTTATCTTTTTCAGTCATCGAGGGATTTTGCCCGCCACCTGACGCAAAAGTACTGTACAAAGACGCGACAGGGACAGAAGTTGACGACTCTTCTTTGGAGCGCTCTTAAGAACGCTGTGAAAGAAGAACGTGTTTCCCAGAGTCGCTCTTAGCTTAAGAAGATCTTTCACTAAGAAGGAAACATAAGATCGAGCTGACCCACTCTTAACAGCCTTCTTAGCGACCAAATGTTCAGTGATCATAGCCGCTAGGGGCATCTAGATTTCTAGGCTGCAGTGATCAAGCCGCATCAGGGAAATTTATATCCTCCACTTTTTGAAATAATAAAACAATGTTCAATGTTGAAATGCGCTCATAGCTGTGAACCACTAGCGAAAGAAACATAGACTAATAGTAGAGAAGAAAAAATTGTTATTGAATTACACGTTTATGAGTTTATAGTACTACACATACAATTATTACAATAATAATAATAATAAAATAATATAATTCCTCACTTTCTGAGAGGCCTCGTCCCACTCAACATCAATGCCCCCTGTCTGGCTTTGGAATTCCTACCACTTCTTTCACACAGCACCCCAGTCACGCAGGCCACATGGGCTGGAGGGGGACATCTTCTCCGCTATAGCCTGCCTTACACGGTTCTTCACCGTTACGTTTTTCTTTCCTTTAGTTCCACCAAATAAAACTTCACGGTGCTGCCACACCTCGTCCACCAACACGCCCATCTCCTCCGCGGTAAACGACGGTGCCCGCTTGTTTCTTTTGCTGCCGATTTCTTCCATTCTCACATGTGTGTGCCAATATTCACGGGGGTATATATGCGCTAATGGGCTTGATTACTACTTGGATACACCTGATGGCACACACATCAAAATGAACTTAATGCTATATCCACGTGCAAACACTTTGTTTGTGCGGGAGAGACGCGCGTAGCCGCGCAACTAGGATACTTGTTGTTTTCTTTTTTGTTATTTTTTCTTTTCTTTTCTTTTTATTTTATAAATATATGGTTATCAGTACATAATGTGAAGCTAATCCACTAACTCAGTACTCATCATGGATATCGCAAGTTCTTATAATGGAGGATGGACGCAGTAAAGCTAGAGGAGTTATTCCAGATGGGCAATAACAAGGTAGACAACTGGTGTGCTTGTCAAAACGCCATACATTAACGGCACGCTAGAACAAATCTAAAGGTAACTTAGCCTTTATAGGGCTGTGTAACGTTGATGGGCGTGCGTACCATAGCATTAATTCCTGCAAGCGCCCCTGAGCCTAATTGCACCTGTGTGGGGGGACCACGGGGCGCTGTGTGTGACTTATGCGCTGATAAAGCAGTGGGTGATCGATTTGCCTGGCATCGATTGATTCAGTTTCAGCACCACCGTGGTGAACAGCTCTCATTAAGAGCTTCTGACAGCACACAGAATAATAAATCTGGAGTCTATTGTGAAATAAATGTAATTTACTTTTGCAATGCAACAATGATTTTAACAACTTGTAGTACACTTAAATCCACCAATATTTCAAGTGGATGAAATATTCAACATTTATCATTCTTTGGTCCTCCTTGATATTTTCAGGGGCATTCAGTCTGACTTTTGTTAAAATGGTTTAAATGTCATTTCAATTGACATAAATCCAACATTATTACAAAATGTATTTTGATAAATCTGATAAATCTGTGTGATGTTGCTTGGTTGGATCAAAAACCTGCTGCCATGACCTTTTTTTTTTCCTTTTAGAGTTTTCTGATTGCTCCTTGTCCTCTCCATTTGAGTGGTCTGACTCGAGCTTCAGTTCAATTGCAAGTCCATCAACTATACTCCTAGATGATGTCCCTAGGAAGAAACCAAGAGTTGAGGGTACAATTGATGCAGCATCTGCTAAAAAGGTTGTGACAAAGCTCAGTTCTCACAGGTTTCTTAAAACATCAACATTTGTCATCTTTAGAAAAGCTGTTTATTACAACTTTTTGCTTCTTTTTTATCTTTTTAAGTTGATTGAAGTTGTACTTGGAACCAGTTCAGGTGGTGACGCGGTCCTCCAAGAATATCACACAACACAAACTCTAACAGATGCTACCAGAAGAAAAATGGTCAATATAATAGTGGCACACATGATTGATAAACACGTGTATGTGTGTTCTATTTGTGTATACACTTCTTTTTCTTGCTTGGCCGTTACATAAATATACAGTAGAATGCTAATTTAATCTCTCTTCTCAGGCAACTCCCCACCAAAGCTGTTAGAGAAGAGTATGCTCTTGGGATAGTGACAGTGTTCCCGTCCCTCAAAGACCCATACTCCAAGAAAGGCTATGTATAGTCATTATTATTGTACTCTTTGTTTACATAATTTTCATGTTTTGGGTTGTTGGGTTCTGTGTGCATTACAGTAACATTTAAATTCTGAGATTTGTTAGGAACTTGTGAGTTTCACAACAGATTATTTTTGAATGTATTTACATTTAAGGAACACTTCTATGATGCTGCAAGCAGCACCGGATACATTTCTTGGCGTCTGAAGACGATCCAGAGAAAGATTCGGAGAGGATCTGCACCTCCAAGTAGCTCCACTGGCTTTTCCCCGGAGGAGGTAAGAAAGTAACTGTCTACAAACTAGATAATGTTCTCATTAACATTTACTTGTACTTAATGATACTGTTCTGTTTCCATTTACCTATCTGCTAGGCTTTTTTTGAAAGTGTGTTGTGTGCCTTTCTTCAGGAGGCCCACATTTCCAAAGGTCCCTTAATTTTGAACAGAAGCTTGATGGGGATGCATGCCAGGAGGCCATCTCTTTGCTCAACCATACAACAGACACTTCCTTAATTTTCCAGAAGATGAGGGAGACCTTTCAGCATCGTCAGAAGCTTATCGATGACACGGACAAAAGTCCTCTCCATCTTCCCAAGATTCCTGGATACAAAAGGATTGGTAAGTATGAAAGCTATAGAATGGCTTGACATTTTGTGCTGAATGTGGTAGTAGTATATTTTCTTTCTTATAGGTGAATCAAGACTTTACTCTCCTGTTTGATGATGAGGTATCCACCAGATTGCTTCAGAAATGGGATCCGATCTTCAGGGATAATGTCATCAAAGAGGCCAAGCAGCTCACCTCGCCAGAGTTGCGTCGAATGGTGCAGTCAGCAGAGAGTCAACCAGGAAGTGATCTTGATGAGGCAACAAGTGAGATTTGTTCTATAGAATTTGATATGAGCATTTACAAAACAGTCTTGTGACTCTATAAATAAAGGCCAATTAATTTATTATTATTATTATTATAATATTGTATTGTATTGTATTGTAGTGTGTTTCAAATGATTTTTTTTTTATACAAAGAAGAAAAATTGTTGAATGACTTAAAAGTTCATAAGGAATACTGCCTACTAGTAAGTGTGAATGCTGAAGGCAGTTTAAATCGGCGGAACCGAGGCAACAACTTGAGACTGTGATCGCTCGTGATGGTTCGACAGGGACACATGTACGGCCGTGCATGTAGCCTGTTGACTGCCTTGAGATGAACTGCAGCCTTATGCTATTGTTGCTGCGACGTCCAAAATGTCGAAAGTTAACATGAAAAAAAAAAAAAAAGAAAAAAAAAAAGAAAAAGTAATAAAATTGTATGGGTAATGGGGGCGGGACTAGATAAGCTTTGCTTCTCCCGCTGTCCCTTTCGGTCATGTGTATGAATATAAATGATGATGTATGCAGATGTTGATTACTTGTCATGCCCGAAATAAACGATTCATTCATTCAAACTCACTCTAATGTTCATAATATTTACTCTAAAAACACCAAAAAATACTCACACATTCAGGAAGTACTCTGCTCCCTTTTAGTCAGCTTCATTTTCTGATAGAAACTGTTTTTTCACCAAACATTGATTTGAGGTAAAGAAGAAAGGGGGATGCAGACAGAATCCACTGCGATGTTGATAATTAATAGTAAAATCTAAGCACTTAAAATCACCATGGCAACACCAGGTGTTTTATATCAGATCATTAGGGATATAGATTAGACTTGTTTGCCTTCCAAGGTCTACTTTAAATCTATTTTCAGCTATTGCTTCACCTATGTTAGCATCGCTACATCAATTTTCTTTAGCTGGCAGTTTACAGTTGATTGCAGCACATTTCAATTCTTCAACTGTTACACTTAAACGTGCAGGATTTTCAACATTTAACTTTTGAACATTTTAACTGCTTTTAACACTTTACAAGCCATTCCTTTCTCAGCTTATGAGTTATACTTTTCAGCATTGCTGCAGCAGTGGTGTTCAGCCTTCAGCATTCACACACATTTTCTACAGGAGATGCTCTTTCTAGTTCACATTCAAACTCAAAGAACTTTTGAAGTATTTGCAATTATTTAATTCTCCCGTCTTTGTCCATAGCCTATGACCAAGTCAGTTGAGAGACTTGTAGTCTTTCAAAAGGTAATTATAGTTAATTTATAGTTTTTATGATAATTTGTCTTGGTCTCATGTGTAAAAGTGGCTAAGAGGTGGATGAAACAAATTGCAGTCGAGTTTACGTAGGATGTAATGTTATTTTCTGACTTACTACTGTGTTTAATGTCCTTGTGTCAACCCCAGTCTTGCTGCAGTTTGGAAGAGCATCTTAGGAATCAGCAGAGCCAGCAGCCGTACCTCCTGGCTGTTGGGCGCCAGAAGAGGAAGATCGACAGCTTCTATGTCTCCATGGACAAGCGTCTCATCCCCTGCCAGGCCAACCGCTCCCTTGGGGCATTTGATGAGCTTTGTGAATTTTTACATTTTTCTGCAGACAACAGTCTACAATATCGATATGGGAAAAATGAAGGAGTCACCAAGAGTTCGAGACATGAGAGCCAAACTCCTTAACCAGGAAATACTTGTCACAACCTGAGTAAAAGTCAAGGCAATCTCTAAGAGGCATTGTGATCAAAATGCTTACATGTTTTATGTGTAAGAAAGTTTATCCCACCAGTCAGGAGTTGATTTCACATTTAAGAGGTGAACACGGTTATTATCCTGGACCTAAGTTTAAGCTGTTTTGTTGTCAGCCAAGCTGCAGGCTTATTTCCAAACTTATGCCGGCTTTAGGAAGCACCTCAATATTGTCCACAGCAATGTTGAGCAAATTGCTCAAACTTCAGCTGTTGCTTGTTCTTCTAGTGATCCAGTTTCACATGCTTTGGAGGACCAATTTAACTCCTGAAATTTTTCTCAGAGTTCTTCCAGTGTTCTTTCGGTGTCTAGATCGTCCAGTGTTCCAGAGAGCAGTGATTCAGGACTTACCAGGGACTTATCCAAAGAAATGTGTGCATCCATCATGGCCAAACTGCAGGGTAGTGGCATTTCAAACAGTTTGGTGTCCTCACTTGTAGGAGATTTTAAGGAATTAACAAGTGAGCTTCGCTCAGAAGCAAAGCAGGCCATTATTTCTGCTTTACCCATAGCTGATCCCAACATATCTGTAGTAAATGAATGTTTTGAAAAATTTAAAAACACTTTCACTCATCTTAATACAGAATGGAAACGAAATAAATATTTCAACCTAAAATGGGGAATTGTAGAGCCTAGAGAAATAACACTTGGATTGAGATATGACACCAGGCGCAATCAGAAATCTGGTACTTATGATCAAGTACCTGTGAAGGATACTTTTATATATGTACCTATTTTGGAATCCTTGAAGTTCATGTGTAGAAATCCAGAGATTTGTGATTTGCTAAAGACAGAGTGTAGCTCAGAGCCTGACACTTATCATGATTTTTGTGATGGAAGTAACTTTAAAACTCATCCCTTGTTTTCAGCCAAAACACTTGCATTACAAATTGAGCTATACTATGATGATTTTGAAACAGCCAATCCTCTTGGCTTAAAACGCAGAATTCACAAAATTGGTTGCATTTATTTCATTATCAGAAACCTGCCTCCAAAATTTAATTCGATTTTGATGAACATGCATTTAGTATCACCTTTTCACACATCAGATCTGCAAAAGTATGGTTTTGATGTTATACTGGAACCGCTCATGAATGATGTGAAACAACTGGAAAGCCAAGGGCTAAGTCTTCCATTTTCTGATGAGCAGGTATATGGTACACTCACAGATCACTGGAGCTAATCTAGGGATGCACTCAATTCTTGGTTTTAACGAGTCTTTCAGTAGCCGTCATTTCTGTCCCCTTTGTTTGATTGAGAAAAATTATTGTCAAACGGTGTACACTGATGATCCTAAAGTAATTTTTCGTGGGAAAGAAATGTTTGATATGCATTGCCAGTCTCTTCAGGAAAATTTTCAGTTGAAGTCACTGTATGGTTTGAAAAGAAATTCTGCACTTAGTTCATTGCAGTATTTCCATGTTTGCAATAACTACTCATTTGATATAATGCACGACCTTCTTGAAGGTGTGGCTCAGTATGAGATCAAATTGCTTTTTGAATATCTCACACGCCACTTCATATCAGAACAGAACTTGTTTCTAGGATTTATTTATATTATTTAGGATTATCGATTTTTAGAACGAAAGAACCGCCCCACGAAAATCATATTGGATAGTGCTGGCAATGGCATTGGCTTGAACGCAATACAGACATTCTGTCTCGTGAAAAACATCACACTTTTGTTTGGTGACATTATTACTGCGGAGAACAGACACTGGACTTTGTTACTTTTGTTACTTCAAATAATGAATATAGTTTTTTCACCTTCTATCACTCTGGGTATGACTGTATATTTAAAGAATTTGATTGTTGACCACCACAAACTATTTAAGTGCTTGTATCTACACAGAAACCTGATACCCAAGCATCATTTTATGCTCCATTATCCATCCTCTATTAGGAAAATTGGTCCTTTGTTGTATGTCTGGAGTATGAGGTTCGAGGCTAAGCATAAGTTGTTTAAAGATTATTTCAAAAATGGCCATTGCTTATCACTGGGAAACCTTCACTCTTAAACAGAAGGAATATGGGCCAATTAAAAAAATTTCTGTAAGAGATGAAAATGTGGTCAACAGTGAAATACTTGAAATGATGATGTCAAAAGTTGTTTTCTCGACAAGTTGGGTTAAAGTTGATGGTGTCGAGTACAAAGGTGGACTTGTTGTTCGCAGTTTAATGGAGGATGACATGCCAGTCTTTTTTCAAATAGTTGATAAACTTCTGGTTGAAGATGACATTTTTTTATTGACACAAAAGCTATTTACAGAGAACTTTGATGAATATCACCATGCCTTCAAAGTATTGCCAACTGAAGAAAGGTGTGTCATAAAAATAACTGAACTAAAATGTCACAAACTATTTGATATTCAAAGCTCATATGGTGCTGCAGATGAAAGTTTGTACATTGTACCTTCATTTATTATGTTTTAATTGACTGCATGGGGAAAAAAGGCCTCAAAATAAAAATGTATTGTTTCTTGGAATTAATTATTCTGTCATTTTAATTATTGTTGTATTATAAAGTTATTATTGTTCACACTATGTAGTGTTAATTGAACCTAGTTTAAAGAGTTAAAAATTCACTCTGACGTAGTGTTAATGTTAATCGCAAAGTGTTAATTTAACCCAGTTTAGTGAGTTAAAAAAGAACTCTGACATAGAGTTAATGTAAATCGCTCAGTGTTAATTTAACTCAGTTTAGTGAGTTACCCAAGGTAAATTTAGAACGTCCAATTACCTAATCCCCATGTTGCATGTTTTTGGACTGTGGTAGAACATGTCAACTATATGCAGTAAGGCCCTTGTTCTGACTGGGTCGCGAACCGGGGTCTTCTTGCTGCAAAGACAAGAGTTCTAACCACTACAACAACCATGTGGCCCTAAGCTATACAAAACTGTTTAAGTGGACCAGTTTGTTAATCAGAGTTCATGGATCTGTGCCAGAGACTACATGGGGGCATCGTTAGCTCAGTGGTAGAAGGAGTTGTCTTTAAACTTGAAAGTTGTGGGCTGGATTCCCAGCTCTGCTAGTCTACATGCCAATGTATCCTTGGGTAAGACACTTAACCCCACGTTGCTTGCTTAAAGCAGCTTTGAGTGGCCATCAAGATAAGCAAAGTGCTATATAAATACAGACCATTACAGACAGTTTATTTTTGGAGACAATTATGTGAAGCATCTAATGTGGATACACATCTGTTGAACACCTAAGTCACTGATATGACAGAATATAATCAAGAGGCGTTACACCAGATTTTACTGAGGCAACACCAATGTAATGATATAACATCAGGGTTGGAGATGGGAAATGTGAAACTAATTTTAAAAAGGTGAGATGTTGATGTGGAAAGATTTCATAAAGTGGAAGTCAAGTTATATACGTATATATATATATTTTTTTTTTTCATGACGTCAAAACGGTATTGTGTTTAAGCCATTATTAGTGTGTAAATGTTTATTGTTTTTGTTTTAATAAACAGGGAAGACATTTTTGGAAAGAAACGGGGCTTTAATGCAGACAGATGTGGTGAAACAGGTTTATAGCAAAGAGCCACTCCGGTTTCATATTTGTCCTGAAGATATGAATGGAAATATTCTCATTTAATTCCCTCTGAGATGAGACAGCTTTAACTTTCCAAAAGTCAAACTTTTTGTTTCAGAACACATCCCCCAGTAGACACACCAGCACCTTCAGCTGTTTTCTGATGCCAAGATTATTGTCCCACAGTTCTCTTGGACTCGATTGACAGTAGAACGTATGCACACATTTGCCTGGCCCTTGCAACAAAGTCTCAGATAGAATCCTGCAATAACTGGGTCTAGAAACCAATAAAGGAGTCTGAAAAACATAACTTAAATCAAAACCTCTTCACCTTCAGGACACTGGAGCATCGGCACAGCACTTTCACAAAATAAAACAAAATCAACAAAGAAGCATAAACACGTCTCTCTGTGTCTTTAAAAGAAACACACAAGTCTGCCACGAGACACCAAAACATCTCAGACTTCTACTTGAGAAATCTCAGTTCCTGAATTACATCACCTGACAAGAAAATGAGCTTAAGTTGAACACAAATCTGACACCGATCATATAGACTATAAGACACATTATCATTATTTTTCTGTGTATTACATAAAAACCAGTGATGATAAAAACAGCAGTTTCTTCACACATGAATGTGTATTTCCAAATACAACCAATTCAATTCCACGAGTCCAAATATCCCCGGCCTACATACACGAGTGCACCTTTAATCCAACAGCTTCCTCCACCGACACATGACAGCTGAACTTACAGGAAACACACCTGAGAAACCACAAATGGATATGAAAGCTATGTGGATTAACTGTTTGTTGATAGGATGGTTTTCACAACAAATTGATGACAGCTATCGCCGTTAGCTAATGATGATCCCAACTAACATGCAGTCACACTCTCCGTTATAAGGAGGAAATTAGACAGTAAGCGTAGCTTTTGTGTTTCTGTATGTGTAACTACCACAAGAAAAGAGGGGAGCTGCATGCTGAGATGTTTCCACATGACAAATAATCAATCTGGTCTATCTGCTCTTCTTGATCACCTTCTTACTTCATCACAGTGTTCACCACTGCCTCCACATTTTTAGAACAATTGTTACCTCTGTCCTGTTTCTGGTTTGCTCGTAGAGTGCCATTTAAAGGCCAACTGACCTTTTTGAGAATATGATGGATTTGCTGCCAGGGGTGACGGGAGGTGTGAGATGAAATCATTACTACAAGTAATTGCAGCGAGAGAGTGGCAGAAGATTTTGTCTCAGGGTGGTGTAGCAGACGGATGGTCACAGGCAGAAAAGGCGAGAGCCCTCCCTCCCCTCCTCTCCCTCTGCCTGGGGGATACGAGGAAGCATAGCAGACCGGGTCAGACCCCAGAAACGAGGTGGAGACAAGTTCTTCTGGGTGGCTGTGAACTTCCAACCCATGTGTGATCTGCAGTTTCGGCACTGAGCGATTGTCCAGGCGTACCTGAGCAAAGAGCAAAGCTTTGTTTTTTACAATCACTACCAAACACATTCAGGAAACTATAAAAATTCCTGTATCATCTAATATTATTTTATGTCAGCTAGCCATTACTAAGAGATATGCTGTCATAAATGTATTTCGAGTTTAAAGCCGAGTCCACAATGTGCACTTGTTTCTCATAATCATGAATTTAATCTGTTTCTTTTTATTTGTCTTCAGCTTGTGTTTTAACTGTGTAAATGTGTTACTGTGTCAAGTATGTTCTCCCTTGAAAAAGAGGTTCTTAATCTCTTTAATCTGGTTAAATAAAAATAAAAAAAAATAAAAAAGCATAGCACATGATGTTCTCAAAGCAACGCATCAAAATCTCCCCATCAAATTAATTTTTGGGAGGTGAAGAACTGCAGGTTGTTTTGGATCCTGCTCTTAGACGCCAAATCAAACAAAGGAGCAAACACAGTGAAATGCAATCTTCACAACTTCCTAATCATCTCTGACTGAATGTGCTTCTATAATGTTTCCGCATTGATATTATATGGATTATTGAATAGCAAGGAACATCGACACTAAAGCCTATCAAGTCTCTTCACTGGAAACCTATGAAAATGTTGAACAAGAAACTCCTTCTCCTTCCACCACTGTAACAGTGATTCTTTTAAATATCAATTGCTAAGCTTTTACGGTAGATGTGTAATGTATAAAACCGTACATGGCACCACCTACACTGAATGAATGCCCTCTAACAACAAGAGACATTGTAATACAATTTTCACCAGTCTATAAAGGTGCTTTAGAAATCAATAATGTGCAATAACAAACATTGCAATCTACACTGCACTATGGAGGGCAATGTTCAGTCCTTCCTGGTATTTTATAGTTGTTTATACTTTGTTTTATGGCTGTACTGTATACACATGGTAATGTGTAACTACTGTAGATGTATTTATTTTTATTTATTATAGTATTTTATTCAACGTGACAGGCACATTCAGATCAAACGAGTGTACAGTTACAATATGCCTCATCTTTATGTGATCGAAGTGTAAATAAAAGATGGATACTCTTCAGTTGTGATTTCTAAAAGCATTGAACGGCACAGTCTTTGGTCTAAGTCAGAGTCTATTTACTGAGTGTGTTGCTGTGTTGCATCATTAAAAGAGTTACCCGGGAAACCAGCTGTGCAGTGTGGATGGTCTGCCGAGCAGGTTGAGATTGTTGGCTTTGTAGACGGTCAGGGTTTCATGGACGTAACCATGAGGGTTGACATATGCTGCCATGGGGCCGTACAGAGACAAGCTGCAGAGAAAGACTGTATTTAAGACGCCATTAAGAGGTATAACATTTCCTAACAAAAGGCAAATACACTACCGGTCAAAAGTTTGGGGTCCCCTATACAATATTTTTTGTGTTTTCCATTAAAAGTCACACTTTTATTCATCAAAAGAGTTGCAAAATGAATAGAAAATATAGTTAAGACATTGACAAGATTAGAAATGATGATTTTTTATTGAAAATAACAATTTTGCCCTTCAAACTTTGCTTTCACCAAAGAACAGCTGTGCTAACATCATTGCACAAGAGTTTTCAAGGGCTTTCTAATCATCAATAGCCTTCTAACACAATTAGCAAACACAATGTACTATTAGAACACTGGAAATGGGCCTCTATACACCTATGCACATATTCCAATAAAAACCAGACGTTTGCAGCTTAACAATGTACAGAGTGTATTTCTGATGAATCTAATGTTATAGTCATTGAAAAAAAAAAATGCTTTTCCTTCAAAAATAAGGACATTTCCTAGTGACCCCAAACTTTTGAACAGTAGTGTAAATGATTTCAACTTAAGTTCCAGTGTGTAACTTCTATTACTATCAATAACTCATTTGTGTTACTTGTTGCTGAGATAATCTGGAAGTCCTCAAACAAAACTTAATCCACGTCTGTCATACATGTAAAGTGAGTCTCTGGACAGTTTTAAATGTGTTAAGGGTTTTGCAGTGAGTGTGGGACAAATGCATTACTCAGCACAGGTCACATATTACATTACAGTACAGTTTGTGAGTCTGTGTGCTGAGATGCAGCGCAGAGACACTTATGCTCATGCAGTTTTGTTGCTCATAGAATACAGGGGCTGCTCAGCTTCTCAACGATAAAAACAAACAAAAAACAAGAAAAATCAATGCAACCCAACATTAAATGATTTTCGTCCTTCGGTAAATAAAATAAACAGACTCTGTGTTGCAATAACATTTAAAGGGAGATCAATATCTCAGACAGGGAAATTAGTCATAAAATTAAAAATTGGATTCAGCTACATTCGTGACATTACTACCAAATCAAATGATTAATTGTGTGATGTGCTGCTTATTATGCGGAATGCAGCTCTCAGCTCTCTGTTTTAGTTACCTACCAGATGCAGGAGCAAATTTATGTGTCACTGTAAAAGGAATCAGTTTATGGAACTATAAACAGAACAGCCGAGCAGCCAGAACATTGACAGAACAGCCAAATAATCTAAATCACCTATTTTCCCCTCTCTGCTTTTCCCTCTCTCTGGGTCACCACAGCGGAACGGCCGCATGTTTGATTTGAGAGACACCGGATGTCCTTCCTGACACAATGTGCATAAATGCTTTATGGTTTTCACCGTCTTTTTTATGGAATTTATATGAGACATCACTAACCTGAAGATCTCGTTCTTCGTGGTGATTTCTGTGTCCTGGCACTGCTTACAGCACAGCGACGTGCACTGAGGAGGAAAGATGATAAGTGTAAACAGGTTACTGCATCTCATTGAAGATGCTATAATCACCCAAGAGTCACTCACACAGACATGAGATCAGATATTCAGTGTGAAATGGTAAGACTCTAAGGATTATGTTCCTAAAACTAGGTCATGTGCACTTCAAACATCCAGTGCAGCCTTGTTTATTTTTAGCTTAATGTGTGTGATGAGGTCAAAGTGACATTGGCCTGATGTTGTGGTTTCAGGACATAGGCTGAGCCCACAGCTCTAAAGCTGAGGACACACTACACAACTTTCAGTATTTACAGATTTTGAGAAGACTTGGAGTTCATACTAACTAACTGGTTTCAGTACGACTGAGAGACTGGGGATCACACATTTAACGACTAAACCCGAGTCTTGCACAAACTCACGTGAGAGTCTACAAGAGCAACGAAGGGTAAACATACATGGACAACAAGCAGGTCTGAGAAATCAAAGAAGAGTATGGGTGAAGTCATTGAGTCATGGAGGAGTCGACATTGGCATCATTGTTTAGATTTTCCCACTACTTCCTGTCGTCTTCTGATGCTATTTCCTGTGTCCCACTAACTCTCTTTCATTAGCCATTGGCAGCGTGTGTTTACAGTTGGGTCAGTAATCAGTACACACTACCCGATTGCGTCTAGAGTTGGCTCAAAAAAAGCAAACATGTTTGATTGACTGCGACTGAGGTCGGGCCTTTTACCCTCACACACTTGCAGAATTGAGTCTTTAACCAATCACACGCTAACAGATTTCTGTGCCAACTAGCCATACCCACTGTCCCCAACTAGTGCTGACTGGAGGAGACTCTGCCCAACTGTGAATTGTGGTAAAAAATCGGGGGACAGATCTGTAATTCCTTCAGGTTTAATTAAAGAACTCCGTGCTCACAATTGTTGTTTGTTATGGGTAATAACGTTTGAAACTAACCAGAGAGAATGAGCTTCCTGTTTCCCTTAATAGTCACATGATATAGGTTTTGAGGTGTGTTAAAGGCCCCATAATATACAAAATAAACTTTTTAAACATTTAAATCCTTATATTTGGGACTCTGGAGGTCCTATCAGTCGACAAAGTGTGAAAAAAGATAACTCACTTATGTTTTTGTGGTCCTCCTCAGTCTAAGTACAGGAAATAAATCACACGATGTTGACACTCATCGGGACGTCACAATGAGCTAAATTCCTGGAATTGTTGTCTCGCAGAAAACCGGAAGTCTGCGAAACGTTCTATTCTTGGCTCCACAGTGCAGCACAGAGTTCTACACCAGCCTCAGAGGATTTATCTGTCCAGTGGATACATGTTATATATGACAGCAATGTGCCTGCTAGAGCCTGCAAATGATCACTTTTCCAAATGCTAACTACTGTTAGCTCACAGTAGCCTCTGTGACTGAAGTCATTTTCCTGTTTCGTTTTACTTTTTTTTTTTTAAGATACTAAACCGAGCGTTCTGAACAGGGCTGTTTTGGCAGGGTGATTGAACTGCTATGGTGCTTCATCCTTCAACCAAAGCATGTCACAGACATTAGGACACCAGGGAACTAGGTTAACTTGGAGAAATAGGATATAATATGAGACCTTTAACATTGTCACAGAATAATTCTGATATGGATCTGGATGCAGATCGAGATTGTTTTTATCTTCAAATGAAGATGTAGTGCTATGAATGCAGCCAAAGACGACTAAAATGCAAGTGTGGTGGAGACGAGAGGTGGAGTGACTGGGAGATCTTTCTTTACCCGGTCCATGATGTCCAGTTCACAGCGGAGTCTCTGGATGGCACTGCCTATTTTCAGCAGCTGAAGGCGCAGAGTGTTGTCTATAGGCAGACAGGCCGCCACTCTGTAGGAAAAGTCTGACGATAACCAGATAAGAAAAAGGAGGGATGAAAGGAAGGAAGTACTAGGAACACAAACAAAGAGGTGAACATGTACGTGTGTGCATATGCGTCTGTGATCCATCCGTAATAAACTGAACAGAGGCTGACCTACGACGTTTGTAGGAAGAGAGTCATCCCTCAGATTCTCGTCCCATTCGTGGAGCTGTTTCTTCACTCTGTTCATGAGCGACTCCTGTGAGGTGGAACAAAGGAGGAGGGAATGGTTTACATTCACTTCTGTGCTGTGTTTATGTATAAAGGAAATTCCAGGCATCGCACACACACAGGCTGATGATTTACTCACAGAGTCATAGAGCGCATAGACCCAGGGTGGCCATGATGTCAGACTGGCACAGTGAAACTTCCTCTGTGATGAACATCAGTCAAGCCATCAGTGAATTAAATCCAACCTTAATGTGATCATTAATAAAACTACATGTACAATTACACCACATGTAATTTTACACCACATCTGTCCACAGCATGTGGACAGATGTGAGTAAAAGTAGCCCTAAGCAATATGGTCAAAAACTTTACCACAATGAAGATAATCAACTCTGTCGATTTTGATCATTATCGTGATGAATAACAGATACTTAAAAATAAATTTTTGCTCCTGAGAGAAAGGTAAAGAAACATGTTAATTTTGTTCATAAACATAAACGTTTTACACATCTGATGTAAAATATTCACAATAATTATGTATACATATATATATATATATATATAAATATAAATATATATATAAAAAAATATATATATATATAAATATAAATATATATATATATATATATATATATATCATTGTGCTGTATAGAGTTATTGAATTATTGCCCAGCCCGACGTCATCATCTGTATCAGTAAAGGCTTTTCCCTTGTTGCTGATTATCACTGTAGCTGCAAACATACCTTTTACAACATATACATTTTTACTTTGTTTGACAGTTCTGACAAATTACTCCTGTGTTTTTAGTTGCTCACTATGTAAATTAGGTTAAAAGGGCTATACGTAAGATATGAAACTGGAGTTGTAAAACAGGTATTACAATCCAGACCAAACAATCCTCCACAAACCAAATGATGTCATACACATGATGCAGGTCCCGCACGAGTATTTGAAACTGGGAATAAACTGAGTGCACTACTGGTGTCAATGAAGCCAGTCTTTGAATAAGACATGACTCCTTTATCTCTCATGACATATCATGTTAATTTTTACATATAGCTCCTTTAACTTTTAAATCTTTGATAAAGATGTTATTGTTTTCATTGGTAGAGCTGCATTAATTCATCGTGCATTTGTTTGATTCATTGTGATGTGAACATACTGTATATGGGCTTTACAATGATGTTGAAAAACACTGTCACATCAAGCTAGACCTTTCTTATGAAAATTGTGGAAAGACATATAAAGACATAATTTGATAAATAGAAAATAATAGTTGGAAATTGAATTTTTTTTTACATTGTGTGAACAAATACAAGTCTCCTATTCTGAAGTAGATAATGTTGCTCAGTGCTGTGTTTTCAGTGTTTAAGGAGTCTGACCTGTTGGTAGTTATTCCACCAGCACTGTGCCTGTTTGCAGGTCTGTGTCGGGGGTTTGGAGGACGGGTGCATGTGGAGCCTGGACAGAGGCGTTAGCTGCACGGCAGAGAGGGGATCTGGAAGGATTCTTTCTGGAAGGATCTGTACTTTGGCTTGTCTGATCCTGGAAGAGAACAACAATAATATTATGAGATTAATAAACAAACGGTGTGCTGGCTGAATGTGTTCAGGTGTATGACACAATAATTGTAAGATGCACATAAAAAGATGCAGTATTATAAATAAAATATTTTCCTATATCTGATTGGATGTTTTCATTTGAATGCAGTCAGCTGAGCATGGCTCCAGCTCCCTCTGACTCTTAAAGGATAAGCAGTAGACGTAGATGTTGTGATGCATCATCCTCCAGATAATTTCAATACGTGGGTAACTTTAAATAAGTGCACCACCAGATCAGAAATTCCAGCTAGCATTGGTAGTGAGCAGTATTTAATTCAACACATTCCACCCCACTCAATTATTTCTGTCTCAAAAATAATATTTTATACTCATTTGTATGGTATTGTATGTAAAAACAATATTTAATTTAATCTTTTTTTGCCTTAAAATGTCCTTCAGTGACAGTAGGTGTGTGACACAAAAAATAGCATCATTTCCCAACATGAAAATGTTGGTAAATGTGGAATTGCCAAGTTTTTAATCAGGATATGGTCACAATGGACACAGACAATGTATGGAAGAATTATGTGGTATTTATCTGCATTATTATTGTTTCTTTTATTCTATAATTCACTGAAACATGTATAACAACAATCACACCCTTGAACAACTTGCAATGAGTAAGCGTTTTTGGCAACAGGAAAAATGTGAAACAATTTACTGCATTTTAAATGTTGACAACAACATACAATAGCTGACTTCAGTTTTTGTGTTTTACAGTTACACCGCCATGTCACATCAAAAAACATTTAGACAATATTTCTGGGTAGCACCTGATTCCATTTGACTGAGTGGTAATTTGAGTGGTATCCTAAAAGCTACATTTATCAAGTCCAGGACAAGATCATTATGTCCAGCAATTTGTGTGCACCATATAATAACTTAATGTCAACTCACTTTTATAGACAATACAACCAAACCATTTCCTGAGCAACTGTTAATGTCGACTGATATGATCTATAACATGAGTTCAACAATTAGATCAGCAGCAATTTTGCTTCACATTTAATAGTAAAATGTATTTATTTAAGTTAAAAAAAAAACTTCTGCATAAACTTGCAACCATAAATCAATATAAACTTAAATGTATGTGTTTGTTGGAATAGCAGCTGCACTCCACAATAAATTATTTATTTTAGGAGTATTAACTCTATATTTTCAGTTCAGTCTCTGAAGTTGACCGTGTGAAGAGTTAGTCTGCCCTCTAGCTGTGATCTATGACCAATACCAGTACTGGTTTTTGAGCCATCTTGACCAACATCCAGACTTTATAATGGTCTCCAAGAAATGGCTGATGAGAAACAGGATCTAGTACAAAAGTATAGTACAAAAACATTATGCTAAAACTTACATCATATAACACAACACCTGAATTATCACATTGGTATCACATTGATCAAATTCTTGTTTGAATCAGTCCTTGAAGTGATAATGGAGGTGAAAACCTACACAACTCACATGAGTCATAATGTTTGGTTCACTAGTATGAGCTAATTTCTACTTACCCATCTGCTTGAGTTCTTATCTCGTGGACCTTGAATCTCTGCCTCCCCACAGCTTTCACTTTGACTGTTTCAATGCCGTACTCATGTTCTTCCCGGTATGCATAGATTTCAGCTGTCGTCCCAAACTCTGCCTCTGTCTCACCTGCATCACTGCAGATACAGATGTCACACCAAGCTATAAAAATTACACTTCAACATTTAAAAGCATACTCTGGTGGTTAAACACTGTAATTTCATGAGGTTATGGACTCACAGAAGACTTTAAACACAATATATATACATGCATACCAATATGTATTTCTGTGCCCGCATTGAAAGTACTGGATCTCACCACGGATTCCCGACCACACCAAGTGACAACCTCCGCACATACATATACATGGATGCGCGAATACACAGACATACAGATACACACACAGACACACTCTGGTTCATGATAGAACCAATATAAACTGATACAGCCGTTATAAACAAGATCACCTTCTCTATATGTGGTTGTTAACAAATTCCAATGGTACTGTACTTATGCAAATGCATATCAGTGTTGTTTATGTTGTGATGTTATCATTATTGCCTTAGTGTGTTGTGCTACTAACTTCTATCTAGTGTCTCTCTCTCTCCCTCCCTCTCTCTCGCTCTTTCCCCCCCCATCTCTCTCACACCTCCCTTGTCTGTCTAGTGCAGGGGTGGGCAACCCGCGGCTCCGGAGCCGCATGCGCTCTTCAGCCCCTCTGCAGTGGCTCCTTGGAGCTTTGAAAAAAAAAAATTGCTCACTAGAAAATAATTATTTATATCAGCGTCCGGGCGTCCTGGGGACATTAGACGCCCTACTTTTAGGCAGGAAGCCCTAAAGACGCCCTATTGTTCCCCCGGTAACCACCAAAACGATGTTGTGATGACGCGTGGGTATAGACAGACGAGTGCTGGATGTAGTTTTTGCCAGCACGCGCCTGTCTATACCCGCTTAGCCTTAACCCTATTTAAATTTTGGGGTCTGTGTTATCTTCATTTTAAGGGTCAAATAGGTTTTGCGGCTCCAGATGAATTTTATTTCGGGGAGAGGGGCCAAAAATGGCTCCTTTGATAGTAAAGGTTGCCGACCCCTGGTCTAGTGTCTAGCATCCTCGGATGTGAGGATGCAGGGCTCGGTCAGAAAGGATGTTAATACCAGGCAGGAATGTTATCAAAGAAGCTCCCTCAAGTGTCATGAAAGATAGGGATGGCTCTGCTACTACAGGCTGAGTAGAGGCCATCGTGATTAGAATAGATAAATGCATGTCTCTATTTAACAGATGCAATGTTTGCCATTCATTACATTAGTGCATGTTTTGATCAACATCTTCTACAGAGGTTATTTGCAACATGGCGGCTTACCTGTGTGCGAGCACTGCAAAGGTGCGGTCCCTCTGGATGACGCTCCTCATCATGCTAACCTCTTGTGGCATGAAGAGCTGTAGAGGAAGTGTCTGGCCTGGCACCAGCATCACCGCCGTGAGCGGCAGCACAGGAATTGTCTGACAACTGTCATCGTCATGGACTGTTCGGCCATGAAATTCCTCCATGTCTGAACCTAAGTACTGCAGAGGTCGTATTTGGCCAGAGGTTAATACAGCAGAATCACAAGCAGATTCATTGCCAAGTAGGTACGTACAGGGAATTTGCTTTGGTATGTTGGTGCAGAGCAAAGACAGATAGAAAATATAGACTAAAAATATTCAGGAACAATAGAAGTTAAAGCAGATTTCGGAAACAAGTTACATTTCAAGAATTAGAGAAATGACAATCCAATATAAAATGAAAACTTAAATATGTAAAAATAAGATTAGAATGTACAGAATCTGCTAAATGAACATCTCTGCAGGATATGCACATACTGTATGTACGGCAGTTGCAGTGCAGAACAGTTATGCACCGCATTAATGTCTATGAGGAGGATCTGAGTCAGTGGGGGACTCTGGTCTTGTTGATGAGCAGCAGAGGGGGAGAGACTATAACACAACATGACTATAGTTGCTGCACAAGACTCAGTGATACATTAACACACAACACAGCTAAATACACACACACACATTCTAGAACAGCATCCTTAGTGAAGGGTAAGACAGAGAAGAACTGAACTTTAATATCACACTTATATGTAACACACGTTACTTCACTTTACTGACCCCAAAACCAAGCCTGAACCCTCAGAGCCCTTTAAAGTTGTGTGCACCAGTCAGGATGTCCTCAAACAGATGATGGATGTTTGAATTAAAGTCTGTCTCACGCGCTCAGACACAAAGTGAGTGGTATTAAATGTGCAGAAAGCTATTATTACTCACAGCATGTGATGTGGGAAGACTGGGGTCAAAGGTAATTATGTTGGGCTTGTCTGCCTCGTCACTATCTCGGTCTTCAGTCTCCATGTCATTTTCCTCCTCCTCTTCCACATTATCTGTCATGGCACAAGCACAGAAAGGGCACTCAGAGAGGCCAGTTAGCCCCGCAGGCGTTCACTAACCAAAGCTAAACAAGTCACTCGAATACTAAAACGAAAAGAAAGGAAAAGAAAGCGAAACAACCAGGTTAAAAATGTGCCAGTCAGGACTATTGTTGACAGTGACTGGCCTGTGGTTTAGCCGTGTTAGCTGCCTGTGAAGCGGAGAAAGAGATAAACTCTCCGCTGGTGAAACTCGGGTTATGCTGCGTTGGTTAATTAAATTGATACCTGGTAAAACTTGTAACTGGTTCCCCATGTTATCGTTAATATTGTCCTCGCCTCCACCCCTGTCGTCAGCCATATCCCTGTGTTTACAATTCTGACTCTTCCTCTTCTTCTACACTGTATTCAGTGTTTGACGCTAAAGCGGCCCACAGCACCCCCTCTCTGTAACAAGCGTCAACTGCACAAACTACGGATTATTCGGTTATTAAAGAAATCCGCACTGTCAAAAAATGTACCAATGGAAATAATAATATAATACCCATAATAATCATGTAGTCCAAATTTGGAAAAAAAAAAATCATAGTTTAGAAAGACGTCTAAATAAAATAAAAATAATAAAATTCATAGTTTAGTCATCCATAATTTCACCTCATCAGGGTGACATTTGACATCACAGCCTCACACACACAAGTCTTACTCTAACAGAAGGAGCCACTGTGTGGCATAAAAACACTTTCTTCGATTAGAACTCATACCCTCAGAGAAAGTCATCTTCTGGTGGACTGAGATACTTCATAACCTTTGTCCCTGTTGTTGACTAATGTCAGCAAAGACAATGTGACAAGACAAAAAATAGTTTAGTATGTCGTCCAAAATGAGACAAAAAAGTCACACAATGTTTGTTCATTGTTTTCCATGCATCAGCACCTGTACTGGGTGTGTGTAACAAAGGACTCATGGTTTTGAATATGGAGTAAAAAAAAAAAAATAATGACCACATTAGAGCTAGCAGTGTTGACTGGTGTTTGCTGGTCAAATTGTTAAATCACACACAACTGGCATTTGAAATATTGTACAATATATGCAAAACGGCAGAAGATACATTTTATTGAGCTTTACACTGACTTCAAAAGCAAGGAATTCTATCTCATTAGTAAGGTTTGTTGGGTATGTATCATATGCATGGTGACTTTAGATATCAGAGATCTCTGAACTTATCAGGCTTATCGTTTTTTTTTGCCTAAGATGACAAAAACATTTTTTTATACATAGCTGTTTTTTTTATTCAAAATAATTTTGGGAGTTGGCAGTAAAAGTAAAATGACATTTCTATCATAAGCCTGGTGATGATGAACAGTATTGTATTGTCCTGTTAAAAAGGGAATTTGGTAAGCTGGAAGTGGCAGAGGAAATCTTGCACAACTTGGTGAGTGCTAGGGTAAACAGCCAGAAATGCTGAAGGAATAAGGATTTCCACAGTGACAATGCAAATAGGCAAACTTTTCACTAAACATTTAGCATAGTGACACCACTGGGGCACTTGCATGGGAGCCTCTAACTGCTCAGGTTCTTCGATGAGTGCCTCAAGCTGCTCATGCTCTTCATCAGGAGCCTCCAGTTGCTCATGCTCTTCAGCATGTGACTTAAGCTGGTCAAGCTCTGGCTCTACATTAGGTGCCTCAACCTGGTCAGGTTCTTCAGCAGGATCCTCCAGTTGCTCAGGCTCTGGCTCTTCAGTGAGTGCCTTAACTTCTTCAGCAGGAACCCTCAGCTGCTCAGGCCCAGGCTCCTCAGTGAGTGCCTCAGGCTGCTCAGGCTCTTCCACTGGAGCCTCCAGCTGCTGATGATCTTGTACCTGATGAGCAAGTACTTCTGTGTGTAATGGTTCCAACATCTCTACTCCCTGTTTAAGCTCTTGCTGGTTCTTCAAATCAGAAAGGCTTTTTAAAAATCACTTATAATTTCAATATGCTCAATATACATATTTATAACATGATCACAACCAATTTTACAATGCTTGGTGAGCAATGATTTAAAGAAAACGATTTAAAAGTACATTTCAGTGTGTCTGAAGAAACATTGTTAAAATACAGCAGTTAAGGTGAACAACAAAGGGGAACAGTGAGTATTTACCTAAGCAGACTTTTGAGTTGCTTGTATGTTTCAAATGTTCTTCATATAATTTCAGAGGCATATATTGTATTTTTCTTCCCCAAAGATTAATCTCTGACATAATAGTTACATGTGTGACGATGACACCCATGATGTCATCACATGGGTGATGACGTCACCGTGTAGATATATCGCAACTGTGTGGCTGTGTGTCAATAATTAGTATATATTAAAGTAAGGGCTCTTGACAAAATATTTGAAATAAAGACAGAAATGTTCAATACCTATGCATTTCTGTAATTTCAACAAAGTAATTGTTTGTCAGACCCAGATGAAAACATTTGAAATTCTTAACCACAAGTCAAAGTTCTTGGTTTCAACCGTTCTTCTTTTTCTGATAAATTCTTCAACGCAGATCCAAAGGGGGTCGTGCCTATGTTCCCGTACCTATGTTCCCCTGTTTTTTTAAAAAAGGGTCCGATGTTCACCGTTTTTCCCAATTAAATGTCCTATGTTCCCCACTTTGTATGTGACAGGGGAACATATTCCCCGCTTTTCTTTAACGGGTCGAAACGCAGACGGCGCAGTGATAGTTTGGCTGACCGGTGTGCAGTGCGCACGTCACCAAACCTCACAGGCAGGTTTCCAGACACATTTAACTGCAATTCAAAATCACAACAGCCACTATTTATTGTAACTATCTGAATTAGCACATAGATTTACATCTATATCGATTGTCCCGTCGCATCTGATGTCAGATCAAAGGCTGTGGGCACGCGTAATGGCACGCGAAATGGATACTCGGCCTGACTGGATTAACACAGATGAACCCAGGGACGGACTGGGACTAAAAAGCAGCCACCGCTGCCGTTACATTGTGATGATCCGCTTTCTTTCTTTCTTTCTTTCTTTCTTTCTTTCTTTCTTTCTTTCTTTCTTTCTTTCTTTCTTTCTTTCTTTCTTTCTTTACTTATTAAATTGCGGGGACCCTATAATCTCTCTCTCAGCCATGATTATAGCAGGTTTACGGTAACAACGTCTCAGAACTGGTTTCAAAATAAAAGCATCCGTCGGGTACATAGCGAAAGACCGTCAACGGAAATGTACGGACGTTGTGATATGTACTTTCAAAATAAAAACTCAAATAATTGACAATTGTAAGCTGTTGTGAAAACTCAAATAATTGTCAATTGTCAGCTTAAGCCAATAGTTTTTTTGTTTTTTGGGGGGGGGGGGGTGATAGTACATGACCCCCATAGTGTGACCCAGTAAGTATCAAGACATTAAATACGACACAAATTACAACTCCTGGTGGGGTGAAATGGTTTCTGCAAAGATGGGGCTGGACTGTAGAGTAATGGAGCTCAGGTGAGCCAGAACTTTGTCTTAGTCATCAAAATTATGATTCCTATACTCGCAAGACCGTATTATTGTCCTACACAAAACAAATGTGAAAAACAAAAAAAGGAATAACTACTTGTAATGATTTTAATCCAGTGATAGAATTTTGAAATTGCTTTAAAAAGGACTGCAAAAGATAAGTATTTATAATTTCATGTCACTACAAGAATTCTTATTAATACATAGAACATGTTGTACATCAGAAGTCTTTACATGGAGAGGGTTTAAAAAATAAACATGTATCAGAATGTCTTGATACTAACTGTGACACACTATAGGGTTCTATACTATAACCCTGAAGTGGAATTAGTCTGTGATAACTGGGTGTTTCCTCTGAAATTGGATCCAAAATCATATGTAATTTGTGTCATATTTGACGGGCTTTTATTCTGAAACTATACATCAGAATGTCTTGAAACTAACTGGGTCACACTATCAGGTCATATACTATCACCCTGAAGTGGAATTATTCTTTGATAACAAGGCGTTTCCTTTCAATTTGAATCCAAAATCATAATTAATTTGTGTCATATTCGACACTTTGACGGGCTTTTATTCTGAAACTATACATCAGAATGTCTTAAAACTAAGTGGGTCACACTATCAGGTCATATACTATCACCCTGGAGTGGAATTATTCTTTGATAACAGGGCGTTTCCTTTTAATTTGAATCCAAAATCATATGTAATTTGTGTCATATTCGACAGTTTGACAGGCTTTTATTCTGAAACTACACATCAGAATGTCTTTAAACTTAATGGGTCACACTACGGGGTCATGTACTATCACCCTGAAGTGGAATTAGTCTGTGATAACAGGGCGTTTCCTTTTAAATTGAATCCAAAATCATGTGCAATTTGTGTCATATTCGACAGTTTGACGGGCCTTTATTCTGAAACTATACATGAATACCCTGAAATTGAATTAGTCTGTGATAACAGGGCGTATTCCAATAAAAAAAGTAATGGCTTAAGCTTACAATTGTCAATTATATGAGCTTTTATTTTGAAAGTACATTTCTCAACGTTCGTACATTTCCGTTGCTAGTATTTGCTTTAGATGACAGTCTTTCGCTACGTACCCGAGGGATGCTTTTATTTTGAAAACAGTTCTGAGACGTTGTTACCGTAAACCTGCTATAATCACCCACAGCAAAAAACTGGGTTGGCTGGCTTGACTGTCGTGTTAATTTGGTGATGACAAAAAGTGTTGAGGACATGTCACACATCTATTGAAAAATCACTTGGCACACTTTCTTTCAAAAACATTATTTTAATGGTGAACTTGTAAAGAACCTCAGGAGGGGAACATCCTGCAAAATAATAGTAATAATAATACAAGTACGGGTCAAAAACTGAAAACTCGACTTAAAGCTCTCAATGAGCTGCAGGTGAGTCAGGAGGAGAGCAGCACTTTTTATTTTATTTTTTACGGCAACATCCATTGTCCATAGTTTTCTTTGTTTGATATGTCATTTAATGATGGAGCTGTCCATCATACTGACGCAGGATTGCAGGATTGGAGGATTGCCGACGCATGCTCACTTCGGTACTTTACATGAACAGCACAGTTATGTTACGTTTCCCTTTAAAGGGAAACGGTGAGAATGTAAGAGGAGTACCCGGATGCAGACAGGACAAAGGTAGGTATGTAAAAAGATGTTTATTAGCTACCAGGATACAAGCGCTAGCAGGAAATGAGCGTACGACAAAAAGAGAAAGTGAACGGACAGCAGCTGAGCCAGGATCCACAGCGACTCCTCCGTGGCAACACAGTTTGTATAAGCGTTCCTGACGGAACTCACTCACTCAGGGTGTAGTTGAGGAGTGTAGGTGTTCCCAGAGAGTCTGTCTGGTGGTGAAGTGGCTGCTTCGAAGGAGTGGAGATGACGAGGAGCTGGAGAACGACAGGAAGTGTGGAAATCCACAGGAGACTCCGTGTCTTTCTCTGCAGCAGGAGACGTGGTGACCTGAGAGGAAATTCAGGTGAGTGTTTGTCTTGAGTCAAAGTTTCAAGGAGCAAGGTAAGTGGAGACTTTACCAGCTGAGCGAAAACAAGGAACTGACGTCGGTGAGGAGCGCAACTCCGCCTTAAGAGACCTCGTGATCGCTGATCAGGAGCAGCTGGGGAGGAGCTGCGCAGGTGGAAGCAATCACCGACGTCATCGAAGCAGAGATGAGGGAATTATGGGCATTTTCGATCCATGGTAAAAAAGGAATTCCTCTGGATGGTGGGCGGCGACGCATCGGAGAGCCACCTCCATGTTCTGATTGGCCCGTTCTTTTTGTCCGTTAGATTGGGGAAGATAGCCGGAAGACAGGCTGGCAGAGGCCCCAAAGCTGAGCAGAATGCTTTCCATACCTGTGAGGCAAATTGTGGTCCACGGTCTGACACAATGTCTGTAGGAAAGCCGTGGATGCGAAAAACGTGTTGGACCAAAAGTTCGGCTGTCTCCATGGCAGAGGGAAGTCCAGGTAGGGAATGTAATGGACGGACTTGGAAAAACGGTCAATCACAGTTAGGGCGGTTGTATTATTATTGGAGGGGGGAAGTCTGGGTGTAGGAGACCAGAAGGAGGGCGATTGGAGGTCTTGCCCCTGGAGCAGGTGGGACAGGCAAAGACGAAGGTCACTGCTTCTTGGGACATGGTGGGCCACCAGAAACGCTGTTTAAGGAACTGGAGAGTACGAGCGGTCCCAGGATGACATGCCAACTTGGAAGAGTGACCCAATTTGAGAAGCTCAGAGCGTACAGCCGTAGGGACGAATAGGCGGTCGGGTGGTCCTCCTCCAGGGTCTGGGTCGGTTACCTGGGCCTGACGAACTCTCATCTCTACCGGCCATGTAGTTGCGCCAAGGATGCAGGAAGACGGCAGGATGGTTCCGGGTTCCGGCTCTGGGGGGTCGGGAAAGTAGAGTCGGGAGAGGGCATCAGGCTTCACGTTCCGGGTCCCAGGGCGAAACGTCAGGGTGAATTTAAAATGCCCCAGGAAGAGAGCCCACCGCGCCTGCCTTGAGTTGAGCCTCCTGGCGTTCTGCATATAGGCCAGATTTTGGTGGTCAGTCCAAACGATAAAAGGCTGGGTGGTCCCCTCTAGCCAGTGTCTCTCCATTCCTGGAGGGCCAAGACGACAGCCAGGAGCTCCTTATTACCGACGTCGTAATTTCTTTCGGCAGGAGAGACGACGGCTGAAGAAGGCGCAGGGATGGAGTTTCTGGTCGTCGAGGCTGCGCTGTGAGAGGACCGCCCCCACCCCGGTGTCTGAAGCGTCGACCTCAACCACAAATTGCAGTTCGGGATCAGGATGGGACAGGATAGGCGCAGAGGTGAACATCTCTTTGAGTCGGAGGAATGCAGACTCTGCGTCGCAGGACCACAGGAACGTCTGTTTTGGAGAGGTAAGTTTGGTGAGAGGTTCAACAATACGACTATAGTTCTTAATGAATCGTCTGTAAAAGTTAGCGAAACCCAAGAAGCTCTGTAACTGCTTCCGGGTGGTAGGAGTAGGCCAGTCCTTTACAGCGGAAATCTTAGACGGGTCGGGAGCGAGACTCCCCTGTTCGACAATGAATCCCAGGCAGGGAACAGACTAAGCGTGGAAGGAGCACTTCTCTGCTTTAACGAAAAGTTTGTTTTCTAAAAGTCTTTGTAACACAAGACGGACATGCTGGACATGTTCCTCCTCGGTCTCGGAAAATATGAGAATATCGTCCAAGTACACGAAGAGGAACCTGTCCAGCATGTCAGGTAGAACGTCATTCGCCAAGTGCTGGAAGACAGCAGGGGCGTTAGTGAGGCCGAAGGGCATGACCAAGTACTCAAAGTGGCCTATGGGTGCGTTGAATGCCGTCTACCACCGCCGGAACGCCAGTGAGGTCCGGAGGTTCGGGGTTGACATCGGGGGACTTCGACGGAGAAGGTCTAGCAGATCTGAGGCAGTGAGAGTGGCAGTGGACACTCTAACTGGAGAGTTGACCCATGGACCAATTGAAGACCGGGTTGTGACGAGCTAGCCAGGGTAGACCCAAAACGATCTACGCGGAGGAGGCAGGAATGAGGAACAGCTGGACCTCTTCCACGTGGTTGCCTGATAGGATCATGGTGATGGGGACGGCGCGATGAGTGACCTCAGCTAGAAGATTCCAGTTGATGAGAGTCAATGAAAATTGTCGTCGGCCCCCGAGTCAACTAGACAGGTGAGGGAGATCTTCTCTTGTAAGATAAGATAAGATAAGATAGTCCTTTATTAGTCCCGCAGTGGGGAAATTTCCAGTGTTACAACAGCAAGACAATAAAGATAAGGATAATAAATAATAAACATGCATTACCAAAAATAAATAGAATATATAAAGTACAATATATAAATATATTAAGGATGAATCCCAATTCCACCCCTTAGCCCTCCCCCTTCCCCCTACCCCTTTGTCGGAGTTCCCCTTGACCCTCAAAACAGAGTTGAGGGAGCTAGGGGTACGAACGTTCCCCTAAGAAATGAGACACACCTCCATTACGTCATCACGTCGTCTGGACTTGACGCTCGCGGACTGCTACATCAACAAGCCGATGCGATGCTTGTTGATGTAATAATCCAAAAATGCCGTCCTCACAAGTAATGTCTGTTGCCTGGGCTATTTTTAATTTTTTACGACTGTCAGCTGCTAACCAACAACATCGGTGGCGACGATGTGAGGAGTGTTCACACACACAGTTACAGCGACTGCAGACCCGCTGCATTACCATAGCCACACACACACACACGGTGCACAGGGAGAAAGCTGCTCGCAGACAGAGCGGAGGAGAGCGGGGACAGAATCTACTGTTCTGTCCTGAAGACGTAACTGTGCACTCCGGCACAATTTGTTAATGTTAAAAAAATAGCGATAGCAGCTAGCTAACCACTTACGAAAGGAACGCCGGGATAGCATCAGCTACGACTAGCTAGTAATTCAAAACAAACTTGACTAGTGATTCAGAAACACCGTTGACAATTGAAGAAGACCACAATACAATCATTACACATGACTGTCGTAATTAAAATACTGAAAATACATTTGTGCGAGTCTTTAACGGCCGGCTTTCAAACTTCGCTGACAGGTGACGCAGCGGAAGCTGGGAAATTCCTCAAAGCCCTCCGTTTCAAGTGTGGTCCTGAGGAAGCTTCGTTTCAAGGGCTACGTAGCCCTTCCGCTTGGCCCTACCCCTTATATTAACCCTTATGAGAAATGAGACAGCCCTACCCCTCACATGAACGCGCAAAAACAAGGGGTAGGGGGAAGGGGGAGGGCTAAGGGGTGGAATTGGGATTCAGCCTAACACTGACTATAAAAATAGGTTTAAAAATAGAATGTAGAATGTACATTATAACCGGTCTGCAGAATATACACAGTATGCACATGGTATTTACAGTGTAAGGAAACAAGGTTGAGCTATTAAATAAGGATATTAAATAAGGATAAGGATATTGCACTGATGAGAAAACTACAGTATAAAAAATTTGACAGTATGAAAAATGACAATATATTGCACTTAAAAAAACTTTACATTATGAAAAAATATATACAGTATATTACAGCAATGAAAAATTAACAGTATATTGCACATGGAGAGTGGAGTGTGTGTGTGTGGTCTACTTAGAGCAGTACTTGTTGTACAGTCTAACAGCTGCAGGGAGGAACGACCTGCGATAACGCTCCTTCAGACATTTTGGATGTTTTAGTCTGTGACTGAAGGAGCTGCCCAGTGCTGCGATGGTGTTCTGCAGGGGTCGGGAGAGATTGTCCATCAGAGATGATAGTTTGTTAGCCATTCTCCTCTCTCCCACCACCTCCACTGGTTCCAGGGGACATCCAAGGACAGAGCTGGCTTTTTTAATCAGCCTCTCCAGCCTCTTCCTGTCTGCGGCTGTGATGCCACTGCCCCAGCAGACCACTGTGTAAAAAATGGCTACCGAGTCATAGAAGGTCTTCAGGAGTGCTCCCTGCACTCCAAAGGACCTTAGTCTCCTCAACAGGTAGAGTCTGCTCTGACCCTTCCTGTAGAGCGCAGCAGCATGATCAGACCAGTCCAGTTTATTGTTTAGGTGAACACCCAGGTATTTGTAAGATGTCACCATCTCTATGTCCATTTCCTGGATGTTCACCGGTGTTGGAGGAGAGTGTCGTCTTCTGCGGAAATCCACCACCAGCTCCTTAGTTTTCCCCGCGTTGAGCTGGAGGCGGTTCCGCAGGGACCAGTCCACAAAATCCTGAACAAGTTCTCTGTACTCTCTGTCGTCATCGTCTGTGATGAGGCCGACAATGGCAGAGTCGTCAGAGAACTTCTGCAGGTGACAAGAGGGGGAGCTTTAGGAGAAGTCTGCAGTGTACAGGGAGAAGAGGAACAGAGCCAGAACTGTTCCCTGTGGTGCCCCTGTACTGCAGACAGCCATGTCAGACACCCAATCCCGAGTCCTCACATACTGGGGTCGATCAGTCAAATAATCCACAATCCAGGATGTGAGGTGAGGATCAACTCGTGCATGCTCCAGCTTGTCCTTCAGAAATGCTGGCTGGATGGTGTTGAAAGCACTGGAGAAATCAAAAAACATGATCCTCACAGTGCTCCCCGACTTCTCCAGTTGAGAAAGAGCCTGATCAAACCTATTAAAGAATAAGTTCAAGTCGTTAGCCCACCTCTGGTCCCCTACAGTCTGGGAGTCCAGCTTCTTGTGGCCGGAGATGGTTTTCAGGCCTCTCCAGACTCCGCTGACTCTGCTGCAGCTGCTCCTCCATCTTCCTCCTGTAACTGTCCTTCCCCTCCCTGATCTTTCTCCTCAGCTCCCTCTGAACAGTCTTCAGCTCCTCCTTGTTTCCTGACCTAAAAGCTCTCTTTTTCTCCTTAAGGAGAGCATTTATGTCAGGATTAATCCAGGGTTTGTTGTTAGAGAAACACCGTACTGTCCTGGTGCGTACAGTGCTCTCTACACAGAAGTTTATGTAGTCCGTAACGGTGTTTGTGAGACTGTTGATGTCCTCCCCATGTCCCTCACAGAGTTCGTCCCACACAGTAGACTCAAAACAGTCCATCAGAGCCTCATCGGTCTCCTCAGACGATACTTTCACTGTGCGGGTCACAGCTGGACCTTCGTCTTTTTTGAAAAAGGTCCTATGTTCCCCGGGTCCTTTTGGGTGAAAGCAGGGAACATAGGACCCTTTTTCTAAAAAAGGGTCCTATGTTCCCTGGTCACATACAAAGCGGGGAACATAGGTACGGCCCCATTCAAAGTCTCCCTTCACAGACCAACGTCTGTTTCTGTTGCTCGCTATTCTTACATCTAAACCAGTTACACGAAGAAATGGCCAAACTGCCTTAATGTCAAGGTGAAGATTCCTCTCAATATTGAACATTGATTTCAAGGAAAAACATAAAAGCCCTAGCTCAGCCAGTTCAATACATTGTTGCCATTCCACTTTGAATTGACCACAATAAAGAATGTCGAATTGTCTCTGGATGAGATTATCTGTGTATTTTTTTTCCCAAGATTTTCAGATAGCTGGCTAATCCACGAAGTCCCAACCTCATCCCTTCTTTCTTACTTTATTGAAAGCGACTTATTTCTAACAGAAAGTTGCACAGTGAGACTTCTGCCACTGTCTCACTGAATCCTTTCCTTGACAAATTTTCTAATTTCCTCCAACTCTTGAATGCCCATGGAACCACATAAATATTAGGCTACAACCAATTTTCTTAACCTTGTAATTGTTAAGTTTCCCTTTAAGGGGAAACGCCTGAGAGAGAAAATGGAGGACTCGAATGCAGACAAGACAAGGTAAGTATAATAAAACAACGGTTTTATTAGCTCTAGGGTACAACGAGCTAGGAGGAACGTAAGTGTGACAGAGATAGGTATGTGATGGGCAGCAGCGGGGTTGGAAGGCGTCAGCGACTCCATAGTGGCACAAAGTTCGTATTGTAGTTCCAGAGGAACGAACTCACTCGGGATGTTGAGAGAGGAGAAACAGGAGTTCCAGAGGAAGTGGCAGTGTGAGGAGTAGCGGCAGCTACGCTGGCGTAGAGGAGACGAGACGAGACGAGACAAGAGAAACAGCAGGAGGAAGTGATTCCGGAAGTGTTGGAATCCACGGGAGCCTCCGTGTCTTCTCGGCACAGGAGACGTGGCGACCGGCTAAGCGAAACAACGAACTAACGCTGGTGACGAGCGCAGCTCCGCCTTAAGAGTACTCTTGATCGCTGATCAGAAGCAGCTGGGGTGGAGCTGCGCAGGTGGAGGCAATCACCAGTGTCAGGGAAAGTGGGTCAACCACGCCTCCTGCAGGGAGAGAGAGAGACAGACACGGAGCAGCAGAGAACAACAACAAGATACTGGAAGAATGTGAGAATGTGGATCGTGACAGTACCTCCCCCTCAACGGGCGCCACCTGGCGCCAAGACGGTAGCCTCAGGATGGTCACGGTCGAAGTCCTGGATCAGAGTCTGGTCCAGGATGAAGCGATGGGGAATCCATGACCTCTCCTCCGGGCCATATCCCTCCCAGTCGACCAAATATTGGTACCCACGGCCACGTCGATGGATGTTAAGGATACGGTTTACGGTGAAAGCCGTGCCGCCATCGATGATCCTGGGGGGAGGAGGGGGTTCGGAGGGAGGGACCAGGTCAGATTCTACTACAGATTTGAGGAGGGATACATGGAAGGTGGGGTGAATGTTAAGGGATCGTGGGAGTTTGAGGTGAACGGAGGTGGGGTTGATGATCTTGTCAATGGGGAAAGGGCCGATAAATTTGGGTGCCAGCTTGCGGGATTCTACTTGGAGTGGGAGGTCCTTGGTCGAGAGCCAAACCTTTTGGCCAGGTAAGTAATCAGGATCGGGGGTTCGGTGACGATTAGCCTGCTTCTGGGATTGTTGGGAGGCTTTCAGGAGGGACGTTCGAACCTGCTGCCATACTGCTTGGCAGCGTTCCAGGTTGGCTTGTACGGAGGGAACTGCTACTTCTCTCTCCTGAAAGTTGAATAATGGGGGTTGGTAGCCCATGAATGCCATGAAGGGGGAGACGCCGGTGGAAGCAGATATGAGCGAGTTATGAGCATACTCTATCCAGGGGAGGAAGTAGCTCCATTTGGCTGGATGGCGAGCGGTGACACAACGGAGAGCCACCTCCATGCTCTGATTGGATCGTTCTGTTTGGCCATTGGACTGCGGATGGTAGCCAGACGAGAGGCTGGCAGAGGCCCCCAGAGCCGAACAGAACGCCTTCCAGACTTGAGAGGCGAATTCTGGTCCACGGTCTGAGACGATGTCTGCAGGGAAGCCGTGGAGGCGAAAAACGTGTTGGACTAGGAGTTTGGCGGTCTCCATGACTGAGGGCAGTTTAGGGAGTGGGATGTAGTGGACTGTCTTGAAAACCTGTCCACTACCGTCAGGACGGTGGTGTTGTTATTGGAAGGGGGAGACCAGTGACGAAGTCGACAGCGATGTGTGACCAAGGGCGGTGGGGGATGGATAGGGGGTGCAGGAGACCAGCCGGGGGACGGTTGGAGGATTTTCCTCGGGAGCAGGTGGGACAGGCAGAGACGAACGTGGCTCAGTCCTGGGCCATGGTTGGCCACCAAAAACGCTGTCTGAGGAAGTGGAGAGTGCGGGCGGCTCCAGGGTGACAAGCGAGTTTAGAAGAATGCTCCCACTGAAGAACCTCTGAGCGCATGGCAGCAGGCACAAACAGGCGGTCGGGAGGTCCCCCTCCAGGATCGGGTTCAGCCCGTTGAGCCTGGTGGACCCTTGTCTCCAGGCCAGGACGCCGCGCCCAGGATACAGGAAGGAGACAGGATGGATCCAGACTCTTGATCTGGAGTGTCGGGCGAGTAGAGTCGGGAGAGGGCGTCTGGTTTCACATTCCGAGTGCCTGGACGAAAAGTCAGGGTGAACTTGAAACGGCCCAGGAAAAGGGCCCATCGAGCCTGTTTCGAATTTAGTCTCTTAGCGTTTTGTAGATACGCCATTCTTGTGGTCGGTCCAGACGATGAATGGCTGGGTGGTCCCCTCCAGCCAATGCCTCCACTCTTCGAGCGCCAAGACGACTGCCAGGAGCTCCTTATTTCCAATGTCTTAGTTCTTTTCAGCGCAGGGATGGAGCTTCTGTTCATCGAGGTTACGCTGGGAGAGGACCGCCTCGACCCCGGTGTCCGATGCATCGACCTCCACGACGAACTGGCGTTCCAGATCAGGGTGAGAGAGGATAGGAGCAGAGGTGAACATCTCCTTAAGCTGCAGGAAGGCAGCTTCAGCATCACTGGACCAGAGGAACGTCTGTTTAGGAGAGGTAAGTTTAGTGAGGGGTTCTGCAATGCAACTATAGTTTTAAATAAAACGACTGTAGAAATTTGCAAATCCCAGGAAGCGTTGGAGCTGCTTCCGGGTGGTGGGGGTAGGCCAGTCTTTTACTGCAGAGATTTTGGTGGGGTCAGGGGCCAGGCTGCCTTGTTCCACGTTGAACCCCAAAAAGGGGACGGACTGCGTGTGAGCACTTTTCTGCCTTAACAAACAACTTGTTCTCTCAGAGCCTCTGCAGCACCAGGCGGACATGCTGGACATGTTCCTCTTCTGTCTCAGAGAATATCAGGATGTCATCCAGATAGACGAAGAGGAACCTGTCCAGCATGTCGCGCAGAATGTCATTAGCTAGATGCTGGAAGACGGCAGGGGCGTTGGTGAGGCCAAAGGGCATAACTAAATACTCGAAATGTCCACTTGGAGTATTAAAGGCTGTCTTCCATTCATCACCTTCTCTAATGCGGACAAGATGGTAAGCATTCTGCAGATCCAACTTGGAAAAAACACGTGGTCCCCTAAGTAAAGTGTTGGAATCCACAGGAGCCTCCGTGTCTTCTCGGCGCAGGAGACGTGGCGACCGGCTAAGCGAAACAACGAACTGACGCTGGTGACGAGCGCAGCTCCGCCTTAAGAGTCCTCTTGATCGCTGACCAGAAGCAGCTGGGGTGGAGCTGTGCCGGTGGAGGCAATCACCAGCGTCAGTGGGTCAACCACGCCTCCTGCAGGGAAAAAGAGAGACACGGAGCAGCAGAGAACAACAACAAGATACTGGAAGAATGTGAGAATGTGAATCGTGACGATTCACATTCAATGAAGTAAGATTTCAGAATCAGTAAGATTTCAATAACCAGGCCCTTGATTTCACATCCCTCAATGTCACATGTTTGTTTGCCTATGTGCCTGGAAATAAAACTCATTATTCATGATTTAAACAAAGGTCTAACACGTCTTTAATGACTTTTATTATCTGTGGTCTTTAAATCTTAACCCTAACCCCAACAGAAGATAAAACATAAAGAAGAAGAATGTGGACTTAGTCAGTGAATTTCACAGCCATACAGAAAGAAAATGTGTGTACAGGTGATTACAGATGGATTAAAAGACCACCGTGGTGGAAACTGCTTACCGATGGTTCAGCAAGTAGTGGTGTTCCTGTGAACTCCAGCTCATATGGGTACAGTGGGTAATGAACGAGGGGATAAACTGGCCAAACAAGCTGCCGAAACAGTAATTGTGCCATAGATGGCACAATTAGACTGTCCAAATCAGAGGGGGAACTGTTGTGTTGAAGGAAATTATGGACAGTGACAGACAGCAACTTTGGAATAGGGGGCTGAAAGGATGACATCTTAATGCAAACCAAAACAGTGTGGATTGATCCATCTACAGAGGATATAATATAACATGAACATGTCTTCATCAACAGATTAAGAATCAGACCCAGCAATTTCAAAGGAACAGGTAATGAATGAACAATGTGAATCTGAGAGAAAGGACATGCTAAAGGGACTAAGTTGAGTAGGGATGACAGAAAGAGATGTTATGTCTGTGCTAGAGTGTGGTCGGAATGGGCAACGTAGAAAGTGACAGTTTAACTGTCTTAGGTAACAAGACTGACAATAGAAAATAATATAATGGACTGGGTTGATTAGGAGATATATAACTCCAGAAGATGGCAGTGATGCAAAACCATGTGTGGCAAAACCAACGAGGCAAGCGAATCGAGTTGCTAAACAACGCCACCTGGGGAATTACACCCCAGGAAATACGATCACCACTCTTATTAGGAAGTTACACACAGATTCATAACACCGCTTAATTTAAAGAGGACATGAGAGACAGACTTCCAAGTACACAAATTTTATTAAATTTAAAACCAATATACTAGAGTTAAAAGAGCAGAAGGATGTCAATTACCCAATCAGAGTGCCAAAATAATAAAGCACTATAAATTGTGGTAACAAAAGGATAAATAAATGACAGGACCAGGGCTAAGGCTTTGCTTGGCGGACAGACAAAAAAACAAAAGAAATACAACTCAAAACCAAAAGAAAACCACTACCAACCACCACGTGCCACACCAACTTCAGGGAAGTGAAAGGGGAACCACCACCAGGGGAGTCTGCCACCCGCTGTACCCGCTCCTGTCCTGCACAAGAAAACAAAGAAAAAGAAAATACTGCTTTTAGTGGGACACTCAGGCAATTGGATCATGCAGTTAAAACAAGAGTCATACAAAACCACACACAGCAACAGACAACGAAATGAACCTAATAACTAATTATATAATAAAACCCAAATACAAATATATCAAGAAACAAAATAACATAACAAACACAAGACAACAACACTCAGCTGTGGACAAGGGCCAGCTTAAGATTCCCTTCGGCTAAATAAACAAACGACAGCTGAGTAAACTAAATAAACAAACAAAAATATTCAACCCAAAAGAATAAACCAAATAAGTCAACAGAGACAAAAAAAGAGAAAATTAATCAAGTAATAAGAGTTGTGGCGGTATTGAAAATCCGAAGCTGCGCGGGCGCACAGCAGGACTATAGTGTCCACTTTAATGGAGATGTTGAACCCGCAGCAGCAGAGGAAACGGTGGCGGAGACGAAGCGACCGCAGCAGGGCTGGGGACTGGGACAGCTTTACGATGCCCAGGCTGGCAGCCCGCGTCAGAGCCGTGCAGCGCAGCCCCACACCGAGTGCATGGCCAAATCAGTAGAATAGAAAGAATAGTAGTACTCACGCCGATCGTACAAATCCCAGCTCGGTGCAAACCACCGTAACACACCAGAATGAGCCCTCTCCTGCTGAACGCCAGGCAATAGTGTGCGCACCCGCCGAAGCCCGACCACTTAACAGGTGGCACCATTGCGCAATCAGGCACAGGTGACATCAACTGCGTAGAGGTGGAGCTACCCTCAACCTGCCACACATGGATGCAATCTGCAGTTAAACTCAGCTGAGGAAGCAGATGCGTCCCTTATCACAACTATAGCTGTGTTTCCATTTTGGTACAGTTCGATTTGGTACAGTAATATCGGTTTGGTAAAGCTCTGGGTCAGGGTTGCATTTCAACAAAGAATTGTACCTTTACTGGTAGGCGAGGTGAGGGCAGTGTCTGACGGGCGCATAACGTGATGTCGCACCGGGACAACGACAACAAACGACAGCAACACACAGTGATATTGAATGTGACACGAGACAACAATGGAAGACATCCAGCACACTTTTTCTTTCCTGTTCAGTCTGTGGCCGTTTGCTTTGACTTGGGATGTTTATACTGAATATTCTGTATTATAATGTACTGTCACCCAACCAATCAGTTGATTGTCATGGGTAGCGCTACCCTGAGCATACCATACCGTTTTACTTGTGTAACCCAAGGGAAGGGTACCAAAGAAGGGAATGTTTGGGCAGTTATTTGGTAATATTCCTAATGGAAACTGGAAAAAAATATGTACCACATTGTACCAAACCTTACCATTCCACTTGGTGGACACGGCTTAGATGATATGTTGACCTAAAAATGCACAATCGGCCACAAGAAGCATTTTGGGAAATTAATTGCGTAAAAAAGTACAATAATCAGGCAGCAGTATCCAAAGCACTGATCAAAGGCTTACTAATATGTAAAGAAAACCAGAACAAGCACTGGAATACTACATGAAAGTAAGGTGATCTGAGAACACAGGAAAAACTAAGTATACTGTATATGCATATATTGGGGAAGGGGAGACAATTAGACACAAGTGATCAAAGATCAAAGGGTGAGTATCAAAATAAAGTGAGTGACAGGAAATCGTTAGTCCAGTATAATATTCAAGGGATATTTATTACCTTGTCCAATTGATTAGACTAAACACTAGTCATTAGTCATTGCCAGAGGTTGGGACCTACAGATGGGTTGTGTAAAATTGTCTAAAGGGGGGCTGCTGAAGGCACTGGTGAGTCATCAATCGATGTTTTTAAAAATGCCGGGGAAAAAAATTCTGAACAGAACACAGGAAAGAAAGTGTTTTCATTCTTTATTCCATAATTCCTTACTCCAGTTGTATTTTTTTTTCTCTGTGTGCAGTACACTAGGCAGTGGCCAGAGATCCCCCAACATGTCCCCAGCATTTCACAGGTGTGAGAGAATGTTGCTGAATTTTATATGATTTGAAACCTACTACAAACAGCAAACTTAATCATTGAAATTTGGCTTAAAACACCTTTTCCCATGGGGTGACAGCAAAGTCAGAAGAGACATTGTATATAGATTTACAATGACTTTAAAGCAAGGAATCCTAACTCATTAGCACGATTTATTGTAAGTATCATATGCATGGTGCCTATAAACAATCAGATATCTTTAAACTCCACTTAAATGCATTTATTAGGTCTTGCAAGGTGCAGTTGTAGTTGTGATTCATTCACAGACCTCTTATGCATGGCTGGTTTTCTTATTCAAAATAATATTAGGAGTTGGCAGGAAAAATATACTGAAGCCTGGAGATGATGAACAGTATTAAAAAGGGAATTGGATTAGCTGGAAGTGGCAGAGGAAATCTCGCACAACTGGGTGAGTGCTGGGGTAAACAGCCAGGAATGCTGAAGGAATAAGGATTCCCACAGTGACAATGCAAATAGGCAAACCTTTATGGAGACATTTAGCATAGCGACACCACCGGGGCACTTGAATGGGAGCCTCAAGCTGCTCAGGCTCTTCAGCAAATGTATCAAGGTGCTCAGGCTTTTCAGTCACAAGCTGCTCAGGATCTTCAGCAGGTGCCTCAAGCTGCGTAGGACCTTCAGCAGGAGCTTCTAGCTGCTCAGGGTCTTCAGCAGGAGCTTCAAGGTGTTCAGGCTCTTCAGCAAATGGTTCAAGGTGCTCAGGCTCTTCAGTCACAAGCTGCTCGGGATCTTCAGCAGGTGCCTCAAGCTGCTTAGGGCCTTCAGCAGGAGCTTCAAGGTGTTCAGGCTCTTCAGCAAATGTTTCAAGGTGCTCAGGCTCTTCAGTCACAAGCTGCTCAGGATCCTCAGCAGGTGCTTCAAGCTGCTTAGGACCTTCGGCAGGATCTTCTAGCTGCTCAGGATCCTCAGCAGTTGCCTCAAGCTGCTTAGGACCTTCAGCAGGATCTTCTCGCTGATCAGGATCCTCAGCAGGTGCCTCAAGCTGCTTAGGACCTTCAGCAGGAGCTTCTAGCTGCTCAGGATCCTCAGCAGTTGCCTCAAGCTGCTTAGGACCTTCAGCAGGAGCTTCTAGCTGTTCAGGATCCTCAGCAGGTGCCTCAAGCTGCTTAGGACCTTCAGCAGGAGCTTCTAGCTGCTCAGGATCCTCAGCAGTTGCCTCAAGCTGCTTAGGACCTTCAGCAGGAGCTTCTAGCTGCTCAGGATCCTCAGCAGTTGCCTCAAGCTGCTTAGGACCTTCAGCAGGAGCTTCTAGCTGCTCAGGATCCTCAGCAGGTGCCTCAAGCTGCTTGGGACCTTCAGCAGGAGCTTCTAGCTGCTCAGGATCCTCAGCAGGTGCCTCAAGCTGCTTGGGACCTTCAGCAGGAGCTTCTAGCTGCTCAAGATCCTCAGCAGGTGCCTCAAGCTGCTTGGGACCTTCAGCAGGAGCTTCTAGCTGCTCAGGATCTTCAGCAGGTGCCTCAAGCTGCTTAGGACCTTCAGCAGGATCTTCTAGCTGCTCAGGATCTTCAGCAGGAGCTTTAAGGTGTTCAGGCTCTGATACTGGAGCCTCCACCTGCTGATGATCATGTGCATTACTGGTAAGTATTTTTGTGTGTAATGATTCCAACATCTCTTCCTCCTGCTTAATCTCTTGCTGGTTCAAATCAGAAAGTGTTTTTTTAAAATCACTTATAATTTCAACATGCTCCTCTATATTTTGCCATTTCTTAGCAATTTCAACAGTTATAGTTTCCAGAGCTTTGATGGCTTGGTCTTGAAGATCATGCATAGTTGCCAACAGCAAGTTGTTGTTCTCAGCTATACCCTCCTCAAGAGTACGGATCTCTGCCTGTGACTGATTTTTAAGCTCCTTTATCTCCTCAACTTTATGTGTGTGTGCTTCATAAGCCTCATCCAATTGTCCTCTCAAATCTTCAATCTCTCTTTGAACCACCAGTGTATGATGCTCTTGTGCATTGCTTATTTCTGTCCTTATTGATTCCTTCATCTCCTCCTGTTTTATGTCCTGGTTACTATTAAGAGTTTCGACAATTTCAATAGTTTTCTGCTTTATAATTTCAACATCTTTCATTACTTGGTCCTGAAGGACCTGCACAGCTGCCCTCAGGTCCTTGTTGTCCTGGAGGCTCTGGCCCTGAAGATGTTCCATAGCTACCCTCAGATTGTGATTGTCTTTGTACAGTTTCTCTAAGACATGCTTTACTTCAGTCAGATCTGCTGTGAGCACATTTTTTTGCTCATTCAGAACCTCTTCATGTTTCTGAAGATAAATCAGTGCTTCACTTAAGGACCTGATCTCTGTGTTTGACTGGTCGATTGGCTTCTGTATTTCCTCATCTTCGTGCGCAAGCGCTTCATGAGACTTGTCCACTTCAGACTTAAGAAAACACACTTGTGCTCTCAGACTTTCAATCTCACTTTGAGCCTCAAACTGCTGAGGTTCTTGTGCATGGGTTTTACGTATTTCTGCTTGTATTAATTCCCGCATCTCCTCCAGGTTTATCTCCTGTTGGCCTGTAAGTTCAGTCAGTGAATTTTTCAAATCTTTAATGATTTCATAATGCTCCTCTGTAAATTGTCTTTTCTCAGCAATTTCAGTGGTTTTCTGCATTATAATTTCAACATCTTGAATTACTTGATCTTGAAGAGTCTGCACAACTGCCCTCAGGTCCTTGTTGACCTGATGGCAATCTGTCTGCGATTGATTAATCAATTTCTGTATTTCCTCATCTTTATGTGCAAGTGCGTCATGAGCCTCGTTGACTTCAGACTGAAGACGAGACACTTGTGCTCTCCAATTGTCAATCTCTCTCTCAGCCTCCAATGGCTGATGCTCATGTGCATAGTTTCTACACATTTCTGTCTGTATTGATTCCAGCATCTTCTCCTGCTTTATCTCTTGCTGGCTCATAAAAACAGTAAATGATTCTTTCAAAGCACTTGTAATTTCATAAATTTCCTGTGTAATTTGCCTTTTCTCAGCAACTTCCATGGTTTTCTGCTTTATATTTTCCAGAGCTTTTATCTCTTGGTCTTGATGAACCTGCACAGCCATCAGGTCGTTGATGACCTGAAGGCTCTGGCCCTGAAGATCTTGCACAGCTTCCCTCAGGTTGTTAATGTGCTTAAGGCTCTGGTCCTGAAGAACTTGCACAGCTGCCCTCAGGTCCTTGTTTTCCTGAAGATCTTGCACAGCTGCTCTCAAGTCATTGTTGTCTTTGTACAGTTTATCTAGGACATTCTTTACTTCAGTCAGATCTGCCATGAGAATTGTTTTCTGTTCATTCAGAACTTCTTCATGTTTCTGACAACCAATCGGTTCTTCAGTCAAGGTGATCTCTGAATGCGATTGGGTGATCAGTTTCTGTATTTCCTCATCTTTATGTGCAAGTGTGTCATGTGCCTCGTTGACTTCAGACTGAAGACAAGACACTTGTGCTCTCCAATTGTCAATCTCTCTCTCAGCCTCCAATTGCTGATGATCTTGCGTATGAGTTTTACATAATTCTGTCTGTATTGATTCCAGCATCTTCTCCTGCTTTATCTCTTGCTGGGTCATAAAATCAGTAAATGATTCTTTCAAAGCACTTGTAATTTCATAAAGCTCATCTGTAATTTGCCTTTTCTCACCAATTTCGATGGTTTTCTGCTTTATAATTTCCAGAGCTTTTATCTCTTGGTCTTGATGAGCCTTCATGTCTGCCATCAGGTCATTGATGACCTGAAGGCTCTGGCCCTGAAGATCGTGCACAGCTTCCCTCAGGTTGTTAATGTCCTTAAGGCTCTGGTCCTGAAGAACTTGCACAGCTGCTCTCAGGTCTTTGTTTTCCTGAAGATCTTGCACAGCTGCTCTCAGGTCCTTGTTGTCTTTGTACAGTTGATCTAAGACTTTCTTTACTTCAGTCAGATCCGCAGTACAAATTGTTTTCTGCTCATTCAGACCTTCTTCGTGAGCTTCGTTCACTTGAGACTGAAGACATGGCACTTGTGCTCTCCAATCATCAATCCCTCTCTCAGTCTCCAATTGCTGATGCTCTTGTGTATGAGTTTTACATAGTTCTGTCTGTATTGATTCCAGCATCTTATCCTGCTTTATCTCCTGTTGAGTCGTAAAAACAGTAAATGATTCTTTCAGAGTACTTGTTATTTCATAAAGCTCCTCTGTAATTTTCCTTTTCTCAGCAACTTCCATGGTTTTCTGCTTTATAATTTCCAGAGTGTTTATCTCTTGATCTTGATGAACCTGCACAGCCACCCTCAGGTCATTGATGACACGAAGACTCTGGTCCTGAAGATCTTGCACAGCTTCCCTCAGGTTGTTAATGTCTTTAAGGCTCTGGTCCTGAAGATGTTGCACAGCTTCCCTCAAGTTGTTAATGTCTTTAAGGCTCTGGTCCTGAAGATCTTGCACATCTTCCCTCAGGTTGTTAATGTCCTTACGGCTCTGGTCCTGAAGAACTTGCACAGCTGCTCTCATGTCATTGTTGTCTTTGTTCTGTTTGTGTAAGACACTCTTTACGTTGGTCAATTCCACTATAAGCATGTTTTTTTGCTCGTTCCACTCCGGTATTTTGTCATCTTCAGACAAGAGCACGCTGTGAGCCTCGTTCTGTTGAGACTGAAGACAACACACTTGTGCTCTCAGATTTTCAATCTCGCTTTGAGCCTCTAATTGTTGTGCATGAGTTTTACATATTTCTGCCTGTAATGATGCTAGCATGTCCTCCTGCATTGTCTCCTGTTGGCTCTTAAGCTCAGTAAGGGACTTTTTCAAATCACTTATAATTTCATAATGCTCCTCCGGAGATTGCCTTTTCTCATCAATTTTGATGGTTTTCTCCATTATAATTTCCAGAGCTTTCATCACTTGGTCTTGAAGATCCTGTACAGCTGCCCTCAGTTCATTGTTGTCCTGAAGGCTCAGACACCGAAGATCCTGCACAGATGCCCTCAGGTCATTGTTGTCCTGAAGCCTCTGGTCATGGAGATCTTGCACAGATGCCCTTAGGTCATTTTTGCTCAGCTTCTGTAAAACAGTCTTTATTTCAGTCAGATCTGCCACAAGCATAATATTCTGCTCATTCAGAATCTCTACGTGTTTCTGATGTTCAGTCAGTGCTTCAGTCAAGGTCCTGATATCTGCCTGTGATTGATTTTTAAGCTCCTGTATTTCCTCATCTTTAAATGTGAGTGCTTTATGACCCTCGTCCACCTGGGAATGAAGACAATACACTTGTGCTCTCAGAGTTTCAATCTCTCTTAGTTTTTCCTCTGACAGATTTTCAAGCCTGCATACGTTTGGTAAACGATCATCATAGCCTGGCTCCGAATGACTGAGAGTTCTCTCTGTGTGTTCTAAGCTATATCTTAGCAACGTCTCAGAGTGCTGCAGTTGCTTTACTGTGTCCTTCAGTTCATCATTCTTTCGTTGCAGATTATAATTTTTTTGATGCAGTGTCTCGATCTCGTCTTTCAGTTTGTTGTTTTTCTGGTAACTATAATGAATGTTTTCCTCTTTATGGTTTTCCGATGAGGTGTCAGAGTCAGTATATTCCCTGACATTGTAGTCCTCAGGACTACTGTCACCGGAATCAAACACACCAAATCTACGCATAATCTCTCTTTTAAAACTAACGTGCAGTTTTTTTTTCTGATCTGCTATACTATGTCTTCAGTGTATCTGTGCATCCTGGAGATTTTGCAAAAGAGACAGGACAGATAAATGGATGGACAGGTTGGAGAAACTCCATTTTCTGGACATCTGACATCACCTTACAGCCAGGAAAACTTCCTTTGATGTTGCCTAGTTACAGGTTAGGCAAAATAGGCCAGATGAGCTTCAGCCTATTACGTTTTCGATCATTGATGTTGGGGAGGAAAAAGAATTAAAAACAAAACACTGATTCATTCATTCAGCTACATGTTACCATACACAATGTTATTTTACAGATTTTATATTTTAAATATACAGTATGTCTCAGATTTGTTTTTCTTATTTGTTTATTATTTCCTTCCCTTTTCTGCTTTTGGGGCAAGAAAACTCATGGAAATTCTGCTCAAAATTCAGAACCCCTATGAATTCATCAATTTTTTTTTTCCGTGCCATTCACCTTTTTTCTGCTTCCATTTTGCCCTATCCCTTGTGCCATCTTCATATCAAGCCAGATCAAATTTTGATCTGGCAAATGTTTTTTATGCCAGGAAGCAGCAGGCAATATCAAATGTTCTTTAATTTCTGCAGGACCTTTTTAGATGTGTGATTATCTCCATATCCTTTTACCTCAGAGGGTAGGCCTGTAATATCTAGATCTCTCAACACAGTTTTTCAATCTTGATTGAATATGTGCCACATAACTATATTTCAGTGATTTCACCAATTCCATTCAACTAAAGATCTCAAGACATTTATAACCTTTTAATATTCATCAATAATACTTTTAATGTGTTCAAATTAGTATTTAATGTCACTTGTGAAAAACATTAGTCTTTTCAACTCAAACCCCACTTATATACATTATGGTCAAACTCGTGTTTACTAGAAAACACAGTTTTACATGGATAGTTATTTTACCTAGTTTGATAATTTGGCCCCCAAACCCTGGCCTGGTCTTCCAAAGCATCTAATATAGAAAAAAAATATCACTACCATCTCAAAGAAGCAGCTAGTATTTCTTTATTCATTTGCGCTTTTCTCACTTCATTCTCCAAACATAATGTTGAATCCATACCTCTTCCTTTCCCAAACCCACTTTCCTGTTTCTCCAAAAGGTACATCAATATTTCATTAACTATCCATTCCATTAGTTTGCATGTGTGATATTAAGGCAACTGATGAATACTGTCCAGGGTAACTTGCATTTTGCATCTGTTAGAAACATTAGACAGTACAGCGCCTACTTACTTGAGTGTAAAAAAAAAAAAATGATTCAGAAAGAAAGGACATGTGGTGGAAATGGGCAGGGTAGAAAGTGGCTGTTCATCTTTCGTAGGGGAACAAGGCTGATAAGAATATCACAGACTGGGTTGTGTAGGAGTGTCTTAACTCCAGGGGAAAGCAGTAATACAACATCATGGATGCAAGCTGCCATTAAAGCTCACAGAAGTAATAACCATGATATGGAGGTAAAACAGTACAAACGATGATGTAAAGTTGTAGTTGTGCCTTAACTTCTGTCAACAGCAACATTTTTAAAGCAGATCAAACCTGGTTGTTTGGAAATTGTGCTTACTGACAATTGACATCCATAATGTCGCATTATGGATTCTTTTTTTATTCATGGAAGTTTCCATCCATGATGTTGCATTACTGCCATCTTCTGGAGTTAGGAAGCTCCTACACTACTCATCCTCGTCCTCCACGTTTTCCCCTATGGGATTCAATGTCTACAATCTTCTGGGGTTAGATATCTCCCACAATACCCAGTCCACTACATTCCAGTCACCAACTACGGAGGAAAACGTTTGTGACATCATCACACTGTCAAAAGAGCTTTCCTTTGTTGTGTCAAGTGATGTCAAAACTATGTCACATTCCACGATTGAGTAAGAGGTTCTTTTTATCCATCCAATAATCTGTACATCTTTTTTTCCAACAAATGAATAGAAAGTTTATACAAAGAACTAATGTGTCTGAAATCAGTGACAGTAATTCAAATGACGACGACAACATGGGGGAATTAACTGACACTAACACCTCTTTAGGAAACCTAAACAGGATTGAGACTCTGCAAAAAGAGAGCGATGATCTGAGGGATACAATAAATCAACTGCAGCATTCTGAGAAATTAATCAAATATAATTTAGAACAGACGCAGTGTGCCCTCCTCCAGTCTGAGACGGACTATTATGATCTACTACCAAAGGTACGCAAGCGGGAAAATCTGTTAAAAGAAAAGCTGAGACAGATTGAAAATCTGACAGCTCAAGTGTGTGATCTTCGGTCTCAAGTGGACAAGGCTCATGAAGCATACATAGGTAAAGATGAGGAAATGCAGGAGCTGACCAATCAATCACAGGCAGAGATCAGGACCTTGAATGAAGCACTGATTTTCCTTCAAAAACATGAAGACGTTCTGAATGAGCAGAAAGACATGCTTATGGCTGAGCTGACCAAAGTAAATAATGTCTTACAGGAACTCTACAAAGACAACGATGACCTGAGGGCAGTTGTGCAAGATCTTCAGGACCAAGTGATGAAAGATCACGAAATTATATCTCATCAAAACACTGAAATTGCTGCTAATCTGGGAATTATGGGTGAGATGAATGAAATGATAAGTGATTTAAAAAGGTCTCTCACTGACCTCAAGAGCCAGCAGGAGATAAAGCAGGAGGGGGAAATAATGGAATCAATACATGCAGAAATTCTTAAAAATCATGCACAGGAGCATCAGCAACTGGAAACTCATGGTGAGATTGAAAACCTGAAATCTCAAGTGTGTGATCTTCAATCACAAGTGAATGAGGCTCACCAAGTGCTCATACATAAAGTCAAGACCTTGAAAATAGAACTGACTGATCTTCAGAAACATGAAGAGGTTCAGAAAGAGAGGACTTACATGCTTCTGACTCAGCTGACCAAAGAAAACAATGTCTCACAGGAACTGTGCAAAGATGTCGAAGACCTGACGGCAGCTGTGCAAGATCTTCAAGACCAAGTGATGAGGAATCAGGAAACTATTATGCATCAAAGCGTTAAAATTGCTGGCAATCTTGGAATTATGGAGGTTAATGAAATGATTAGTGAATTTAAAAAGTCACTCTCTGACCTTAAGAGCCAACAGGAGATGAAGCAGCAGGAGGAGATGCTGGAATCGTTACAGACAGAAATGTTCAAAAGTCATGCACAGGAACATCAACAACTGGAGTTTCAAAGACAGATTGACAACCTCATAGCTCAAGTGTGTCATCTTCAGTCTCAAGGTAATGAGGCTCATAAAGCACTCATACATAAAGTCAAGACCTTAAAAACGGAACTGACTGATCTTCAGAAACAAGAAGAGGTTCAGAAAGAGAGGACTTGCATGCTTCTGACTGAGCTGACCAAAGAAAAAAGTGTCTCCCAGGAACTGTACAAAGATATCAAAGACCTGAGAGCAGCTGTGCAGGACCTCCAGGACCAAGTGACAAAAGATCAGGAGATTATAAAGCACCAAAGCTTTAAGATCTCTGCCAATCTGCAAATTATGGAGGGAATGTATGAAATTATTTATGATTTTAAAAAGTCACTTTCTGACCTCAAGAGCCAGCATGAAATGAAGCAGGAGGACGAGATACTGGAATCAATACATGCAGAAATTCTCAAAAGTCGTGCACAGGAGCATCAGCAACTGGAAGCTCAAAGAGAAATGAAGCACCTGAAAGCTCGACTGTGTGATCTTCAGTCTCAGGGTAATGAGGCCCATCAAGCACTCATACATAAAGTCAAGACCTTAAAAACAGAACTGATTGATCTTCAGAAACAAGAGCAGGTTCAGAGAGAGAGGACTTACACGCTTTTGGCTCAGTTGACCAATGAAAAAAATGTCTCACAGGAACTGTACAAAGAAATCAAAGACCTGAGGGCAGCTGTGCAATATCTTCAGGACCAAGTGACGAAAGATCAGGACATTGTAACGCAGCAAAGCATCAAAATTGCTGACAGTCAACAAATTATGATTTTTTCACAATGCTCCACCGTACGAGACGTGAAAAAGTCACTTACCAATCATACGATAGATCAGGAGATAAAGCAGGAGGTGGTTGAATCGTTACAGTCTGTACTAATGCAGACATTTTACAAAGACAAGAAGACATCTGTGCAGATTCTTCAAGACCCAGTGATAAAAGCTCCAGAAATGATTGTGCAGCAAGCCATTGAAATAGTCGAGAAAAGACAAATTACAGATGAACATTGTAAAGTGACTGTAAGTGATTTTCATACTGATCTAAAGATGCTGCAGGAGACAAAACAGGAGGAGATGCTGGAATCAATCCAGACAGAAATACTTCAAAATTATTTACAAGAGCAGCAGCAGCTTGAGGCACCTGCAAAACAACAGCAGCAGCTGGAAGTGCCTGCAAAACAGCAGCAGCAGCTAGAGGCTCAGGCAGACGAGTGTCAGCAGCTGGAGGCTCCCACACAAGCGCCCTGGTGGCGTCGCTATGCCAAATGTCTCCTTAAAGGTTTGCCTGCTGTGGGTATCCTGATTCCCTCAGCATTGCTGTCTGCTGACCCCAGCTTTCTCTATGTGCTGCTAGAGTTCCTCTGCCACTTCAACCAAATACCAGTCCCTTTTTAACAGGAAAGGCTGCTGAAGTCGTTTTTTATGTTGTGAAGTACCAGCTGTTGTCACAGGTCTGTACGAAGAAGTCAATTCAAGTGTCAGGGATATTCTGATGGAGAACAGAAAGAAAGACACAGACACTGATCAACAGTGAAGAATACGAATGAAGTAATTGTTCATCAATAAGAAGACAGGACTCGTGCAAAGATTCCGAGCAGAATCAAGATACAAAAGATACAGCCTTTGTAGGAAATGGAGTTTATCGACAAAACAACTTGAAGAAAAAGAACAGAGAAGTTGACCGAGCATGACATAAAACAAGGGTAAACAGTGGAGTGGCTTTTCAGAGATGCAGTCTCATTTCTGCAGGACCTGTTTTTGATTCATGTTTGTTTTAATCTCATACTTTCAAAACCTATAAACCTGTGGGTAACTATCATTTACATTCAGCGGGTTATGTCACGTTCCTTTGGTGTAGCAGTAATAAGAAGGCTAACGTGACAAGTTTACCCCTGTGTGATTACAGAGTTGTCAAGCACAGGTTTGCTGCACAGCATGAGTGGTTACTACAATTACACAGTGTTGTAATAAGATCAGGCCTTGCAGAAATGTTGAGCTGTCCGGGCAGTCATGTTGTTGGATCACTGTTTATCATCATATTTCAGTTTCCATAAGCTCTCAAACACTAACATTGTGCACAGCTTAGTGCTATTCACTGAATGTTTTGGTCTACCTTAATGGCGAAAAGGATCGCTGCAGCTCGATCAACAGGGGTTGTGTCCATCAGAGACTGCCGTGTTTTAATTATTCATAACCTATGCACAAATCATAGTGATCAAAATCAAGTTTATGAATAAAGCCATTAACAAGCATATGACTTTTACACATCATTGGTATGAAACAAAACTGTGTAGTATATGTATATTTATATTATTTCAATATAAAATCCACACACGTTTTTTGTTACTAATGGAGTCTGCATGTTCTCCCCGTCTCCGGGAACTCTGGTTTCATCCCACAGTCCAAAATCATGGAGGATGAAGCTGTAGAATGGATAGATGGATAAAGTAATTTTATTTTATTCCATGATAAAATTAAAGCAGTCTTTGTTTAACTTAACATTTATTTTTCTAGATTAATCACAACTGTAATCAAAAACTCTTAAAGATTAGTGCAAAAGATTAGGTTTTTGTTTTTTTAATATTGTGCCTTGGAGGAGAGCAGATGAAAACAGTGAGTCATGGAAGGGTTAATGCTTAGTTGGGAATCATACTTGGGGACCTCTGGCTTATAGATATCTACAAGAATTTGTTGAAATTTGAACACATAGAGTTTCAACATCTTAAGATCAGTATGTGACTTTTGAAAATCAGTTGTAATCACTTCATAAGTGGCTCACTGCATAATCATTTCTGGAGCTTTCATCACTTGTTGTTGAAGAATCTGCTCATTGTTATCTTTGTACAGGGTCTGCACTAACACAAACTGCAATGATTCATCCATCTCCTGCTCCCCGAGTATGGAGCTGCAAGGCACGAGGAAAAGAGGACTACAGAGAAGGATCATTGAAGTTGTGAAGTATGAGGACCGTTGGTGTAAATGAAGACACAGGGGATAGGGCAAGATGGGGGCAGATGATCCACTGTGACGACCCCTGAAGGGAGAAGCTGATAGACGAGGAAGAAGTCTGAAGAAGGGCACGCTGTCTGATCAAAATGATATATTATATTATATATTAATTATACTTTTCAGAATGATGCATTTGCTTTATTGTTACTCTCAGATCATCATTCTCTTTCTGCTGTCTCAATCCTGTCTTCAAATGTATCCATGCACTGTTAAATCCTATTGTCCAACCCCAAAAGTAAATGTTCCTCTTAGGTTTCCTAAAAGGGGTCATGGTCAAGTTATTCCCCACATCTTTTAGTCTTTTGGGTCATGAGCACACTCACACACAGCCCAAACATCTTTGTTCAAAGATCACCATCACAGATCAATGTCATCCTGCTGGGGGAAAAAGTTCTTATTTTACATATAGACCAGATTTGGTTGGATGAGAATTACACTACACACAATAAGTTAGGGGTATTGTGAGAGACTCAGTGGAGTTCATACATACAGTGTTTGATTCACTTCAGAGATTTTTGGCTGGTATTTGTCAGTAAGTCATTTCCAGTTCATCATTCAAACAGCACACAACGTCACTTAACGGACGAGCAGCGCCACCTAGCCGTAGCGAGCCTTCGGGTCGGTGGCAGGCAGTCAGATGCTGCTCGTGAACTTGGTGCGTCTCAAAGTGTCATCAGCAGACTTGCATCAAGACACAGAACAACTGGCAGAGTTTGTAACAGACCCAGGAGTGGAGCCCCACGAGTGACAGACCGCAACGATGACCAGTACCTAAGGACCTATGCACTCAGACATCGTTATGCAACTGCCACACAGCTGCAGGCCCGTTTAAGGGATGTGAGGAGAACTAGAGTTTCCAGACAAACCATTCGCAACCGACTCCATCACTTTAGCTTGAATGCCAGGCGACCGTTGCAGGTGACTCCACTGACACCAAGACACCGTTGTGAACGTTTGCAGTGGGCACAAGGCCATATGACCTGGAAAATGCAGCAGTGGTGTACCATCCTGTTCACTGATGTCGGGTAACCTTGTACAGAAATGATGGTCGTTAGCATTGCTGGAGAAGACGGGGTGAGAGATACGCCGAGGACAACATGGTCCCCAGGGTTCGCTTTGGTGGAGGAGGTGCAACAGTCTGGCAGAGGCGCAGCTTGTGAACAGGCAAGGCAGGCAACTGCTTGGGGACCCGAGCGGATAGGGGGCCCCCCCGACACTTGGAGCCTGAGGGCTGTTTTTACTGAAATGTGCAGTGACCAGCCGCCTCCCCGTCCCCCTTAAAAACAATGGGCGATTTGCAATGACATCAGAGTAGGAAACCTCCCTAAAGTGGCCCCACCTCACTTTAACCTCTGTGAAGTTATCGTTCTCCAAGTTGGAAAATGAAAAGGATTATTTGCATATCTATCATAGTATTTGCATTACATAAGGAAAGGGCCCCTGGGAATTTTTGCTTAGGGCCCCTACAGACTCAAGAATCACCTCTGCAGTCTGGGCAGGCATCACCAGTCAGCACAAAACAGATTTGTTTTTTGTAGATGGCTCAGTCACTGCACGTTCACACCTCAGAGACATAATAATTCCTCAATTCCGCCAGCACACCCCCCAACTTTCTGTTCATGGATGATAATGCTCCACTACGTCGTGCAAGAATTGTCACAGCTCGACTTCATGAGTGCCTCATATGGTATGGCCAGCAGTGTCCCCTGACCTGAACCCCATAGAGCACGTCTGGACCCAGCTGAAGCAGAGACTGGATGATCGTACCCCACCCTCACGTGACCTGGCAGAACTGTGTAGCACTTGTGGAAGAGTGGAACGCATTGCCTCAGAACAGCATCATGAGGTTAGGGAGGAGAATGAGACGTCGCTGTCAATACGGCAAATGGTGGAAACACCCGCTATCGACAGTCATTTTTTCGTTATTTGAGGCTATCCTTGTCTTAATTTTTGGGGTAATAAATAAACTAATGAAAATGGTGTTTCTTCCCATTCATTAACAGTAACATCAAAGAGAATGTTTATGCAACGAAAAACGTTCACGTAAATAATATCCCCAACTTATTGCGAGTAGTGCATTAGAGCAAGGATATCTTACTCAATGTGGAATGTGATAGTTTAAAATTAATGGACTCAAATTTTGCTGTAGTCAACGTGACAGCTGGACCGATGTAATCCTAGGTACATGCTCGTCTCCATTTCAGACAACTATTTAGATGTGCCCTTGTTTTCACTAGTTCAGCCTAAATTTATTGTACATAAAGAAATGTAATTTCTTGTTTGTTCCCCATGCCTAGCTCAGAATAAAACAGAGGGAACATTTTCTGTAAGAGCCTTCATAAAAAACATTAACTTTTTTGTATAGTTGGGATAGCTTCAGACGTTCAAGTTTCCCTTCAAACTATATTTGTAACTGCTATTTTAAGTGTGGCATCACAGAAAACCAGTTTTCAGCATTTGATCTAGTGCTGCGCTGGGTAAAGATGATTAAGTGGCAGACAAATTTGCCCGCCACTCATTTGCACAGCAACACGTTCAGATTGAACTCCCTTTTGGCCAAGTATGATGACCAAAAATGTAACTGGACACAGTTCACCAAGTTATTTTCATCTTTGGTACAAGTCATAGGAAATTAAGTTACATAGTGGTGCTAAATCTGAGCTATAGAATACTTTACACAATACAATGTTAGACACTCAAGCCAGTCATGTAATAAAGTTAATATTCTGGGACATGGTGAACTTTTAAACAGTGTTGGTTTATTACACCACATAACAGTTGTTGGTTAACAATATGTAAGATGGTCCATGAACACAGCAGCTGTCCATCTGATTTGAGATGCATCCAGCGTCTTTGCCATCGTCCAGTCAAACATCAGCTGGCTCGGTGTGATGTGCAGTCATCTGAAAGCAGAGGTCGTTTCCTCTGCTGATAGCGTTTACACATTCCACTTCAGCCACCTGCGTCAGTCACCTGGAGAAGTTCCGACAGCTGGTGGTGGTAGCGATAAGGGCTTACTTGGACCTCTGCCTCATCTTTCGCCTTTTACGCTTCAGCCTAATGAAAACAAACCACAGTCAAACCATACAAAAAGGCCCAGTGGAAATGTAAAAAATGCATTATACAGCTACAACATGCTTTAAAAACCCTTTAGTTGGATACATTTGAGACAGACAACTTCCTTCAAAAATACTCAAGTCACTGGAAATTATCCTACAAATATTTGTAGTCACCAGCCCATTTAACACCTGATGAGTAGTCTGCACATGCCGACATTTCAGGTCATCCTACTTTAACATGGATCAATTGGAATATAAAATGCCACAGGCATTTCATGAGGCACAGCCCGTCTCAGTGATACCATCACCAGACCGGTTTACAACACGTATTTCATGTCCAATCCCCTTAAGATGTTTACTTAAAATTTGAATAACCACACGACACGATAACAGATTAAAGTGAACTTCGCTTACCTGCGCATACGCTTCTTCCTCCACTGAAAGATAAAGAACATGTGTCAATGTCCAGCAATTACAAGTGAAGTAGACCTGTACTCTCCTTCTCACTGATAAACACCAAAGTGGACAATGAGATGACGATGTACACAAGGACCCTACCACATATTGACAATTTCCAGTTATTGCAATAGATGTTTAACATATTTAAAGAGCTTATACGGCAATGAATGCATAAGTTTAACTATACAGGAGATTGTTCCTCATGCTGGTTTTGTCTGGGCCAAGAGCTTGCCAGAAAGATAAATTTCCTTTGAATGCAGCACTTCCTCCCCCAATGGCAACCAGCATGATTAAATTAAACCTGCCCTTATACAGCACCACCCCTACATACAAAGTACTTGGTGGACAGAAGTAATGACAATTGCAATTACAATTGAAATGATGCATTCTTAGATATCATTTCAGATAGAAACGTGGGTTTCTGTTAAAAGTAGAAGAACGTGTTTTAATAGGGCAAGTGCCGTCATAAGATGATATCGTCGTTATCATTTAAGATGGCGTCATCGAATTTTCTTACAATTGCACAGCAATCCTGTGCATATAGATTTATATTTTGGCTGCAAAAACAATAAATAGTCAACTACTCACATTACACCTATTGTTGAAAAAAACATTCATGATTTCCACTACTACTGTAAGTCGTTTCTAGTTTGTTATCCTATAACATGAATCTAACTATATGGTTTAAGGACATTGTCAAATTAATTAGGTTAATAATTGACAATTTTAACTGTTCACGATATCCAATGAAATTAATACCTGTACTGTAAAGAAAATGGTCACATCAACCAAGAATAATCGATAATTACAGCCTCAGCAAATATACACACACATGTGGGGCGGTGCTAGTGCCGCAGCGTGCAATGCAGCAAACAGGGCCCAGACTAGCATTAGCATTTCCGCTACATTTCACTAATAATGCTGTGTCAATAGCGTATTTGCTGCACTTTCAGCGCTGGTACAGACAGTTAGATAAAAGTAGACAAACAACAACAGACAAACAACTGAAAACACAAGAAAATAACAAAAATAAGGTCACAACAGACAAAATAAGCTAGCTAGCAGCGCTGACTGAAGCGGGAGAGAACAGCAAACGCTTAAATACAGACAATGAAAAGTCACATTACCTTAGCTCTCATCGTGAGGAGAGGTTTCTGTAAAAGTGAAGTAAAAACAGTTATCAGATAATGCGGATGACAGAATAAAGTCAATGATTGCTTCGGATTGTTTCAGAGGAGAAACGGGTGCCAATACCTCAAAGGCGAGAAGAGCAACGGAAAGAGGATGTGACGATCAAAGATGGTAGCCTTTATAAAGCCACTGACGTCATCGCTCACTCCTCCGGCCGCTCATGGGAAATGTAGTCCACAGTAAAAGCACTCGTTAAAAAAGCTCAGCTGTGATTGACGCCATGTTGTTAATACGTCAGACGAGTAAACCAAGCGTTTCACAAGTCAGTCAAAATAGCGATAGTTAGAACTCATAACAGGTTTATAGTTTAATTGGCCAGTGTTTCAAAACCTACTGACAACAATGGACTCAAATACCTCCCAACATGAGACACTACAGCACCTTTATATTTTTACTGCAGTGTTATTGTTCAATATATTTGTTATTTAAAAGGAAAATTGACATTTTTAACTTAATTTCCTCTCTCAAATGTTGGCACTGGCTGAATAGTGGTGTTAATGAATGTACGTTGGAACGTGTGAATGTAGTTATTTATTGCTTACTGTATATGCTACTGACATGTCTTTTTTTCTAATGCTATTTAACCGTTGCACATATTTATAATGCTGTGTATTGCTTTGAAGCCAAGAGCCAATCAAACAATAAATAATTCTTGAATCGTATTTAATTTTAGTCAGTATCCTGACAGTGCACCTGAATGATGTGTATTCTTATGACAGTATCTTATCTAGATAGCAATATTTTAAACTTTTCCTGACATAAAATGTCTAACAACTCCAAGTTCTTCTTGATCACTATAATGTGAATCTGCAATGCTTGCTAAAGTACGGTGACGCTGATGTGCAAAACACAAACGCAAATCACAAAACACAAAAACATTAACTCAAAACGGAAACACAAATCACATAACACAAAAGCAGAAAACACGAAAAAACAACGAAAAACATTGTTTCCCGCGATCGACCAGTTGTTTTTTGAGTTGCGTTTCCGTTTTGACATCCATTTCCGTTGTGTTGTCAGCTTTTTTGTTTGCGTTTCCATTGTGAGATAATGTTATTGCGTTAAATGCTTTTGTGTTTGTGTTTTCTGCTTGGGGCGAGATTCGAACTTCGACGAATTATTCTGAACCATTAATGAAAGCCAAAAAAATTAATTAATCACTCTGGGAAACATTACCACTGCTCAGGCTCAGCTCATATCCAATCCTAACTGTTATTTTACCCTAACTTGATATTTTAAGGCAGTATTTTTGAAAACAAGACAAAAACCTTCAGTAACAAATGTATGAAAATGTTTTTATTTCATTAGATGTAAATATCCTTCAACCACCTGGCGACTGAGCAACAAAGCAGGATTTGACTTTTCTCAACATATTCACTTGTTGAAAAACATGACCCGACAGTTTGTGACTATCAAATTAAACTCAGGCCTTTAAGATCTGGTCCAACCCAACACAAGAAACATGTCTGCTTCAGTTCCCATGTTTCACGAGACTGATGTAAAGAGGCTTTTACAAAGAGAAAAGTATTTCAAAGTTGGAGCATGATTTTTACTTTTAAAGGGGTAAACGGTAATGGCAGTAAACGCAGCAGTTGGTTCCCTAAAGTCAAGATTACAATTGTTCCCCCCCCCCCACGTTTAAAACATACTGTTGTTCCACTCATGTTGTTGCCTTAGAAAACCTCAAAAACTACATCAAATACATGTAGTCGGGAAGTGAGGATTAAAAGGTTAACCATACATTTATCTCTGGAGGCAGAAAACAAACATCTTTTTAGAATTATTGTAACACTTGACAACTTAACCTTTGACTGCATGGTGTGATCCAAAAAAGATGAGTTTCCGTTGTCATAATGCAGTGGATGACAAACGGTGTCATCCTGACTGATTAATGAGGTGACAAGTATTTCAATCTTCCAAAAAACGAATGAGAAAACATTTTTTTTCATGATTATTTTTGTTTAAACAAAGACAAGTCCAGAAGCTTGCTTACATTTTGTTTCCAAAGGTTAACAATTGTAAAGTCACATCAAAACATCCCTTTTCTTTCCAATGTGATGACAAATATGAATAAAGAAACCGTTAACTAACTAACTAACCCTTTACTCTGTTAACACAAGTTTCACTTTTACCAATAAGAAATTTGCAATTTACCAAAACAGACACCAATTGTTGATCTACCATTTGGCAAAGTCTTTTGAAATGTGTTTAACTATTTGCAGACGGTGTTTTTTATTCCTGTGCAAATGTGACAACAGTAGAAATCCTTTCATGATACAACAGCAAAGGGTTAAAAGCATTTAGTCCACATTGGATCCTAGAATTATTCAACCATGTCCAGAAGTATCTTGAATTCAGTTTAATAGTGTGATATCATCATCTACTGGGGGCGATGGGCAGAGAATTTGGGGCACATTGTTGTCTTCTTTTGGTTCTCCGTGGTGTTACATGTGAGGAAAGGCAGTGTTGAATTATTTATCCGTTTATTCATTCATTTATCCTGCGGCTTCTGTGCCCTCAGCTGGCTGTCCAGTTGCATTTTCTGCTGTCTTTGAGGCCTGTAGGATGGGAAGAGAAAGGTAGTGACACATTAGTAAATTGAATACTCTCTTCTCTTAGACCCTGTCAAGACCTGATATTAACATCCGTCATTAGAAACATGATCACATGCAGACAGCCAAGACACAAACATGTCATCAAATTTCGCTTCTTTCACACACAATTCAAATACACAGCGACATCATGTCTGTCCACTGGAGCAAAATTATGTCCTCAACGAGTCTGACTGTACAGATATGTCTGTTCAGTGCTAGTGACAGGTAGAAAGGAGGAGATGAGTAAATCACAGAACGACACTCAGTGATGTATCGTTTAAAAAACAAAAAAACTTTTTAATATGAGAATACAGAAGTATGCTGAGGAATGTGGCTACATGTGTCCCAAAGCACCTTTAATGCATTCAAAAAAAAAATCTGATCTGAGGATGCACCATTAATGTACTTTGTTGGGTATAACTCTTGAGCAGCACTAAAAAAAAGGACAAACTTACTATGTTGTGAACTGTATTGCGAGTAGTGAGTGATTTCTGAAATATCTTCAGTGTGAAAATGGTCAAACGGTGAGATTTCAATGTCAACTTTTGTTAATGGTAAACACATGAGGCATATGAGCTGGAGATCATTTTTCTATTTATTATTAAAAAGAAAAAAAGTCACCTTCTTTTTCTTCTTCTTCTGTGTTTTACGGCTTGCAGAACTCTGGAGTAAAGTCTGGGGAAGAGAGGAGACGTTTCATTATTAAGTAAAATGATTAAAATGCTTAATTCAGCCACTTCCTGTGTGTGATAAAGGAGCTCGGTGTATGCCCGGTTATTTCAATGTCTCACCCTTAGATCTGGATCCTGGACTTCATGCTCCGACTTGTAGAGCTCTGGGTCGAAGGGGCCGCTGGTGATTCTGTGAGGCCCGTTGGCCATGAGCAGCACTGTGAACTTAAACTGAGCTACAAACTCCCCTGGGAACAAACACACAGATAGACTGAGGTGGTTAATATGCTGTGTTTCCATCATGGTATGGTTCAGTTTGGTACAGTGCAGTACAATTTCGAATGGTAAAGCCCTGGGTCCGGCTTGCGAGAACAGTACCTTTACTCGATTGCGAGACACGTAGCGTGACACCGAACATCGAACTCGACATAACAGATAACGAAGGACATGAGGACATCCAGCAGCCCTTTTTTTCCTGCTCAGTTTCTACGAGAATAGAATGCAGGCGAAACACCAGTCAAGGAAAGTCACATTTTTTCAGTTGCCCCATCGGCTGACTGACGTAGGTGGAGCCGGTCTTGTTCCACCCTGACCTAACGTTACAATGCTGGAATGTAATGGTTGAAGCTGATTGTTTTAGTAATATTCCCAATGAAAATGTAAATAAATATGCACCGTTCTGTACCAAACCAAACTGTTCCAATCAATAGAAAAATGGCTTAATATAAAGAGAATGGTCTATTTAAAAGCACTCGCCTTCTTTCTCATGTAGTACACTGAAGGGCTGTAACAATTCATGTTTGGCACACTCCACCACACCCAGACGAGCTTTGGCTTCATCCTCAAATGCCCTGTTGGAGAATGGAGAATAAAGCTAACATATTCAAGCTGCTGTAAACCTACACAAGACTTTCAGCATGGGGTGGACAATGTATTGTCATGACAACAAATGTAAGTGTGGCTTTCATACCTCAGAGTGAAGGGCATGACATCAAATCGTCGTTCCACTTCGCTGAAGAAAGTACGTGAAGTTTTCATTTTCAAGCCATACTGCTTACCAGGGTCCCTCTTGTAAATGGTGGTCCTCAGACCTCCATCTCTGGCCTAAGTGTTAATGAAAATTAGTTAATTACATTTTTTTTTTTTTTTATGATTTTTACAAAAATAAAATAAAAACATACACATTTTAGGAGAAGGTTCTGTGACCCCCAGAGCCAGTACTAGGGTGAATTCCAATTCCTTGCTTAACCCTCAATCTCAAAAATGCGCGCTCTCGCTAGTGCAAGTGCTGTCCCGATTCTCAGGAAAATTAAGTTGAGGGGCAAGTTTAAGGGCTGTAAAGCCCTCAATATTGAGATTTTCCAAGACCACCCTTGGGAGCAAGGGCTACCCAGAATGCATTGCGTGTTTTCACATGAGAAAGATGGCGTCGAAAGCAGCGAAGCGAGTGCGATACAAATTAAGCATTTTCTTTGTTAATAGAGATATAAAAATTAAGAAAACCATTGTATTACCCTAGTTTAGGCCCATATTATGGATTACTGACGTCATTGTTGTGTAACATTTATTTTTATTTTACGATCGTTTGTCAATAGCTGGCCGGCGCGCACACGCGATCGTTTGCTATCGGTAACCCTTCAATAAGCCGTGGTGTGTGGTAACTGTCAGCTGAATATATCCGTGGTTGTGGTATTTGTATGAGTTTCATCTTATAACTAACTGACAACCTAATAACTTGACTGAAATTAAATAATAAATAAATAAATAATCATGACGTAAATGTGTTTGTCTTCTTCTTTTTTGGAGTTGACAGACTGGACGCAGCTTTGACATTATTCTGCCCCTCGCAGTCTGAAGACGTATCTGCATTTAAGGGGTGTCCCATTTCTAAGTGACAAAATAACCCTCAACACTTGGTTTTGAGGGCCAGTTAAGATTAAGGGTTGAGCTTGAGGGTTAAGATTGAGGGTTAAGATATGAATTGGAATTGGCCCCAAGTCGGGGTGACAGGAGTTTAGCAACAGAGGGGTGGAGACTGAGGGATGTAGTGTGGAGGTGGAGTGTGTCAGAACTTTTATTAATATGCCATATTATACTGTTGCAGTCATCAATTATGGATGTGATAAGAGTATTTGCATCAGAAAGGGAGTGTAATTAATAGAAACTGGTGGTTCTGGTGATTTGACTGCCATGTTATTGGAAGAAGAGGACACTACTGCAAAAAGCTATGTAGCTATGGGTAGAGAGCAGGAAAAGACAAGAGAACACTGACCTTCCCTTCTCCGGTGCTAATCAAGACATCCACAGCATAGACTTCATGCACCTCAAATTCTGCTTTCTCATGGTCCTTCCTGAAAATTCAGTGTCAATAGCAGCCAGTCAGAGAAAGATGAGCACATACTTCATATACTGAGAAAGACATCCCTGCATATAGAAGTGTACAAGTCAGAACTTCCTCTTCCCTCTGCTGATTACTAAAAGGTAATGTTAGGTACCTTTGCTGGTCTGTTGGGTTTTGGATTATGGTCTTTTCTCCATCTATGACATGCTGTTTAAGCTGATGAGACAGCATACCTTTATAAAAACAAAGAGACAAAAAGAACAAAATAGCTTTAAAAACAGGTCAAATTAACCATTTCATTCATATTATAGTATAATTTTAATGGGCAACGGGGATCTTCCAGTTAAGTGAGATGTCTGAGATGACTCAAGAAGGAAATTTAAGTCCATCCAAACGTAAATGATGACACAGTGAGGGCCACTCACCCTCAATAGGTGTGCATTTGAACGACTGAGCGATCTTGCTCCAGGCTTCTGTCACTTGAGTGTTCTGACAGAAGGAGGAAAATAATTATTACTTTCACATGCAAAATACAACTTTGACTGAGCAGTAACAGTTTGAAAATGCTAACACAGCTAGCTGCTAGCACAGACATTTATTCATTTACTGTACAACAACATCCTACAGAGAGGAGCGGTAGAGCAAGTGCATTAGAGCGTCAGCAGTGAGTTGCATTATTACCTACAAATTAGGGGTGTCATAATTGTTCAAATCTTTGATTCAATTAGATTTTAGGTTCATGATTCAATTTTAACTTTTTCTCTATCTCTTTTAGACTTGTGTAGTTTAGTCTAGGACCAGGGGTCGGCAACCTTTACTATCAAAGGAGCCATTTTTGGCCCCTCTCCCCGAAATAAAATTCATCTGGAGCCGCAAAACCTATTTGACCCTTAAAATTAAGATAACACAGACCCCAACATTTAAATAGTCACCCCCCCCCCAAATGTGGAGCTTTTGAAAATTTCAGGTAAAAATGGGGCATCTGAGGTTCTTTGAAGGACCATTATGGTGACTCATGAAGTAAGGGCAAGTAACTCAAAATGGAAAGAAACTGAAAAACCGAAATTAATTATTGTGCCAATTTTGCAACATATATTTTATTTTATTTAAATCAAACTTTGTTATGGCTGGGACTGTGTGTACTGACATCACTAAAGTCAAGGCATTGCAATTATAGAGGGTGCCCCTCATCTGGTGCGGGCCTTTTTTCTATGCGCAATTTTATCCACACATCCATATATGACACATACATAATGATCTTTATGACGAGGATCGATTAAGAGCGCACTTTTCATTGTTTTTACTCCGTGGTCTCATTCTTTCTTTAGAAGATGCTTTAGCGCTGTAATTAAGGGAATAACGGATGCATCAGGTGAGCTGATCTCTTTAGTTAACTGCTCAAAGGGAGAGAGAGAAGAGAATGTCGCGGGGAGTTCCGAGCTGCGCTGCAGCCAAGTTTCGCTTTTGCGCAAAGAGACTTTCCAGCATTTAATAGGTGATGTTCCACCGTGTACTCTCATCTTGTTGGAAACTTGTGGTGTTCCAAACTGATCTTGGACAGACTCTAAGCGGGTATAGACAGGCGCAACAGGCGCAACAGGCGCGTGCTGGCAAAAACTACATCCAGCACGCGTCTGTCTATACCCGCCCGTCATCACAACATCGTTTCGGTGGTTACCGGGGGAACAATAGGGCGTCTTTAGGGCGTCCTGCCTAAAAGTAGGGCGTCTAATGTCCCCAGGACGCCCGGACGCCCTGCTGGCTAAAAGCCTGCTGTCCACACAGCTGTGACCATCACAAGTGGGGAAAAAGCTAAACCAGGCACGATTACGATTACAATTAAAGCTGCGCTGTCCACATGAGCGCAAAGTCAGAAACGTCACGGTGCGCGAGCCCCGACAGGAGCGGCAAGAGATGGGGAAGAGAAAGCAGTAATATGATTTGATATAAATAATTATTTTGTAGTGAGTTATAAATGAAAAATAATAATAAAAAAAATGTTTTCAAAGCTCCAGGGAGCCACTGCAGAGGGGCTTAAGAGCCGCATGCGGCTCCGGAGCCGCGGGTTGCAGACCCCTGGTCTAGGATCATTGGTTCTATGTCATAATACCTTATTGAATTTTTTAATTCCCAAATCTATTGTCTACATGTTGTCATGAGTGATTGTTTGCAATGTACAACTAAACAACATGAATGCACCAAATAAATCCAGGGTTTTCCACCACTGAATAAGGTCACATAGCACTAGTTATCGCTTTAGCGCAAGTCAAATTTTGACAGAGACTTGCCTGTGTTAACATAGTTGTTGTTGTAGTTACTATAGTTCTATGTCCCTATGACGCATGCGGACAACAACATAGCTTACAATGCGAATATTGTTGACAAAATATTTCCACACTGGTGATTTCAGAGAAGCAGGTGGGGGTTTGGTCGTTGTGTTGCCCAAATCAGCGGTTGTTAAAGGTATTACTACTGTTAGAGTTAAGAGCAATCTAAAAGCAGAGTAGAGAAGGTAACTCATTAAGGTTATCGGTGGTTAAATGTACCTGGTTACCAGGTTTAACAAGGCGAAGAGCTGCTTCTGCACACAGATGGGCTGCTTTGACTACATCAGCTTTACGGCCAGTGATGGGGCTCTCCTACAAAAGTAAGACACAAAGAGAAGAGGATTCAAATGATTGTCCTAACAAGAAGACACAGAAATCTGTATTTTAAAATTGTCTCCTTACCTTACTGGCTCCCACAAGAAAGCTGTGAGCAACGTTGGCAATAAAGCCATCGACATGAACCCCGAGATCTCTACAAAAAAATAAGAGAGCCTATGAATTAGTAGTGAAACAAAATGAACCATGAAAGTTAAACTGTCTCCCAGCTGTCAAGCTTACTAATGTTGATGCATGAGGCAATCAAATTAGTTTTAGAAGGACAAAAGGTCAACCATATTCCACTAAGGAAAATGAAACTAATAAAAGTCTATACAATAAGAGAAGTTCCAACAAAAAACTTAAATCTGTCATGGATCAGCAGATTTCACCCATAGAGATGTTCTCTGTGGCTATAAATCAGCTGGAAGACAGTGAATTCAAAGGAGCAGCACTACAGACAGTGATATGGTAACAGACATACCCAGCCAGACAGTTAGGCTGTGAATATTGAGAATCAGCCAAACCACCAGTGTATAACAACTTAACCATGAACTTTAACAAACATTTAAAACACATTTATGTGTAGCATGAACAACATTGACGACGACAAAGACACGAGAGTCAAACAACAAGTAACGTGAGCTGCTTTCCTCTTTTAATGATTAATCGATTATTCATCAATTACTTCATTAATCTCTAACTATTTTGATCACTTTGAGTGTTTTAACAATTAAAACATGTTCTCTGGTTTTACACCTTCTTAAATGTGACTATTTTCAGGCTTCTTTCTGGTTTCATATAACAAAGACTATATAACTAAAACTGAATCATTTTGGTTAATGGACAAAAGAAGACACATCATTCCAAGGTGTGGGAAGCATTTTTCAGAAATGTTATGGACCAAACAACTAAATCAACAGATTAAGTATGAAAATAATCCTTGGTTGCCAGATTAACTGCATTGGAAACATTTAAGAGTTGAAGTCTGCAAAAACATCTGTGCTAAAAACATCTAACCTTACTTGTTTGTTACACAGGACAGACAGAAAGACAAGATCATAGAGATGAAGCTGAGAAAAAAACTGACATGAAAGCCAAAATACCACAAGGGAATAAGGGAGGGCAACACACGGAGGGACTGAGCACACACGGACGAGGAAGGGGGTGACGTTATTGCAGATCGTGGTGCCTACATTTTGACCAGATCCCCATCTTTAAGTGCGTAGTCAGGGTCACTCTTCAGGGGAGAGAAGTGGCAAACACAGTTATTGACTGAGACGCTGGTGGGAAAGGCAATACCTAGAGGAGGGGAGAGAGAACCACCAAGTCTTCATTTGGAAATCACCCACATTTAGCAAGAAAAGATAGAAGGAAAGAGGGTGTGACAACTGGTTCACCAATTGGTTAGCGTTCATGTGTATGGCCACTGCATCTAGGGCTCTGTTCAGACGTGGAATTCAATTTCGATCACATGCGAATAGCCTTAAGTTCAGGTGGCACTAAAATGCATCCTAGATGCAACACAAGAGATCAGATGTGGCTTCCCACACCCTGTATGCAAATAAACAATGACATCATGTCTTTTGGGGATAAAAAATTAATTTAAAGAGTCCGAGTGTACAGATGTGTTTGATGTCAACCTGTTTGTTTCAGTGTGTGTGTGTGTGCCCACAGAAGAAGCCGATTAACTGAAAGCTCTCCTAACACTGCTGAAACATGACAATTATTTTTATCATTAGAAAACTTAAATCATCTGTGTGAATGAGTGAAAAACGTTTCTTTTTTTCTTTTTTTAAAGGAGAGGTCAAACCACAGTGGGTCAAAGGATGACAGCTGAGACGGCCATCTTTAATCCGTCATGAGGACAGATGTCCTGTGTTCATGCATGCCTGAAAACATGGCCACACGTGTCCTAAAACCTCCTCTAAATGTGTTTTTTTGTGATCAGATCTGAGGACAAACCCAGGACAAACTAGGAGTGTTTAGAACTGTACTTAGTGCTGTCCAATCACGTGACACGGATGTTAATACCAGGTCTGAACAGTCTAGGGATATTTCTTTTGGTGCAACGTATAATCTTTGCCTCACCTTTCTTCATTTCCTTTTCCTTCTTGAAGACCTTTCCTGTCTCAGTCATTATATAAGAGTCCCCTTTCTCACAGAGGCTGAGAACAGACACCCCAGGCTTGGCTGCTTCCACCACCAGACGAAGAGCCTCTGGGTGAGACAAGAAGCAAGGATTAAATTAAGCCAAGACACTAAGACAAGACTAGGTGGTGGATGTCTTATATTTTGTCTTAGATATTATGATCAGCACTTTGGTAACAGTTTGTTTGTTTAAACTTGTGCTTTATAAATAAAGTGGATTGGATTGGATCAAAACTGATATTATCCAAGATCTTTACATAAAATGGTGCATTACAGTTGAATGTTAAAAATATTTCAAAAATCGTCATAATGATAATATACAATGGATACTGCATAGACAGGCCTACAATACAAAGAGCATGAAGCAAGAAGTATGAAGTGTAGGTATTTGGAACAAGGGCATTTCTATGGAGTTTGCATGTTGTCCTTCTCTTGCATGTGTGTGTGGGTTTCCTCCCACAGTCCAAAAAACATTCAGACATTCTACATTGACTGTAGATTGGAGTGTGGATGGAGATTTATCTCTATGACAGGGGACAAATAGCCGTATGTAAGCTGGGATTGGCACCACGGTGTGTCCATGACCCTCATGTGGAGGATAAAGCTGTAGAAGATGAATGAGTGAGTGAGATTATCTGTGTGGAGAGTCTCATTTGTCCAGGTGACCGTTATCATAATGTGATTCACACCTCTAGAAAATGTATTAATGTATCATACTGATATTTGAAGTAATATTATCCAAAGGCATCCCTGCACCACCACTGGATAAATGACTCGGTGTGTAAAAACAGAGGTGACAAAGATATTGTGAGCATGCCCGCTCATTCAAGAAGACCCTATAGCAGACTTACTAATGTCACTTATTATAACTAAGACAAACTCTTAAGCTCGTCTGTGTGGACAACGAAATAAAAGTGAATTGACTTAATATCCGCAGCTTTAAATTTTTAGGCAATATACAGAGCTAACGGGTTAGTTAGCCTCCACCAGCAGTAAAGGGCAGGCAGCTCTATCTGTGAAGCAGCTAACAGATGAGCTAGCATCGGCTAAAAATGAACCAGCTGCACCTGCTAGCTAGCCTATTCAGTGTAGCATATGTGTGTCTCGCATGTAAACCACATGGCGGCGACGGCTGCTGATGTTGGGGAACTAACGAAGGGAGCTGACGGCGCCACGGGCCGACGCGGTATCTCGTCCTCGTCCGGTCACTGAAGGTTTACATCATTTACAACTGACTTACGGTTGGCGATGTCACCCCCCATCTTGTATTTGGTGACTACCAGGTCCTCAGCAACGGTCTGCTCTTGCTCATCGTCAGACATCTTGGCAGTGAAGTTTCGGTCGCTGCACTGTCTGGAACATCTACAGCTACCCTACGGTTCGGCTCAGCTCGGCTCTGGCCGCTTCTGCTGACAGGGGCCTCCCGCTTCTCCCCCCAAGCCTCGCCCACATTACGCTTTTGACGTCACAACAACCCAGCGCTGCCAAAATGCGGGGAAGCCACTGTGAAAGGTCTTGAATGAAGGTTGTATATGTCAGGTCTTTGTAACATTGAATCGCCTAGTTTTAATCTGTGACGTCATTTTCGAGTATTGTTTGTTGCTAGAATGAATTGCAGTTGTCGATATATGTGACGCCATTAGCACTACAGTCACAGATATCTGCCATTCAGTTTTTATTAGACAAAATGACGTCACCTTTGCCATTCATGTGTTTGTCATTATAGGTACGACTACTTCCTGTTTCAGCTACAATGTCATTATGACTAGTCATAATTCAAGTTCAAGATATCTTATATATTATCTACACTGTCCTTTATAGATATCTTAAATTAAGTTGTAGATGTCTGAAACTGGAATTCGAGATATCTACAATTCACTTACACATATTCACAACTGAATTGTAGATATCTATATCTGTCTGCTTAAGTCAGTATCATGAGAATATATGTGTTGCTTTATCTTGCCATTAGACAGCCTCTTCTGAAAGTGAACTGAAGTTTGTGTCACTTTGTAAACGTCCACTTTCCACACCAAAGTTCATACAAAGAAATTGTGATTTATTATCAGGGCACACATGAATTGTAGAGCCACTGCTGTTTTGACCCAACTGAAGAACATTACCAACTATGCATCAAAAGATATAGTCTCAAAAGTATATTTATTATGTAGAAAATGTACATCACATATAATCACACACAGAGGTCTCAGAGGATAAAGATAACTGAAAACAAATGGATTTGTTCTCAGAAACATGCTTTGTTCATTTATAAATGTAAACAAATAATAGCTTGTATTCTGTTCATTTCACGAGGCTAGTGTCTTCAACAATCAGTGCCAGTATTTCTGGAAATGTCCCAAATCAAAGGCCGACAAACAAGACAGATTGTAAGTCTGTAACAGACAACAAATCTCAAATGTGTTGGGCCGAGTATTTGGTGTCTTAGGCTACAATAAAGGCATGGCTCCTGTTACCATTTTCTTCTTCAGGTCCTTCAAAAATACATCTCAGAGCAAAGTTCATGAGATTTCAAATGTTCCTCATGTAGGCACTGCTTTGGGCTTGAGGAAAATTCTGCTGTGCCAGTAGTCTGGATTGTCAAAAGACCTGTCACCAGCTGCAGGTTCTCCAACTCTCACTCCAGCTCGCACTTTCACATACGGTTCAAATCCAGATCCAGATCGTGGTACCTCTGCTCCCTTTCCTCCTCTCTGCATGTTCTGGTACTCTACGGCATCTTCAGGCAGCACAGCATTGAAGCAGTCCATGTCTTCATATTCATATGCCTCGACATCATCCCTTCCCTGTATTTTCAGCTCCCTCTTGTCTTGAAGAGCTTGCCGCAGCTTTGGTTGCCTGTTTGTGTAATGATAGTTACTGTCCTCCACATATTCATCCTCCTCCTCCTCCTCCACATGTCCTCCAAGCTTTGCAGGTGTTGTCAGAGGAGGAGGAGGAGGAGGCTCAAGCACCGGAGGGCTCTCATCTCTGTCACCACCTCTGATGTCCATGTATTCATATTCAACTTGGTTCGACTGCTGCTGCTCTGAATCCGAATTGTCCTTGCTTCTCGTATCACCTGAGCACGGTGTCACCAATCTGGAGGAGGTTCTTTTTGTGTTTGGTTTCACCCACTGATTATTGTGCCTGTTCAACACAGGTGCCTGCTTGTTCATATACTCATATTCTTCATCATCTGGGTCATCACAGACACTTGATAAATGAGATCTTCCCATTCTGCTGGGTGGGGCTTGAGTGGAACTAAGAAGGGTATCTGAAAAAAAAAAAGAGAACGACGCAAAGTGAATAGTGAGACAAATATCTATTTTTCTTCTTTCTTTTTGCATTACATTACAAGACATAATCTTAAAATGTTCATTGTATAGGAACATTTCCTGAGACTGCTTTTGCCTTTTGGTCAACACACTAAGTAGTAGAGCAGCACAGGCGGCATTTGGAGGGTGACATGGAGCACTGTGACCTGTAACCAGGTAGCAAATTGCAGTTCCTCCACCCACTTGGCTATATGGCTATCTAGCAATTAAAGGAGGATATGGATGTTCGGTGATATCTGAAGCGTAAAATTACCACAATTAAACAAGAATCACCACACAGCTATCACCTGAGACGATAGTGGACATAGTTGCCCAAAGGCCAACCGTGTGGCCCCAGTTTTTGTGACATGGTGATTTTAAATTGTTGCTGCTGGCTTCAGTCTCACGGTGTTCTATAAGCTTCATGTTACTACGATTGCTTGCCTATAAAGTAGGAGTGCTGTTGTGAGGTTATTGCACAAAAATGCCTTTTGTCAAAGTCAGTGGTCATTTCAGCACCACAGTGACATTAGACAGCTCCTTGGCACTTTGACCAAGCGCTGTCCATGGTTCTGATCGCTTTCCATTTTGTCCTCACTACTTTCCTAATACAATAACCAAAGTTAAATTCAAGTTTAATATATACTGTGTACTCTCTCTCTCTCTCTGTGTGTGCTTTGTTATTAGTAATTAGCGTGCTTTGTTATTCGACTTTATCACAGTCTTCTTTTGCTGTCTGTAGTCGGCAGTCTCTGTGCATATCACGCCACAGTAGTAACACTGTGTAAAGTTTTTGCCCTCTCTACCGCAAAAGTCAAACTCCGCCCATGTAGGGCAGGCCAACATCCAAACGGACGGTCTAGTCTAGTCTACATGCAGATGTATCTCTGAGCTACATGTAACCCCACAGTGCTCCTGCGGGCTGTGACAGCAGCATGTGAATGGGTATGATTGATACCCAAAAAAAGATAAACAGGAAAAATGTGTAAAGCACTTTGAGTGGTCAATAAGAGCAGAAAAGTGCTGTATACAGACAATTTACATTTTATTTAATATTGGGATGTGCATGTAACACCTAAGTGCTTTAATGTAAACTATGTATGCCTTCAGACAGGGCTATGTGCCAAACTAAGTGAAACTTTGTGAACAAGCATATAACTTATGGTGGACTGGCGAACTGTCCAGGGTGTATGCCTATCGCCCTATGTCAGCTGAGAGGCACAGCACCCCCCGCGGAGGATAAAGCCATAGTTAATGGATGGATGGATGATCGCATACTCAGGCCAGTCCTATCATAATGTAACTGTTTTAGAAGTTGCTATGGACAAAAGTATAAAAATAGACAATTTGTAATCATTCTACAAAATGGTGGGTGGCTGTTTGTGTTCTTAGGGCCATGTAAGTGTTCTGTGCTCTGAGTATCACCTCTCTCTGGGCTGTCTCCAGGAAGCACATATCCATTTTGGTCTTCTTCTTCAATTTCTGGTGAAGGAGTCTCTGGTGGACCGCCAGATATGCTGTCCCTCTGTGACATGTAAGCACTGTCCTCACGGTGACGCCGTTTGAGGCTCCCAGCCAGAAGAAAGTCCTCATTTATATCGAGCTCCACTGCTATGCTACAGCCCTCTGAACTCTCTGACACAGTGCGGGCTGAGTCGAGGCGAGAGCGTGACTGCCACATAGCCTGCATGAGACAACACAAACAGACCTGTATTAGTAAACTGTCATAAACAAGGATGTGCAGTATTACGATCATTGTAAACTGACGAGAGTGAATCAAAATAACAGTTCCACACCACAGGGACAGTTTTACCTGCGCTGGGTTGTCAAACCCTGGGGTCATAGGTAGATATCCAGCCACACTTGATGGATTTGGAAGCACCTTAACAAGAAAGTGAAGTCAAATTTTGACAGAAAAAAGACATTTATACACTAGTCATAAAATTGATAGGAAATGGTGTCCCTTACTCTGTGAATGTCAATCCTGGAGAGGTGACTGAGGCTTTTAGACGGAGACATGTAGTGGGATGCTAGAGTCATGCCATCTTCAAAATCCTTTGCCTCCTGATCCTTCAGGTCAAGGTCTAGATCATCCAGATCATCCAGATCATCCAGGTCATCCAGGTCTGCATCTAGGTCTGCACTCCGCTGGGCAACTTCATCCACGGGAGAATCCTGTTGGCTGCAGTCCTCCTGGAGGACCATGGGAGACATGGATCAATGCACTACATGTAAAATTTTACTGGAGGTTCCAAGCTGAAACCCAAATTCATTCTTACTTTGATCACCAGGTAGCGAGGCGGGTCTCTGGCCATCCTGGTAAACTCATTCGCCAGCTCTTTGAATGTAGGACGTACATTTTCATCAATCATCCAACCTGGAAAATAAAGGAAAACAGTCAGACATGGCCACAAAACTCTAAAGTTGAATCAATACATGAATGGCTCTGTAGTGGGACTGTAGAAAAGAATAAGTAGGTTTCAGAATAATTCTAATAATGATGTTCTTACAACAAACTCTCTCCAAACACGGGGAATATTATTATTACAATTTTCTGGTCATAAACAGGCACAGCTAAATCATTTCATTGTATCTTAAGGTGGACATTAAAGGTTCTTGTACCCACTTTCAAGTGTCAAAATATTTCATAAAAAATGTATACATTTGCTTTTTCCTACTTCAGCCCAAATGCAAAAGAGACACAGAGGAGAGACACTCACACTTGACCATGACCATGTAGACATCAATGGTGCAAATCTGAGGCTGCGAGAGACGCTCGCCCTTTTCCAGGAGATCAGGAACCGCCTGTGGACGCATTGTTGAGTACGGCTCTGCTCCGTAGGACATCATTTCCCATATCGTCACACCTAAATGAGGACAAGAGTTGGATGAATCTCGAGTGGTACAGCTCAAACATCCTCACGTCTGCTGTTGGTTTCACGAGGGCTCAGTGTTAGCCAAACTCACCGTAACTCCAGACATCGCTCTGGTGTGTGTATCGACGAAACAAGATGCTCTCCAAGGCCATCCACTTGATTGGTGTCTAAAATGTTGGCAGAAAAAAAGTTGATTACTTCAGTGAAAACACTACAGTATGTGAATATGAAAAAATAAATGAATGTATATAAACTTGAGTTAATGAATTTCGTTCAGTTTCCATATCTTTTATCAAACTACGGACCTTAACCTCATTGTAAAAGTACTTCTTGTCATCAGGATAAAGCAGGTCGGGGATGCCGTAGTCGGAGATCTGGACGGTGTAATTACTCTTCAGGAGCACATTTCTAGCAGCAAGGTTCCTGTGGACCATCCTGTTCTCCTCCAGGTAATACATGCCCTGATCAGAAGGAGCAAGATTTTTTTTTGAAGTGTTCATTTTACTGGTGGAATAAGCCTTCACGTGAAACTTCACACACAATCAAAAGAAAATAGGCTGTTCATTTACCTTTGCAATTTGAACACACCAGTTGAGCAGCCTCTGCGGGCTGAGGTTCTTCTTGCAGTTACTGACGTGCTGCAGCAAGGAGCCTTGGCTGCTGAGCTGGGTGATGATCTGCAGGCTGGCTCCAGGACATATACCCAGGATCCTGACCACATTAATGTGTTCCAAGCTTCCCATCACTGCCATGTGCTGTAGTGAACATTTAAGGTGACTTAGTCAGAGCTGACACCATGAAAACAACACACAAAGTTCAAATCTGACTGGAGCTTTGTAAAGCAGATCCGAGCCGAGAGATTGTAGGGATGAGTAAAGAATAAAGAAAAACAATGAATTCGATATGATCCCCAACAACTGCAAATATCACATAAAGGCTTCACTAAGCACATTCTGTATAAAAGAGCATATCTGCTGCACTGTGGTGACCATGTGAGCTGTGTGGGCTTATTTTATGATAAAAGAATGACAGAAAGCAAGAAAACATATGGCTGTAATTTTGAGTGTAATTTTGACTGATGTCAGCATTGTATCAGACATGAAGAAAGTGGTATCAATCCTGACTGTGAGGATCCAGTGTCTCAACATAACATAAACCCTAATTGGGGGCTGGTACATATCATACTGGGTAGGGCTGAACGATTTTGAATACATATCAAGTTGCGATTATTTTGATTATTTTTGAATTTGCGATTGCATTACGATTTGCGATATCAAAGCAAATGGTAATTTCTACATTTTAATTTTAAAACATATTTAAAATGATAACTGTGATATTTGTGCAGATCTGTGAGAAACAAATATGTTTTTTTCAGACAAGACGGTAATTAATTTGACACAGGCCACACGGTTGGTGTGGTGGTTAGCGCTCTTGCCTTTGCAGCAAGAAGATCCAGGGTTGGAGACCCAGTCTGAACAAGGGCCTTTCTGCATGGAGTTTGCATGTTCTCCCCCTTTGTGCATGCACTTTCTCCGTGTTCTTCGGTTTACTCCCACAATCCAAAAACATGCAATATGGGGATTAGGTAAAGTGGTCACTCTAAATTGACCGTAAATGTGAAAGTGAATGGTTGTTTGTCTCTATCAGTCCATGTGAGTGATTATCGTCCTATGTCAGCTGAGATTGGCACAGCGACACTCATGTGGAGGATAAAGCGGCAGAGAATGGATGGAAATGGTAATTTGACACACATTTTGTCTTTAAGAAATATTGTGCCTCGCAATTTCAATACAATTTTGATTAAATGTTCAGCCCTGATACTAGGTATATATCAACACTAAAGAGAGGGAAAAACATCATGCTATAGGGTAAGAAATGTCTGTCCATGGTTTGATACATTTTGATATATTGGTCAAATCTTATGTAAAACCAAAACCTTTCAATCATACACACAGTGGACCCTTCTCACACCTCACACCATGTTTCTCCCTGAGGCCTAAGGATAGACATGTCACTTACTGAACAAGCTGTGAAGCCCTTCGATTTAAACTGTGTTTGTGATAGTGGGCTATATAAATAAAAGTGACTTTTCTTGTCACCTCAGATAGACTATATATACTGTATATTTTTATAGTTTCCTTACATCTGTCATCTCATAGAACGTCTGCCGACCAGTGCGATCATGGATTGTCTTTATGGCCACAGGAAGCTTCACTGTGTCGCCCTCAGGAATCCAAATACCCTGTGAAGCAGAAGAAGCAGACATAAATTGTTAAGCAAAATGTACTTTTGCAAGCAAAACATTGTACATGCAAAAGCAGTAAAATAAATACAACAAGTACCTTATGTACTGATCCAAACACTCCATTACCCAGCAGCTTGATCTTACGGAGCTCTGAGGGCTTCAGGGTTCGAGTACAGACTTTAGCTCCTTTCTCTCCAGGCTCCAACGGCTCAAAATTCTGTTGGCAAGTTGAGAATTCATTAACAAACATAGCCTAACAGAATGTTGATGCCCAAGTTTTAGACTGGCGCTGACCTCTCCACTCTCCATGTATCTCCGCATCGCTCGCTTACGACGAATAGCGATACCTCTGCGGTACAGAACGGTCAGCACAAAGATGGACAATGAAACGCAGATTAAGAGAATCACTCCCAGGGTAATGCCTGTGGTCAGTTGTCTGGGGAAGGAAATGAAAAGGAAGAACATTATTATCCCATGATACTGAATTAAAATGTGAAGCTATGCCAAAGTTAGAGGAGAAACGTACCCAGTATTGTACCTCGCAGACCCCACACAGTCTCCAATTCCAGGACCAAAACATCTGAACACAAAATACACATGGGGTCAGTTTAAAGCAGAAACCATGGCTTATGTGTCTATAAACACAGACCTCTCTTCATCCCTTACCCTTGGGTACAGTTGACATGGCATGATTCACAGTGGCCTTGCTTGTTGTGGTATTTAAAGATGACTTCCTCGCCTCCCATCACGCCCTCAGGACAAGAGGAGACACAGTGTGGACCGTCCTGCAACCTGGCACATGAAACACACTGGTCTGCTCCCTGGAAACAAGGAGGCAAGGAGTTTAGCAAACGGAGGCTGACAAAAACAACACACACAAAAACAAGATACAAGGGTGTTTCAAAAATTTCTCAGCCTCACCCTTAAACATGGGGTGTGCTATAAAGAGTTATATCGCTGTCCACAAAAACCCAAAAATCAGGTTTTTTGAAAATCAGTCATGTTGAGGAGAACCACAAAAAAAATTATGGTGGTGGAAAACTCAATGGCTCAATCTGACTCTTATCTGTTTATTAAACTTATTGGCTTATTGGCTTGACATGAATCAAACTAAACTGAAGTGCATTTAAAATGCCTTTTGGAGTATATTCAAGCCACTAGGTGGCAGCAGCACCACCCCCAGAGGTTTTGACAACAGGATCGCTGAACCTGAGGAACTTGTTTGGTTTGTGCAAATTAGCAAGTGAAAGCATGTGACAGTCAGTCGGGTGATCGGGGATCATCCCTATGTTCCCCGCTTTCCCCCAAAAGTCCTTTTTGGACCCGGGGAACATAGGACCCATAGGAGAGAGAGAGACAGAGACAAAATAACCTGTCGATATTATAGGCCTAATGAAATTAAATTGAATTAAATTAAATCATCAAAGGCACAATGAAGCAGTTATGGAAATTATGGTGGAAAAAAACAATCCCTATATATTATTGGACCCATTAAAGAAAAGCGGGGAACATAGGTACGCTCCCATAGTTTAGCAGTGGTTTGTCAGTGAGTAGAGAGAAGCATACCGGGCCTGTGCAGGTCTCCTTCCCCTCCTGGACCTTACACTCAGGGTGACAGGGCAAACACTCCCCTGACTGAGAAGCAAACTCACGCCTCTCCCTGCAGATAACACAGTGTTGAAAGAGCCACACCACATCAAACACGACTCACACACGACAAACATGAATATTAATCTGATTATCAGTTATTTTGTGGAGACTGACCCGGTTATGAACATGCAGCCTGGCACGCATGTTCCTCCCCTGCTGTATTTCTTACAGGACAGACACTGGTTTGGCCCTGGACCCCAGCAGCCTTCAGAGGAGCACAGGGGGTCGCACACGTGGCCCTCACTCACTACACACATAGGAAACAAACATCCTGTGTTATCAACAGCAATTAATACTAACAAGAAAGCTTAAAACAATCCAGTGACCCAACTTCACTCACCACACTGGTTTCTCAGCTGGTTCTCTTTGATGTCAATGAGCTTCTGCAGCTTCTGCTGCTTCAAACCACTGCTGAAGATACGCGTCCAGTTGACCGTATCGTGGTAGCACAGCTTCTTGTTCCCGGTGATATAGACGCCGCCATCGTTTATTTTCTGTAGTGAGCGTAACCCCAGAGAGGTCAAAGATGGGATCTTCATCACCAAGAGAGAGTAACTCCTGAAATACAAGATAAATGTTGTGAGAGACATCAACATTTGCACATATCAAATTAAAGGTCTGAAGATCATTTGAAATATAATCACTGCTGAATTTATAGCATCAAGATATGTTTTATCAATTTAACACAGCATTTTTACAAATTCCAACTGATAATACAAGATGCATAAGACAGTAATAAAGTTGATGAAGCAGTAAATACATTGCACAATTTCCAGAGGTGGAAGTAATGAATTACATTTATTCACGTTACTGTTGAGTGGGGTTTTTGTTTGTACTGTACTTTGCTATGTTTTCAATCAAATCCGTTATTGAGTAAAAAAAAGTTGTTTAACTTTAAATAATTAATACATTTTTAAAAAATTGCACTAATTAAGGAGAAAGTTAAAGCATGTGTGATCTTTGACCCATTTTGTCTCCATATTTTATTTTGTCAGAAATTTAATTTAAAACAATTCATGTGAGAGAACCACAACCTTCTTCAAAAAAGTAACTCAGAAACTTTTACTCTGAGTAAATTTATTATTTAACATTTTTAGACCAGTACTAAAAATGTCATCAAAATAGTAGTACTTTTATGTGACTATAATATTTCAGTACTCTCTCCACCTCTGGCAATTACTTCTTTATTTTGAAAAATGCAACCACTTTCTACTTTTCTAACCCAAATCCCTTTTGTAATCAACACTGAAAAGACGATGTAAAGAAAAAACCCGATGAATGCATTCAAAGTTGTGCCCACCATCAGGTCCACCAGAGCCTTAGCCCAAGAGAAAAAAATAATTTTACAGTGAAACCTCAGAGGCGGCCATGTGAGTTATTTACTGTACCTTCGAGCGCCTCCTCTAAATGGTGTAAACAAAAATGGAGGAGATAAAGAGATACAAAGACACAAAAACACAGTGAGATTCATGCCAGCAGAGGTGTAGTCTGCACAGTCAATAACAACAGCATGATTGCAACATCACCTTTGTCCACGTGAGACAATGTCAGGACAAAGAAAGAGACAGAAAACAAAGGTCTGCTCACTTGTAAAGGTTTCTGCCTTGAATTGTTTGGAGGTTAGAGAAAACGGACAGGTCAGACATGTTTGCAGGCCATGACTGGATACAGAGGAAATCTGAAAGAGGGAGACGTGTTGTTTCAGAGGCCTGAAGCAGATGCAAAACACAGTCGTGTGTCATTAAAAGCACGAGTTTCCTGCTCCCACCTGTAATCTCCCGCACTGTGTTGAATATTTTCAGTTTTTCTGGATCTAGGACTGGTACGCCATTGTATAAATCACTTTTAAGAAGACAAAAAAAGACACAACAATAAAGTGAAATACATGTATAATGTATGTTGTATTGCTAAAACAACAAAGAGCCTTGTTTACCCTTTGATTCCAGTCACCAGGAAGTGCAGACTGCCTTTTATCTTTGTGCAGTTAATGAAGCTATCGATGTTGTGAGCATCAACAGTTTGTCTGGTTGGACTTCCTGTGCCATGACAAGCTGGAGAGGAGAGGAAATGAAAATAAATCTAACCATGTCAATAGGTATCATTTAAACTCCACATATAGGTGTTAATGCATTTCCTCAACTACTTTGGAGAGCTGACATGTTGAGGAGCTTAATTATTACCATTTAATGCCACTTTATTTTCCTACAGTGCAATTAGGGAGCTATAGTAACAGAATCAAAGTGGCATAATTATTCATTGAAAGATATTTACACTGACAATCGAACCTGCATAGTTATGTCAATAACCACACACTCATGTAGCCAAAACTACTTTTGGGGGCATTATTATTTCCCAGTTTTAACATAGAATGCATGCTATTGCCCACATAAATGATTAAAATTGGAAAAAGAAATGAATAAATATGTCTTTCAGAAGGGGTATTTACCTGGTCAGAAGGTAAGGGCGTTTATGTCACACATAATTAACATTGTTTGTGTTAACTTAGCCCTTTAAAGTTTGTGAAACAACTGTGTTGAATACAGTGTTGTAATGTAAAAGTATCTGCACTTTACTTTGTTATTTATTTATCTTGCAACTTTTACTTTTACTCCACTACATAACTACTTCTTCTTACTTGTTACTACCAGATACAAATCAGAAGAAGAAGAATTGGTAAAAGCTCTGTATTTAGTGCATGGACATGCAGTGCATTTTCTATTACACATCTTTCATAGCCAGCATGTCTTGCCCAAGGACACATCGGCATGCAGACTAGTGGAGCTGGGAGTCTAACCTACAACCTACTACTCACTCAGATCCACTGTCGCTCAATTCTCCTCAACTTTTTTACTACTTTTATTTCCAAAGTACTTAAAATGACTTTTGCTACTTGTAAGTACAGTCATATACTCTAAGACTTTTACCTTTGGGACAGAGGCCTCCACAGGGCTCACACCTTTTCACTCCATTCTTCTCCACCTCCATTTTGTCAGATGGACAATTGCTCACACAGGAGCTGCCATCGACCACAAAGTTAGCTGTAAAAAAAATGACAAGAAAAACGACACGTTTTTGTTTTAATTGTGCTCCAAAAATGTGCATGAGCAGGTTGAGAATGGAGCTTTATGTGGAGTTTTGACAGAATGACTCACTGGGACACTGGGGCACACAGATGGAGCCATACTGGTACTTGGCATTAGGGTTAGGCTCCAGCTTGAATGTGTGCTTGTTGTAGATAAGGGTCTGAGGACACTGCGGCACACAAGAGCCCGAGTTGTTGAAGTTCCTGCACGCCTGTGAAGAGTCGGAAAATTACAGGTGTTACATAAAGTGTCACATTTGGTGATGTGTATTGTTGATGTTATTATTCGGCCCCTGTTTGGTCTTTAGGGACGAAATTGATTTGTTCATCACTTCCTGTGCTCAGTGTGAAAGTGTTGATGGGCGACCCAAAGATCTTAAAGGAGTCATAATCTACCCTATTTCTCCAAGTTAAGCTAGTTCCCTGGTGTCCTAATGAACATGTCTGTGACATGCTTTGGTCAAAATACCATAACGATGAAGCACCACAGCAGTTCAATCACCCTGCCAAAACAGCCCTGTTCAGAACACTCTATTTAGTAGTATCTCTTTAAAAAAAAAAAAAGTAAATGAATGACAAAAGACGTTACCCACAGAGGCTACTGGGCGCTAACAGCAGTTAGCATTTGGAAAAGTGATAATTTATAGGCTCTAGCAGGCACATTGTCATCATACATAACATGTATACATTATACAGATAAATCCTCTGAGGCTGGAAGCTTGTGTAGAACTCTGTGCTGCACTGTGAAGCCAAGAATAGAACTTTTCACGGACTTCCAGCTTTTGGATACTGTTGCCCCCGCCAGGGGGCCATACCTATGTTCCCCGCTTTGTATGTGACCGGGAAACATAGGACCCTTTTTTAGAAAAAGGGTCCTATGTTCCCAGCTTTCACCCAAAAGGACCCGGGGAACATAGGACCTTTTTTTTGAAAAAGGTCCTATGTTCCCCGCTGTTGCCGGTCGTGAACAAACCGGGAAACTCCCTCTCTCTCTCTCTCTTGCTCTCTGTCACTGCCTGTTTGGAGCAGCTGCTGACAGATGTGCAGCTGACAGTGACAGTTTTCCTCTCGTCTCTGAACAATCTGACTATATAAATGTTGAATCCAAATGTTTATTATTATTAATAATAATAATAATAATAATAATAATAATAATAATAATAACAACAATAATAATAATAATAATAATAATAATATATTAATAAAAGTATTTTTCATGTTTTCCCCTTTTTTTATCTGTAACCCCCATGTTCGTTTGTGGATGACCAGAGAATTCACAGATTTGCGCCGACATTATTTGGCTTGCTGCGCTCTTAACCAGTTTGCCCAGTCTGGATACTTCACACACCAACGCCTGGCGCAGAAATTAGTTTCCAGACTGGTAAAAATAATGTGGAAGAGGTGTAGCTGCATGCAGGGGAAACATATCAAGAATATATAATATCAAAAGAAAAAAAATGTGCTTTATATAGCCAGTATTTAGGAGCAAACTAATAAATAACTGTGCTGTTCATGTAAATCGCGAAGTGAGCATGCGTCGGCAATCCTCCAATCCTCCAATCCTCCAATCCTCCAATCCTGCAATCCTGCGTCGGTATGATGGACAGCTCCATCATTAAATGACATATCAAACAAAGAAAACTATGGACAATGGACGTTGCCGTAAAAAAATACAATTGTAAGTGCTGCTCTCCTCCTGACTCACCTGCAAGTCGAGTTTTCAGTTTTTGACCCGTAATTGTATTGTTATTATTATTATTATTATTATTGTTATTATTATAATAGGACCTCCAGAGTCCCAAATATAAGGATTTAAATGATTAAAAAGTTGATTTAGCATAATATGGGACCTTTAACCCTCACACCTTACTATTCATTCATAGTAGTTGGCTACACTGCCAAACTATATCTCCAATCACAAGAGTAACATGATGATGAAGATAGGGACACTGGGCCCTAAGAAACACAGAGAGTTGTGTGGAGGTGATACACAGGCATGTAACGGACATTTGTTTTAAAAGTTACACTAAGGTTTTTTAAGTAACATCTCTGTTCAACTGAGGAGTCTGAGACATGACACTGTTTATTATTTACCCACTGTGACCTATCAAAAACTGACTGCAGACTGTTCATAGGATGCCTGTCATAAAGTCTTGAAGCAGCAGACTCACAAAGCAATCTGTATCCAAGGGTCCAGTGCAGCCTCCAGCACACTCTATGTGACAACACTCGCTGGGATTTGTACCAAAGCATCTGCCGTTGCACTGAGGGGCGCACACCGACTTTGTCACTGAAAGAAATTTGACAGGAAGTTGATTTAGTTATTACAGCATTTTTAAAAGATTGTACTCATGAGGAGCATCAGTCATCTGCAGTTTAAGGTTAGTTTACTGTGTTTATTTCAACTGAAGATCATCCAACATAACTACACTGGTACATAACTGAAGGAGCATAATCCTTCAAATTTGATATTTAAAATGTAAAATGTTGTGTAATGTAAAGACACTCACAGATCTGACAGCTGTCATTTCCTGGACCCCAACATGGCACTTCTCCACACGACTGGTCACAAGATCCTGAAACAATTAATTGTAAATTTTAAAATTAGGTTCATATTTACACTGAAAAAGTTATTGGATGCTTTAAATATCCCAGCTGTGGAAATATTGGCTTAAATATTGTGTGTGTTAAAATACATCTCAGAGTTAAGGTGAATGCGAACATGAGCCTTCAGCAGTTACAGATGTTCCAGTGTTATTTTCCTTTAGTGTTTCCCTGTTTACTTTGGCCTGGAATTATGTTATTATTTAACCTTGATTTTTACTAGGAAGTCACATTGAAAGTTTCTCATGCGATACCAGGCCAGGACACGGTCAGTTAGACAATCACGTGAACAACAACTGCCACCAGAAAACAATATTACACACAATGAAACATGGTACAATGCAGCAATAGTTAGGTATTTATTAATCAGTTAAAGTCACTGCAGCTTGCAGTAATGACCTCTAAGTTTAGAATTATTTAAAAAGATGAACGATTTTCAGTTTGAGCTCAGAAGATAGAAGATAATTGCAGTTCCAGGAGTTCTAGGAAAATCTTGATTTGCCTGTTTCTGTTCTGACAAGAGAAAGTTAAAACTGAAGCCTGCTGTGAGAGCTGTAATTATACAGAGCCAACGTCTGTCTCAAGTAAGTAGAAGGCTTCCAAAAATTGACACTTAATGCCAATAAAGTTGTTTACATTAAGTTAAGGTCTTCACTACCAAGAGCCAACAGTGGGTTGAGGGACAACAGCAGAAGCTGCTCCCAACTCTCTTTTCTAAGTAGGAAACTTGAATTAGATAACTTTGTGATCGATGTTGAATGAAAGTCTTTGCAATGTCAGGGACGGCATGTATTAAGTACATAAAATGATTCTGAAAGCAGAGTTGATGATGTAACTCCAAATTTTATCCACGTGCTTTTACTCCACATGTCATTTCTGACACTGAATTTATTTATTTTAAGGAGGGAAACAATGAAAGTACTCATTACTACTTCAGAATAGAATAGAATGGAACAGAATTGGATAGAATAGAATAGCCTTTAACATAATTATAAACCCAGTTATACAAGGAAATTGGTGGGGCAACTCCCATCAGTGCACTCTAATAGCACAGTTTGTGATTGTATGTCCGTGGGCCACTATTATGACTTCAATAACCAAATCGCCCGTAAAGAAGTTACGGGCGATATTTAAGCATTTGTCTGACACTTAAAACTCCTGTACCTCCTCCAGAGCAGAAGGTTGAAGAGACTCGGACCAGAGTCAGAGAGTTCTGACAGGATCTTCTTTGCCCTGCTGAGACAGCGGGAGCTGGCGATGGCCTCCAGCGAGGGCAGGGAGTATTAAGAGGAATGAGCGACTGCTGGATGATTAAATCCAGTACAATGTGACATTGTGAATGCCAACTGCCGTTAAACAAATAAGAAGAACCCACTCTTGAGGTAATTGACACTCATGTCTAATTACATTCCACTGCACTCACTTTCAAGCCCGTTTCCGTCAATCGTAATTGTAGCCGTTCCATCCTTCACTATGTCCAACCAGTTCACCTGCGGAGCGTAGCTCAGGTACTTGTTCTGGATGATCTTGACTCCTCCCTCCAGTATCTCTGTGGGAGGAACACATGCATGCAGATGGAGAAAGACAATTAGCAGAGCAAGCCCAAACAGGCCTGTGACTCATCCTATCACACTCCGTCACTCACTGTTTACTACAGCACATTACAAACGCAGTATAATGTGCCGCAGCTCGTGTTACAGTGGCAGTTGAGAGGCTGAGCTCATGAGACATTCCATGGGCTTCACATCACAGCGAGCGCACACACACACCCACAGCGCCGCTCTCTGATGACCGGTACCCTGAAGGTGTGGCTGCGCTGTGTGGGTGTGGAAGCTCCAGTTGTAACATCCAAACCGGCACTGTTATCTGCTCCCTGCAGCCTCCCACACATACTGTATACTACAACTGCACGGCTTCTTGTGTACCTGTGAGGTGTGTCAGGCCCAGTTCCTGGAGGCCATACTGTCCTCCCTTCTGGTAGTTGACCATCACGGCCAAAGCATACTGGTTCTCGTAGAGCGTTGTGCCTCTGATAATACGCAGCTGGTCCAGAGGCAGGCGGCTGAACTCATTGACAGCGAACAAGATGTAGCCCGTCACCTCCCTGATGGACTGTGGCATTAAAAAATAACATACAGGTGTTTAGGGAAAGCTGTTTTATTATTCATAATGATGAAAAGTTGGCAGATGATGTGTGTTTTCATTGTGCACTAAGACACTGTGACTGTTGACATGATGATTAATAAAAGAACAGAGATGAGCTAACCAGTGAGACAGACACATCATCCAAGTTAGATTGCTAAAAGAGCTTTGTTTTGGTTTTTTAACGTTCTTGTCTGGACTAGCTGCTCGTTCTCAGTGACAAATGCAGTGACACATATAGTTTACAGTACTCTGTTGTCCTTTGAGATGATGCTCTTTGACGCCGCAGCGCGTGCAAAGCCTCACCTGCAGGAAGGAGAAGTCTCTGTTGTGCTCCATCATGGTGATCTCCAGGTTCCCCATCACGATCTCACAGCCGGTGTACATGTCCTTCATCAGGTTGTACTGATTCTCTGTGTTTCCTGTCATACTCAGGCTGTTCTGCGTACCGTCACAAAAGGCCACTGGAGGAATAAAGCGTGCACTTGGGTTAACAGGTGTCTTTGGTGTCACTGAGACAGATTATTTAAACACATGATATGTCATTACTGTCTCTGGAGGTTTGTCACTCCACAGAAATACAAGTCCGTTGACATTAGGAAGCAGGGTGGGATCATGGTCATTGTTGTCTCTTTTGGTTTTCGTCACGTTCCATTAGTGAAAAACACACAAAATTCAATTGAAAACAAAAGACAACACACAGGCTAACTAGTATTGTCTAGTAGTGATGCAATGAATATTTCATAAATTGATTATAAAGCGATTATTAAATTAATAATCAACTTTTTTGAGTATTGTTTCAACAATTAAAGGGTTTCAGATTTTTCAGCTTTTTAAATGTGAATATTTTCTGGTTTCTTTGCTCCATATAATAAATAAATAATTGAAGCAAAGACAAAACAAGACATTGCGGACCATCATCATTTCCAGCTTTGGTAAACATTTGGATCAACATTTTTCAACATTTTCTGACATTTTACAGACGTGAAGTGCTTGACTAATCGGGAAAATCATCGACAAAGTAATAGATTATGAAAAATATTGCTAGTACCCAGTATTCTGACTTGATAATGACATCATAGCGGGGTCATTTTTTCATAATTAGTTTTTTGACTTTAGATTCAAAAGATCAAAAAACTTGAACTGTGACTTCTTTATGACGTCACTCCTCATGTGAAGATGATCAATATAAGCTTTATTTTTTTTTTTTTTTTATTACAGTTGCATTGAGAGATACAATCCAAATTAATATTCCCACAATGTTTGGTAATAATCTGTCAGTATGTTGGTGACGCACACACACATACACACACAGAGAGACATGTACCCACTTGCACACTTCTGCCGGTTTGCAGCTAATTATCCTACAGAAAATCAAAATTTTAATGAGGCAACAGTGTAAAGTTTTTACAAAGATCGCTCTGTGCTTCTTACTACGAGCTTCTGTTCTGCTCGCACCAACTCAGTGAATGCGCTGCAACTGCGCGAGACAAACTGACAATTGTGCATGGGACGTGTTCCTCTGTGAGACAAACATACAGAGCTTTGTTTACCAGCTGTGGGAGTTCAGCGCTACAGCGTCACTCGAGAGCTACTTTGCTATTCAAATGTCACACACCAGGCCGTCCACATTTCAACTCCAGCACTGATGTCATGTAGAAACAAACACTTTGCGTACACACACACACACACAAACAAAATCAAACAAAACATGTGCTGTTTGGACTGATGCGAACACAACAGCACCAAAAATACAAGAGTGTGTAAAACACTTTTGTTTTTCATGGGATAAACAAACAAATTAAGATTTAATCACAATAAGGAAGATTTCAAATGATATAACATGTTGGTTTGTCACAGAGCGAGTTTACCAATGTTGAAGAAACCATTAAATGGAGGATTTTAAACTTCTTAATGGACAGAAAACAACAAACACTTTGCCAAATTGAAGCAAAACTCTAATAGAAATATTGTGTTGTGTCTGTATTGTATTGATATAAATACCTCTGCTATATTTATATTGAAGAGAATTATCTCACAACATAAACTGTTACTGCACTGTTACTACATACACTGCAAAGCCCTAACGCAGGATGAAAGAGTAGTTGTCATCAGCCATGCTATTATGCTAATGCTACTACTTTAATCACTGCAACCATGATTTTATAAAAGCCTTCTCAGAAAAGTAGAGGCCTTTCAAATGGATAATAATAATAATATATGATAGGAGACAAATGTGGTGTTTCTGTGATTTCACTCAGTACAAGGGAGTCAGTTTACAGAATTGTTTATTTAAGTATATTGTCTGTTTGAAATTAAATGTGTTTGTTCTTTACTATGAATAAGAAATATAGATATTCAGTAAACACACAACATACAGTTGTGTGTATATACATACATACACTACTTCAAAAGATTGGGGTCACTTTGTTTGTTTGAAATGTTTGAAGGAAAAGCACATTTTCTCAATGAATATAACATTAAATGAATCAGAAATACACTCTATTCATTGTTTATGTGGTAAACGACTATTCTATCTGCAAACGTGCAAATGGTACATTGTGTTTGCTAATCACGTTAGAAGGCTATTGATGATTAGAAAACCTTTGAAAACCATTGTGCAATGATGTTAGCACAGATGAAAACAGTTTTACTGGTTCTTTGACGAAAGGGCAAAATTATTATTTTGAATAAAAATCATTATTTCTAATCTTGTCAATGTCTTTACTATATTTTCTATTCATTCTGCAACTCTTTTGATGAATAAAAGTGTGAATTTTGATGGAAAACACAAAAAAACTTTTGAATGGTAGTGTACATTTACAAAGCCAGCTGACCCTGTTAAGGTTTTTTTATTTATTATTTTTTGCCTTTATTTAAAGGTCCATTGTGTAACATTTAAGATGATTTACTTCCATAAATCAAATGTACAAGCCATAAGTGTGTTTGCTTAAGTGTATAATAATTTTAAATAAAATTGAAACTCAACTTTCTGCTCAGTCAATGCCTGATACACATTTCTATGATAATGTGGTTGTTTGCAGCTTTAACTCATTTGTGCTACTGTTTGTTTACATGTAATAAAGCTGGTTCCATTCAAACTGTGCTGAATTCTCTATTAGCAGATTGGTGTAATAACAACTATCACTTGTTTTCTTAAATCCAGGAGAAACTTCCAAACTTTTTTCTCAAGTTCTACACTGACGGACCATTTCTTAACTCTGAACTTAACTTTCTTCAGAACACCAGCGTACACCTGTCCCTTTCACTCCACATCCCTAATAAACATGTATACACTGGAAAATCCACAGGTATAAGTGAATGTTTTTTGGGATCTGTGAACCATTTACTCGTTATCATGAATGTCACATGGAAAAACTCTTCAGCTTCGTCTTCTATCGGCTTTAATGTTGATGCTGTTACAAAGACCTTAGGAATGTGTGTTAAACAACATTCACACACAAGTTACCCACACTAATAATTATTAACCGCACAGCAAAGTGTGTGTGTGTGAGAGAGAGGGAGACGTGCAACGACCATGTCCTCCATCTATAAAGTCCTGATAAGAGTCATTTTATTGGATTTCTGAGAACACTGGGTACACTGGAACTCTGCTCCACTTCACACAAATGACAGAAATACATCTGCCCATTCATATAATGACGTTTTTTCCTCTGAGATATTTTCTCGATATCTTGTTATATCTTGACATTTCTAATCTCCGGCCATCTCTCTCGCTCTCTCCCCCTCTCTCTCTGATTAAATAGAAATAAATTCATCGCTAACTTGAAGTTTAAAAGGTGACATGAGTCACACTTAGTTTCACAATAGATACCTGTTGTTTCTAAACTCTTGTTGACGGGAGATGATTAGACACAATAAACTATGCTCTGCTCAAGGTCGTCTCCACTACCGTTCAAAAGTTTGGGCTCACTTAGAAATGTCCTTAATTTTGAGGGAAAAGCACTTTTTTTCAATGAATATAACATTAAATGAATCAGAAATACACTCTATACATTGTTAATGTGGTAAACGACTATTCTAGCTGCAAACGTCTGGTTTTTAATGGAATATGTACATAGGTGTATAGAGGCCCATTTCCAGGGTTCTAATGGGACATTGTGTTTGCTAATCGTGTTAGAAGGCTATTGATTATTAGAAAACCCTTGAAAACCCTTGTCATTATCATTATTTCTAATCTTGTCAATGTCTTGACTATATTTTCAATTAATTTTGCAACTCTTTTGATGAATAAAAGTGTGACTTTTAATGGAAAACACAAAAAAATTGTGTAGGTTAATCTCACATTTTTGAACGGAAGTGTATAGACAGTGGTGGAATTGAGAGCAAGTCATTCCAGAGACAGCCGGTGTCGTCCAGGTTCTAATGAAACACAGATAACTACATGTGTCAGCTCTGGTGAGCTGCTCGTCAAAATCTGGGGTGACAACTTTGAGCTAGCTTCAAAACTAAGTCATCACTGAGTCACAAAGTCTTCTTCACTAGTTTCCAAAGCCTGATAGAAATACTCTGTAGTAGCACAGTCTTGTTTGTCTAAATGAACGTCTGTGGATGATCGAGAATAACCAGGAAGTTGTTTCTGGGAATAATTTTTTAATATTTTTTTAATTAGTTGAGCAGCTGTGTTGTGTGTTGATCTTGCCTTTCTATCATTTTAAACCAGTCTGACTACTTTCCTCTAACCTCTGGAATCAACAAGGCATTCTGAGAACTGCTACCTTAGATATTTTCCCAGCAGATCAACACTTCATACCAGTCCATCGTGCACAAACAACAATGCCACATTCACAGTCACTAAACTCAGCTTTTCTCCTCCTCATTCTGATGTTTGAACTTCAGCAGGTGATGTTTTTACGTGTCTAAATGCAATGAGTTGCTGCCATGGTGTCCCATTTCTAAGTGACAAAATAACCCTCAACACTTGGTTTTGAGGGCCAGTTAAGATGGTTGAGCTTGAGGGTTAAGATTGAGGGTTAAGATAGGAATTGGAATTGGCCCTTAGTCTTTACTTTACTTTCAGGAAATTTTCTCATTCGTATCTGTTTGATCGATAACGTCTGATGACGGTTTATGAGCTGTTTTTTATCTACTCCACCTTAGTTAAATATTGAGAGCAGCTCAGTGCTATCAGTGGGCGACTCAAGCTGTTGACTCGTCTCTGTTTGAAGTGACTGTTGAGAAGTTGTCGTAAACACCTTTGCGTGTGATCTTAGACACACACACACACACAGCAGTATGTGGAGCTTGTATTGTTGAGGCAGACAATCCAGTATGAACACATTTATTAAAGTGTGTGAGTATGGTTGGTATGTCAACCTTACACATACATACATACACACATAGATTCATACACACATGTACATTCATACACATGTACATATGCTGAGCACAAGCTACACCTGTGGACGCTGCAAATCTCAACTGACTGAGTGGGTTTCCTCTGTCACAGGTAAACAGTGTTGACAGATGGATGATGGTTTAAAAAGGAATGGGGTGGAAGGTATGGAGTCAGAGTACACACACTTCTCTGCTCCAACACACCTGATTGAAATGAGTGGGTTGTGTCAGGCTTCTGTAGAGCTTGATGATGAGCTGACCATTTGAATCAGGTGTGTTGGAGAAGGGCAACATCTAAAACATGCAGGACAGGGAACCACCTAACTCTAAGCCTAAACCTAATTCTAACCCTAAAACCTGGCCCATAAATAGTCTTTTTAGGTGTGAAAGGATGTGAGGACCAGGCAAATAGTCCTCACTTTAACTTCCTGTTTTTTGGTCTTCACACAGGTGCATGCACAAGTGCACACACACACAAGTGCACACACACACACACACATGACTTCAGAGTCCATTGCATTGACTTACATTCATTTCCTGAAGACTTTCTCTAACCTTAACCCTTAGTGCTTACGTGGCACAGATCAGTGCCACAGGCGCATCCTTGGTAAATCGCTGTTTGAATAATGCTCCTTATAACTACCCTTAGTAACTTCTTATATGGACATCCTGGGGTGTGTGTTTATAGCTCACATCGTCTGGCTTTACAAAATGCATTTAGATGCTTATGTGTTGTTGAGTCAAAGTCACGATTACTTGTATATTTCATATTTTTAGTTAAAGGATAGCCATAATTACTACAGGTCCTAATCCTAACTCTTACCCTAACCTCAGCCTAACTTTAAAACATGTCTTCACCTTAAATGTAGTCATTTGCATTATGACGACACAATTTTTGTCCCCATAATGTGACTGTGAACAGATAAAAGTCCCCACAAGTACACACACACACAATCGCATTTAAACATTTAACAAATATAAAGAGTCTATAAGAATATAGAGTGTTTTGTATCCTTTTTTCAGCACAACCTATAGACAATCTGATGAAAAACATTTATATTTAATTTTCACCAACTTAATAAACACACCTGAGCAAAAAGTACTCCAAAAAAGGTTTTAATCAGATTGACGTCAAAGTTTAAAACTTTTCAAGATCGTTTTTATCGTTCTATTTTGTAACTTCTGCACAGTTAGTACTCCTGGTTTTTATTTTTATTTTTATTTTTTTTTAATATAAAATGAATCATAACTTTGACACATCAGAAGATGAAAACAATGCATTTTATAAGCCTGAAGATGTGACCTATAAGCACACACCCCAGGATGTCCATATACGGAGTTGTGTATTATGAATAATATGGCAATTTACCAAGGGTGCACCTGCAGCATTAATGGTTTTTAAAAAAAGTACAAAACAAGCATCAAGCTATAATCAGGCCTCTCACACACGTTGTCCTTACTCCTTACAAACACTGCACTATGGCAACCTTCCCAATCACTCTGTCACTAACGAATATCTCACACAGCCCATGAACTCACTGCTAAATGCTGTCATTGTCCTTGGCGCTAATGTGTAACCTATCTCACGATGAAAACATAACGTGGATCGGGTTATTTTTCATTGGTCTGTTACCAGGGTTCTAATACTCCAAAAGAAGAGAGGGAGAGAAAGAAAACAATGAAGGGAGGAGGAGATAAACAAGCTCAATAAAGCAGTTGAGACGATGACTGCAGTAAACAGAAACTTGGCACAGGATGGACAGAGATTACTGCATACCTCACAGGTGAGCACACGCACACGCACACACACACACACACACAAAAGATAGACACCTGAGCACATGAACTACTTTCTTTTCATGGCGCGTTCACTGATTCTCGGCCAGTGCTTGTGCACAAATGAGCTGGATTTATTTACAGCAGGGACATCTTCCTCCAACTTTACTGGACACACTGGAGCTCACACAGTCAGCATTGCTCAATGCCATGTTTTGGCAGCAGCAGCAGCAGGTGTGACAGCATATTTCCTCTTTGACGCATCAGTTATTGGTGTAAGTCACACCTGTATAAGCTCTGAAGCAACCGATTAATGCACAAGCCACTGTCTTAAAAGACAAGTCAATCAAATTAGACTCTAAAGTGTCGTGACATCACAAATCTGTCAACTGAGGCATGAATTAAATACTTTTTTTATGATGATAATGTTGTTTGTGGAGTAAAAAGTCACTTCTTCCTTTTGGCACATCAGCTGTGTTGTGTGAAAATGAAAGTGCTACAAGTTGGGACTGTTTCTGTTTTTCCTCATTTATTTATGTCACCATGTTGAGCCGTGTGATACTCTGTGGGTGCAAATGTCTCTTAATAATGAAGCCTTGTTTTCTTGAGAAAAGGCACTGGGCAGATCCAGCACACCATTAAACGTTCTTATCACTGACACAGTTAACCTGGTGTATTATGACTGATATGGTCATATCAAAGGTGGGAGTGCAGCCGACTCAGTAAAACAACAGCGACCTTCTTTCACAACTGCGTGGAAGGATTCTGCACAACTTCTCCACTGAATAAAATACCAGTGAGAAATTCAGTCACAGTGTTAGTCATCACCTGACCTCGCTGCATTAGTGGCTCTGTTACTGTAAGTCTCAACATTCACTTCTAGCTTTCTTCTGCTCTCTTCCAAAAGTCCCCATCAAATCACGTACACTGACTCTATGATACACAGCTCGTTCTTATCTTTGTCTTTGTCTCGTCTTGCTGTGATTGTCTGTTTGTTCTGTTTGGTTTGTTTACCTGTGGGTCTGTCCTGATATTTTAAATGTGTGTCATCACAGTGTTACTGTGACCAGACAGACAGACAGACAGACAGGCAGGCAGACAGGCAGACAGGCAGACAGACATGCAGGCAGCGAGAGGAAGACAGTCAGAGATTCAAATCACAACAACGTTGTCATCCTCAGCGTTGGACAGTAACCGACGACACTTGCTTTTACTGTCAGCTCATATTCCAGCTGTAGTCACATCAGATCACATCTGTGTTATGCGTGAGGACGTGTTGTTATTCTTTGACTCATATCTAAAAGAAATCACACAACTTAATCTAAATAATCTTTAATTGCAAGGCTGGTAACTTAAATGATTAAAATTAAGGTCAATTAAGGTGTTTAATTGACCTTAATTTTAATCATGAACACTTTTATTTATTTTATAATTAACTTATAACTAGGTCACATTATAGTAACCGCATTAAGAGTCTCACTGACTGATTTTTTACAATAAAACATTTGTGAATAGAGTGTTTTTTGTTTTTTTTACATTTACTAGAATAATAACTCTTCCCCTGGTGGTAAAAAAGTGTGATTTCACAACAAAAGGTTTCCAGTCATAAGAAAAGACCTCAGGGTGACTGTGGCTGTCAGTCAACAGGTGAAACATTGAGCAACTCTGTCACAAAACCTTGAAACAACAGCAAAGCACACACAGAAATATGGGATAGGTGCAGGTGACTCACAGCAAACAGGGCCGATGAGCGCAGAACAGGTTCTGGCCACAGGACAGGTGTCTTCTCTATGTGTGTGTGTGTGCGTGTGTGTGTTCTCATTTTATTACCTCTTTGGAACCTTTTTTTGGTGTTAACTTTCTCAGCACCACGGGACCAATACCTGGTCCTAATGAGGCATAATCTCATGTGTGATAAACTGGTAAAAGTTAGGTGTAAATGTGGTTAGTGTGTAAAATTGGGGTTAGAATGTCTTAGTCATAGACTGTCCAAAGGGAATTATAAGTCAAAGTATTGTCCAAACATGAAGAGCTGCACGTGTGTGTGTGTGTGTGTGTGTGTGTGTGTGTGTGTGTGTGTGTGTGTGTGTGTGTGTGTGTGTGTGTGAGAGAGAGAGAGAGAGAGAGCGAGAGAGCCCACCTCCTTGTGTCTGAGCGCTGCACAGTTGGCGCGCGCACATCAGCAGGACGCACAGCAGCACCTGCTGCGCCTTCCTCCTCAGGGCGACTGTCCTCATCATCCTCACTGAATTATCCAGGCTGGTGTGGAGACTCAAATAAACACCCCGTTCATGTCCACGAGAAGCGATGTCACCTCAGAAATTCACAAATCCATCCAGAATAGTCCACTTACACTGGTGTCATGTAAAAGAACCAAACCCAGCGTCTCCTCTCAAACCTCTCCCCACTAGAGCTTCACTCAGATTCCCTGTGGTGTAAAAACGTGTCTATATTTCCCCTCTTTTGACGTGAGGCACAAGTTGACGAGCCGCGGGTCCGGTCTGTCTGAGGGCAAATCACTACAGCGCAGTGATTGGAGCGCAGCGCGCAGCCAATCAGCGGCGGGAGCGTCTGTTTGTCTGCCACTGATTTATCTGGGAGGGACCTGCTTTCACACACTCTCTGTCAAGGTAACTGCCTCTAAAACCTGAACAACATATTGCAAAACATGAAAAACACCTCATGCACTACATGTAAAAAATATGACCATCTTCAAAAACAATTCACTCTTCAAATGGTTTAAGTCCATAGAGGTGATTCCCAAACACCCACGTGATGGATCAGGGAGATTTATTTGTGTACCCCAAATACATTTGCTGAATTTTTGTGGATATGTTTACAATAACAAGTATAAAAAGACAACATAAGTAATTTACTAAACATCTCTGAAATGATGTTTGCTGTTACAGTCGTGTCTGTGAATGAGCGGCCACATTATGCACTCATTTGCACTTGTCACAGTTGATATTATGATTTGGATTATGAACGATTGTTATCTTTAAAAGTGGGGCCTCTCACAGAAAGTTCTACAGACTCAGCAGAGGTGTGCACAGACATTTCAGGGAGCAGGAGCTCAAATGAAAAAGGGCACCCCCATGATGAACTTGATGAACTCTTGCTCTCAGATCATTTTATTTTCTGGAGAGACAGGAAATACATAAGTGTCGATACATGATCAATTTTTTTGGAGAGAGAGAAAATCAGAAAAAAAAGAAAAACTTCAGGTTTCCTCTTTTAAGTTCAGGCAGTAAAAAGAGCCTAACATGGCCGTGTCTGTCTATTCTGTATTGTTCAGGCTCCAGAGCAGAACAAGTCTGTTCACATTTCTTTGCTTTACCTCTATCATTGTAACTGTGGAGTGGGGGTTTAGCAGCTTTTGAACTATTATGTTTCATTAAAAAAGTTATTCAAAGGATAATTCACTTTGCTTTGAAGTGTTTATGAATGATAGTCACTGTATTGCAGACAGTAGACAGGAGGAAATGGGAGAACTGGAACAATATACATTGTGTTTATGTGATCAGTGACAGCGAGGAAAGAACAGTCTAAAATCCTCACTGTACACTAAATATTGTGAGGTTTGCTGTGCTGTCAGACTTTACATTATCTTATCAACAGATTCCTATGCACATATATACTGTATACAGCATACAGTGAGATTTGGATTGATGTTTTTCATTTGGGTTTTCTTTTACAGGAATACAGTGTGTGTTCATGTTCCGATTCACCCCTCTTCCTCTCCAAACACTGTCTACTGAATCTGAATCACAATCAGCTTTACTTAAAGTATGAATGTACTTGTTTTTCTTCCATTTCTCTGTGTATTTGTACATAAATAACCCCATAAGAAAACAAGGACAAAAACAGGATAAATAAGTGAATATTTTGCAGTCCAGACATATTTATTCAATCCACTCAGCATCAATACCTTATACACTCTCACTTCAAAATGGCCAACTATCCCTTTAATTTCAGTTCAGTGTCTAGTATCTGCATCAACTGTTCATGTGCAAATTTAAATAAATCTGTAGAGTTAGAACAGGTGAGTCATTTCCTGTGCGCCTACATAATCTGGCAACGTTCAACTAAACATATTTTACTCCCCTTTAAAATAAAACATTATATCCACTCATGTACTTGCACAAAATCCAAATAAACAACTGTAATCACATGATCTGATGTGGCCTAAGCGGTGAAACTTTGACCCCTCCACTCCTTTTGTGCTGATGCTGGAAATGTGAGGTTATTTTATTGTTGTTTTATTGTTCAATCTGCAGAAACAGGTCAAAGTGTGATCAAAGATCTCTTGCAGTGTTGAATAAATCACTTCATGCTGCAGAAGAGGACGTGTTTTTTGTTTTCCTCTTAAGATCTGGTTTGGTCTTATCTGCTGCCATCTTGTTTTTGTTTTGCTGTTGTCACTGACGGGCTTCACTCACACACTGTCTGCCCTGTAAGAGTGGGCGAGCCAGCTGAACTGCTCTGAAGAAACTGGCTCTGCCTGCAGCTCCAGTCTGAACGCTCACGTAGGAGAAAATGTCCTCTGTTCTGGACGACTCTTATTACACTGAATTATACATCAGACTGTCAAGTGTCTCCAGACAAAAATGTGAAACGTAAAAAGGGATGTTCAAAAACAAATGGAGCAGAAGGAATATGGGCCAATTAAATAATTTTCTGTAAGAGAAGAAAATGTGGTCAACAATGAAATACTTGAAATGATGATGTCAAAAGATGTTTTCTCGACAAGTTGGGTTAAAGTTGATGGTGTAGAGTACAAAGGTGGACTTGTTGTTTGCAGTTTAATGGAGGATGACATGCCAGTATTTTGTCAAATAGTTGACATACTTCTGGTTGAAGTTTGGTTTTTATTGACACAAAAGCTATTCCACCATGACCGGGAAGTCATTTCTTTTCCTCCTGCAGCAGGAGCACAAACACAGTTTTGGGAAACATATAAATGTTCCTGATTTATAATGTTGCACCACATCCTGCCAAGACGTTAGACATGCTGAGGTCATAGGTGCAAACAACTTTCCCCATTTAACTCAAATAAATGCATGCAATTAAATTAGCATTCATTGTTTGATTAATTAATCCATTATGCAAACTATTTTTTATTAACCACTAAAATCTGCCACAAAGTGGACCCACTCATGTAAGTGAGTGCTGTGATCGCACCAAATGAAGACATATTTCACATTTGATACAGCATGTAATGAGAGCTAATACATTCACAAAGATCACACATGCACAGTGTATGGTTTGGCCATCGCTGTGTAAACACAGATCTAAAATATAAATACATTTAAACTGCTTTGACTGTGGTTGAACAGGTGTGATGCATCCTTTTACGCAACACATTTCAGACTGAGAAAGCTGCCACATGTCACTGTGGATTGAGCCAAGTAGATACAGGAGTTTACAGAGAGTGTCGCTGAAGACTGCCCCCTTTTGGTCAAAGCGTGTTACAGCAGAGTGGCCTGTGCCCTCTGTGATGCTTGTCCTCATTCAAAAGCATGAATATGAATATATCAGTCACGCTCACGCACAGTTGATGAGACGGGTCATACAGAAAATGAGTTTATTTGTAATACAGCAGGATTTAGTTTGTCTTACATCGTCACATACAGATGTTCCCATGCATTCAGCAATGAGTCTTTTATCGTTTTTTTAATTTATTTTTATTTTAATCTACTTGTGTAACTGTAAAGGTACAGAATGAATAGTCAGAGGTACTTTTTTCCCCCCTTTTTTTTGTTCTTGTTTGCACTGATCATCGTCATTTCACAGAGACAGTCTACATCGAAGGTTCATTACACCCCAAAACAAACAAACAAAAATAACTATACCATCAAATATGAATCAAGTAAACAGGCAAAACAAAATATACTGTAAGACAAAAAATAAACCTTTGCCTAATTATCTTGAACTATAGTGCAAGAGAAACCATTCTTTATACCAAACTGTAGATAAATATCTGATAAATACTGTATGTGTGACTGAGTCAAAGCCAAACAAGCTGAGAGAAAATCAACGTGAAGTTGTTACTGAATATAAGGCCACAAAACCCAAATTTAAAAACTCACGATTTAACATAGAATAGATGGTGGATATAAACAATTCATTAATGAGTAGATAGAGTTGTTGTACTGTCACCACTGTGTGTGTGAGAGTACCCATGTATGGCACACAGATATGGTTTTATTGACAGAAATCTGTGGATTCTGCTGGTATCAGAGGTGACGCGGGAATTCCTTTGCTGTTCAGAGGTGAGTTTGTGGATGTGTGGGTGAATCTCTAAAAACTACACTACACTCACAGACCGGCCGCCGTACTCTGTTTCCTTTCACATAATTACACAAACATAGAGGAAAAACGCATGTCAAATAAATATCAGTACAGCAACTTAAAGACTCATCAACAATATTCACATTCAGGAACACAGATTGGCAACAGAAAAAACATGTACAGTGAGAGCAACTTGAGGCAGTTTGAATACTCATATACACACACAAGATGGCAGACAAGCAGCTTCTGTGCAGGTCATGTATGCTCTGCTGTTGTGCAGGTGGACTTATATACTGCTGAATTACACAGGAGTACTTTGAAAAGGTCTTGGCCTCACTGAGGAACAAGGGCAGAACTGTATATTATTAGAAGACGTCTCTCTTCCCCTTTAACCCTCCTGTTATATAGCTGTCTGTCTGTTTCTCTGCAGTCTGGCCAGAGAAACCCCTTTCTGTGGTTTCCCTCCAGCACACCTGCTGCAGATTACTCTGTTAGCAACATAACTCGAAAAGTCATGGACAGATTTGGATGAAATTTTCAGGAAATGTCGACCAGGAACAAGTGATTCAATTTTGTGTGATTCAACCTTTATTTCATTTTATGAAATTAAAGATGTTTTACTAGTTGTGTCTGTATTTGGGGTACTGTCAACAATCACTTGGGGAACAATCAGTTACTGTCCACATTCTTTGAAAATCTCTCAGTAAGTGAGAGACAAACTAAAACATGGATAAGAAGATGGCAGAAGTATCCAAATGTGGCTTTGAATTGTTTCCCAATGCACCTTTTTACCAATGTGTTTCCCTGTTTTCAGAGTGATAATGAAAACATGGACACTGTTAACACTGTAATCTGGAGCCATTCTACTACAGAGAGTGAAGCTTGGACATCGGTGGACAAGTTGCACTAAAGTTAAAGGAGGCCGATGGAAAGAACAATTGTTCTCCTGTGACGTTATCTGGGTGAGGCTGAGAACTGTTTGAAGTATCCTCATAAAGCTGACTACACTGTTACAAGCACATGTTGACAACTAATAAGCAGGATGTGTTGTGCGATTGGTTTCTGCACCAGAACATGATGATCATGCAGAGGAGGAAGGAGAACGAAGCCATGTTGGTGGCATCTATATCACGGTGCGCGTAATTCAGGCTGTCTAAGACAAAGTAATAGAACATGTGATTCACATTGTCTAAACTGATTGCACAAGCACAGTACACATGCACTCGCTGTATCTAAGTAACAATATGTCTCAGTGTTGCTCTCAAATTAAAAGGAAGAGCAAAGTGAATTACAGGACATGAGTCTGCCAGCTGTGATTGTTCTCAAACATGGCTCTGTTACCACACAAGAGACGGGGAATAAAACAAGAAGTGCAACTGACAGAACTGACAGCTAAAAAAACACACATCAACAAAAAAAAATCATATTGATTCACTGTCAACTCAGTGGAGGAACACATGAATCAGTGCAGCACCTAAAGACTAACATACAGTACAGCTATGGACAAGAGGTGGACACAAGCAAGTGTCTGCTGTGATTGCTTGTGGTTAGGGTTCCTTTGTGTGTGTGTGAGAGCATGTGTGTATGTAAGTGTGTGTGATGGATTAAATATAAAGTATGTGCAAATCTGTTTGTTGTAAGAGCTGGAAATTAAAAATTAACCTGAACAGACTGAAAATAAAACCCAAAACCTGCCTCACACTCTGAAATCTGCTTTGCACCTATCAACCAAAACCTTTGCCCCGATATCACTGCCCCACTCTGAAAACAATTAGAATGGTGGATGGATGTGGCTGCCAGCTGCTGTCTCCACGCTGTCTTCTTATTTTTTGTTCTTGAGTTGATTGGCCAGCCAATCAAGACCCTCATAGAGGCCGTCACCACTGGTGGCGCAGGTGGCCTGGATGTACCAGTTGCGGTGACGCAGGGAGTGTAAGCCCAACTTGTCTGTGATCTCTGCCGCGTTCATGGCATTTGGTAAGTCCTGTTAAAGAGGTCAGAGGTCAGTGAGGAGGAAGTGAAAGTTCGGCTCCGTGTGTTCGCAGGGCTATGCTAAAGCCCTTCATTCTGTCTGCGCATGTTTCCTGTAACTGGTGGAAAGCTCTTGTTTTGGTCAAAAGAAACGACAAAGAAAACGTAGAAGAGGTAACCATAGAAACTTGCCTCTCACATGACCTCAAGTCATGTGAGAGGCAAGTTTCTATGAGATGTACATGTGTGTCCACTGGTGCCCACACATGTACATCTCAGTGCTCAGAGAATACGAGACCATACAAATGAGGTCAAACTCCTGATGAGACATTACCGCTACAGGAATGGAATGTGAGGTTGAATATGCACTAGTATTGAACACACTGATGCGGACAATGCAGAAATGCAAAGTGTGTGCCACTGTTAAGGCTGGTGGGCTGGAAGACAGTTATAGGCTTGTTTTATGGTTTAGATCAGAGGTGTCAAACTGGCAGCGCATAGGCCACGTGCGGTCCACTGCTTTATGACATGAAAACATGACCCGCGGCTTCATCTTCCTCTAACACATCTCAAGGCACAGCTGCCAGTGAGGTGATAGAATATAGACAATATAATAACAATATAAAACAATAAATGTTTTTGAGCAATATTTTATAATAGTTACAATAAGACATTTGGTTGTTGTTATTATCACATTATTAAATGTATTACATTCAACATTATATTGTATATAAATAAGCTTGTTTGGTGTTTTAATTAGTTGTCCATATTATTATTTACTTAATTTAATTCTCTGTTTTTTATCTTATAGATGTATTTTGCAGCATAAATATGTTTGACATATATCAAAGCAGCTCTTTGAAATGATGTGAAATATCATCATGAATATCTTTATTGCGATATCATGATGGAATATTGTGTTTTGTTTTGTTTTTTAGCTCATACTGTTTTTTCCCACTCCCCCCCCCCACCCCCCGACCAGACTCCCAGGTCATTTGAGTTTGATCCCCCGCAGTTTAGATTATATAGTATGATACATGTATACTTTTACTGTGGATAAGTACACATAATATGTGATAATATATCATATAATATGTGTAAAACCTAATATGTAATATTATTAGATATTTTTAAAGATATTCTGGGCTATATGTGGCTTTATTTGAGTAGTTAGATGGTTCTCGATCAGCTGAGCCATCCAGCACCTCCAATTACATGATTCTAATAGACAGTAAATTCATCTGCTCAATCAAATCAAATGAGGTCTACAATATCTTAACAATACTTCTGCCATATTATCTCACTTTTCCAGCTATTTAAACCTCTCACTTCCACACCAAAGTCCACAGAGAAAATCTGCCTTTTTAATTTGCAGAGACACAGGAGCTGCTGGTTTACTGCTGCCTCGTCTGGTAAGTTTGTGTCACTCTGTTTAATATGAACAAAGAATTTGAAACTCCAGCCACAAAATAATACGTTTGAGCTCACTTTTTGAGGCATCAGTGCATACACCTGTATGTTAAATTGTTGATTTTCTCCATGGACTTTGGTGCTGGGAGTGAGCAGTTGACAAAACAACACAAATGTAAGTATCCTGTGAGGAAAGGCTGACTAATGAGTTTAAGTGTCGTACAAATTCTTAAGATATCATATATATAGGTTTTCTGAGTGATAGAACAGGAAGTAGGTTGTGAACACCAAACCAGCTGTGTATTATTTGTGTACTGTGTGTATGTGTGTGTATACAGTGGTCTCTTGCCTGTTTGTTGGCAAACACAAGGAGGACTGCATCCCTCAGCTCATCCTCAGCCAGCATCCTCATCAGCTCCTCCCGCGCTTCGTTCACACGCTCTCTGTCGTTACTGTCCACCACAAAGATTAGACCTGAAACAAACAAAATATTTTCTAAAGGCGTCAATAAGTGCTTTATTTTGGCTGACATCAACCCTTAATTAGCTCTGCTCACCCTGTGTGTTTTGAAAGTAGTGTCTCCAGAGAGGACGGATCTTGTCTTGCCCACCCACGTCCCACACAGTGAAGCTGATGTTCTTGTACTCCACCGTCTCCACGTTAAATCCTGGAATCAGGAGCAGGGTTATACAACATGTGAAGCAAACACTACTGAATTATGAGTGCGTGAGAAGACACTTCACTATTCTGTGTGCCTACCAATGGTTGGAATTGTGGTGACGATTTCACCCAGCTTGAGCTTGTAGAGGATTGTTGTTTTTCCTGCAGCATCGAGCCCAACCATCAAGATCCTCATCTCCTTCTTCCCGATGAGGCTCTTCAGCAAATTCCCAAATATGTTTCCCATGATTCAGATCTTGTCTCTGAACTTCAGAGTGCAGCTAATATTGCTAGATTCTGGTCTAAGATGATGAACTGGGGCAAATTACAAAGGAAGGCTGAAAAGAGGAAACAAACAAACAAAATGTTGTAAGGTTTTTTTGTGTGTGGAAAGCATTAAACAGTCTCACATATTACAGGATTAGAATATTCTCTCGACAACCTCCTTCACACTGTCTAAGTAACACCACTCCGACACAGTCTCACCTCTACATACAGTCTCAAAGACAGGTGCAAAGTTATGCTAACTACCCCCAGTCATCATGTCAGAGCCATGACTCCAGGCTACAGCACAATCTGTTCACATCCTTTTCTCCTCCTTTAAATCTTAAACTGCAACAACGCCAAGCCCTTGGAGCACACACAGAGATGGCCTACATAACCAGGCCTGTGCTAAACATTCAAACAGTCAAACTCTACCACAAAGCCAACTGGTCTGAGACAGAGACCAAGACAAAGGCAGACTAGAGTAACCCTGTAGTCCAGAGTGATGCTGAACACTACCTCTGAATATGTTCAAATGCTCGAATATATTAATATTGTCGTTCAAATCTTGTCAAGTTAAATGTGCAGAACAAATTCCAACTCAGTCTGAACACACTCATATACACCCTTAATATGGATCAGGACACGCCCTTAAACACTAAAAACAACTGAACAGATGTCAAGTATGAAGACTGTAATCAGAAAAAAAATTGCTGGAGAACCAAAAATCAGTGGACCTATAATAAAAATATATAACGGACAAAGAATGAATACATTAGGTGAATAAAGTGCATGTTTCAGGAACATGGATCATTGAAGAAATGTGTCGGTGAAAGCATCACTGTGTGGCCAGTATTGTGTGTGTATTAAAACCCCCCCAGACACACTCACAATTATTCTGAAAAACGGTTTTATTTTTGTAATGTGTGTGAAATGCCAGAATAATTTCAAGCCATGCATGAAGGTATGTTAATTTAATAATTCAATATATAGAATAAACTGGTAAAATAAGCTAATAAATTCAGTCATAGACTTTGGGTGGAAGGACTTCCTGTCATGGTTATCCTAAAAAAAAAAATTCACACTATTATTGTAAAAAATATCCTTAACATTGTTTTGGTTTTTTTATTCTCAAATGTAAATGATGGCGCCTCCTGTCTGTCATTTGGTTTCTGAATGTGTACACATTAAAGGTTCTGTGTGAACATTTAAGAAGGTTTATTTATTTATTATACAGAAAGCTAATGTAATACCCATGTAAGTATATTATTATAAGTGCAAAATCGCTGGTGAGCACTGTTGCCTCACAAGTCACCGGTTCAAATCCCAGTTCAACTAAGGAGGCTGCCATATTGTGACACTATTGGCGATTTCCACTTCACAGTTCTAACACGACTCAGCTCGGCACGGCTCCACTCTACACTGTTTGGGTACCAGGCGGTCATTTTCCATTACTTCGTAGTACCTCCTCAATGTGGGCGGGGTCATCATAGCAACGGCTGCACAAAACTGTCATGACAACGTTTTATACGTGACACAAACACACAAACAAATGATGAGTAAAGTGGTTGTTTTCAGTGTAACTGAATCATTAGAATCAGTTCATTAAAAAGATTAGTTTAATACTTCCTGCATGACCGGAGCACAGACTCCATCTGACACAGTCACTGAACTGAACTACGACTGAATGCTGTCACTAAATTCACCAGACTCCTGATAAATATTGAGATTTTAGACATTTCCTTGCTAAATGTTGGAGATTAGCCCAGTTTTAATGATATTTAATTATTTTTAACTGATTTACAGTTTGGCATTGTTCGGTTTGATTCTTGTGTCGGACATCGCACTCATGACTCTTCCAGTGACGACACTCTCTGACCAATCAGTGGCCGGCAGTCTGTTGACGTCACATTTTAGTATCGGCTCAGCTCGTTTGAAACCTTACCAGAGCAGGCATTAAAAAAGAACCAGGTACTATCACTAATGGAAAAGCAAAAAAAACAACAAAAAACATGAGCGAAGTCGAGCCAAGGCGAGTCGTGCGAAAACTATACAAGAAGAACAACATCCTTTCTGGCATCCAAAGGCCTGGCGCACCTGGCAGTTGTGAGTGGAGGAGTCATCCCTTTGTTACGATCTGCAGACACACCATAAGATGTTACTAATTCTTACACACATCACAAAATAAATCACAAGGTCTTGGAATACCTGGAAAGATGCAGGCTCCCCCTTGTGGCGCTTCAAAATAAATCACTGGGACTGTATGTTGGTGAGTGAGAGAGGTTTTTTTTTTTATCACTCACATGAAAATATGGAAATACGTTTTTTCCGATTCACAATTACCCTAATTATGGAAATTCACCAAGATGAACATATTGTGAGTGCTTTTAATCTCGATGATTTCACACACCGTCTCATCCCTGACAGATAATAGTGCAGGAGCAGCTTCCCTGTCCATGGTGCTGAAGAGGATTAACACACTGGCCTTCACTGATGCACCAGCTGTGATCAAGTGTCCAGTATGAGCTCATTAAAATGGTGATGTTGTGTGACAGCAGGGCCGCAGCGTGCCGGTCTCTCACTGCTCATTTAGCCCCGGTTTACTATGGTTGCGTTAGCCGCGGGTGCTACGGTCGATGACGACACCGCTAACCTGCCGTTATTAGCGGTGACGGCCCGCACATCCTTCCAACTCGAAAATAAACATTCAGGATTATTGTCGGACACAACGTTGATACATGTTTTATTATAATATCTGTTGTAAATCTATCTGACGGTTTGTTTTAGCAGTAACCGCTGTAATCGACGATTCAAAACGGCAGCTAGTGGCGAGTGGTATCCACCCTATACATCCATCCGTTCATCCGTCCTCAGCGGGCATCCTGCTGCCTCAGAGCCGCCCGCCGACGCTTTAACCCGGCGACAACGAGGCCACGCGACGGCCACGGGACACACATGGAGCACAACATGTTTCTTTTTTTATCAACTGCTAGCTTCAGACATGCGAGTATATATTATCCATTTGATGAAAAGTGCCGCTGTCCTCACTTACCTTAGCTGGGGAGTCCGCTACTCAATGTCTCACGATATTTTCAGGGGGACAACTCAGCATAAAATGAAATCTCGCGAGAGTCCACGTCAAAAACCAAATCAGAAGGACAGGGGTTCTGTTCATTGTTTTGACCCACTACAATGGGCCTTTTTACACTGTCACATCAGTCCCCTTTAGTTTAAATAACTCATATGAATATTTTATACAGCAAACAATGAGCTTTTACTATGTGCTTTTTGATTGTATTAACAAGGACAACTAAAACATTTCATAACAAGGTTTATTCATAATGTCACTACAGCAGTAGTATATTGTAATATAAGTGAGACAACAACTAGTAATTCATTAGAGACGCAAGTTAATTATCCATCAATATATAAAAATAAAATAACTATTGATGGTAAAAAAAACAAAACATTTCTCATATGACCAAAAAACATGCTAAGGATACATCTTTTAAAAAATATAATTATAGTTTCTTTAATGACCCACAGTTTCATTTCATAAAATATGTGTTATTATTCCTAACTTGAAGTAATTTTCAATATAGTCATTAAAATAAAACATTAAACTAAAATTATACCTTTATTTGTGGGAAGTGATTATATTTCCAACGATATAGTCTAACAGCTGTCTGAACAAATGAGTGTCGTAAAGCCTATGACAGACTGGCATCCCCTCTGCTACAGCTCCTCATAGAGAGGGTGCGAAAAGTTAGTCTGTATTTTTTACTTATCTAGTTCGGTGTCCACTTCTCCCCCACAGTATTAAAATGTCCTTGTCCTCTTTGAAAGTCTCAGTGCATCTTGATAGTGTAACTAACAAAGAGCCTGAAGCTCAAACAGCTAAATGGAATCCAGCTGTCATTAATTATAGTTATGCACACCTGCAGTTTTATCACAGTATGAGCACGAGCACAGTGCTTTATGGGAAAACTCAGATCTTAAAACAACTCAAACATAACCACCTCACAGAGCTGGAGTGAATATCAATCAGCCAGTGTATGCATTTTGCATTTTATATTATGACATCATTTCTGATATGCAAAACCCTCCATAGCTCCCTGACGTGCATGGGAAACAGAGGGGTGAATGTGAGATTCTTATGTTAGTGACAATCGGCAGTCTTAAGATAATCACTTATTCTTACTCACTGGGCCTTTTAGAATATTTGAAAGTGGTATAGTTGTTGGTGCCACACAATCTACTGGAATTTTCACACACAACCATCTCTAGGGTTAATAGAGAATGATTTGATAAAAGAGAAAATATCCAGTGAGCGGCAATTGTCTGGGAGAGATGATCAGAGGTCAGAGAAGAATGACCAGAACAGTTTGAAAGCAGCAGGAGAGCACACTGAAGACAATGCCACTCCTGTCTCTGTGTTAGAAGTGTTGCACTAATGTGTTACTATTACTGTAATCTATTATTACTTAATAGATTAAAGTAGAATATAATTGCCCACCAAAGTGAAATGTTGTCTCTTACCAACATAAAATAATATAAAGAAGGTGCAAACAGCACATAAATAAAAAACAACTGCTAAAGTAAGATAAGAGACACAGATATAGACAGGGTTAATTCACAAATCAGTTACATCAACTCTTTGTGTAGATGAAAAGCTCAGTGTTCACTTTGTGGAGTTGAGAATACTTCTTACACTTGGAATGAAGGATGTTTTTCTACAAAATTTTATTTATATTTTTATCTATGAAAGGTTAAAATACTTCATGAGATTCATTCACCAGTTCTAAGATCTGTTTACTTAGACCAGAGGTGTCAAACAGGTGGCCACCACTTAATATCATGTTTGAATGAACGACCTCCTCTTCCTTTAAACAAAGCACATGTTGCCAGTGAGGTGATAGATTATAGACAGAATATAATACTAAATAGTTTTCCTAGCAATATTTTTATTATTATTGTAATAATAAGACATTCAGTTGTAATTATCGCATGATAAAATGTATTACATTCAACATTAAATTACATACATAAAAGCTTCTTTGGTGTTTTAACTACAGTTGTCCACATTATTATTCACTTAATTTTAGATTTATTTCTCTATTTCTTTTAATAATATATTTACTTTGCAGCATAAATATGTTTGAAGACATACTCCAGTGTTTTTGCAGTTTGACCGCTAATTTTAAAAAGTGGTTTGAAGCCTCAAGATTTGCAATTAAGTTTGGTTTTGGAACCGGAAATTAACAGAAGTCACCAGCAACCAGGAACTTGTTGGATGAAACCAGCTGTCAATCAAACTGCTGTCCCACTTGTACCGTGTTTTATCATCTATTTTCTTACAAATGGAATGGAGCAGAATTTACAAAAATGTCCTATGACCTGAAACTACAGATCTGGACCATTATTTACATAAAATCAAATTAGAGGTAGGTTCACTTTCCCATAGATTTATATTCACAAGAATTCCTTTTGCAACCGGACGCCCCCTGGTGGCTATTCAGTATGTTGTTTCTTCCCGGTGAGCTTCAACTGGCAACCTGAACGGCCACTATTTAAATCAGGGGTCTCTCAAACTCAAATGACCTGGGGGCCAATGCATATCTATTGTGATCAAGAGGGGGCTGGAGAACAAAAAGTAGGGGAAAAAACTGGTCACAATATTGCATCAAAATATCACACTTATCCTTAATAATACTATTAAAGATGCACAATTAATGTATTAATATCAAAAACATACATTTATTTTAAATTACATCAATATTAGTGTGGACAACTGTATTTCAAATTCGTGTGACCCATCTGCAGTACCCTGAAGGCCCACCAGGGAGCCGCGGCCCACACTTTGGAATCAGTGTGGAGGAGGAGGAGCCTGTCTGTGACGTGGCATCTGTGCCGCTCAGCACTGCCCCCCAGCGGCTATGTACACACAGCGCAGCTTCCGCTTCCTCGGCCTGATGGGATGCTGCTGGCGGAATGTGTGAGGCGGGCTTTGAGGGGAGACCCAGGTGCTGGGACAACGTCCACGGACGGCGAATCCTTATCTCTAACAGTATTAGACACATCAGCGTTAGCTCGTGCTGAGCCATTTTGGACAGAAGAGTCGACTGTCCGCGAGCTCCTCTCCTCTGTTTTACTCACACATTAGCGAGAAACATCTGTGCTACAAGTTCACAATGAAGACCAGGATTGTTCTGCTCCTGCTCGCAGCAGCTTTCACGCGTGTATTCGCTCAGGGAGAGGACAGCGCTGCAGAGGACCTTCAGGTGGAAACCTTGGTGAGTGGGACACGCGTGTGTTGTATTATAACAGTATAACACAGTCCAGCAGCAGCTCTAAACAACAACAACAACAAGCCTCAAACTGCTGTAAATTAACGGTTCTGTTGTTTTCTCCTGGTCTAAGGTGAAACCTGAAAGTTGTTCTGTGCTGTCCACACTGGGAGACACGCTGCACATCCACTACACGGTGAGAGACTCAGCACGTCACTGTTACAGTTATGTACAGATGTGTGTCACACCTGGAACTGTACACGAGTGTGTTAGTGGAAGGATGAGAGGGAGTCAGCTGATGTGGCAACGTCTGCATGTGGAAACACACACACACACACACACACACACACACACACACACACACACACACACACACACACACACACACAGTTTGCATACCATAAATAAACTCAAACCACACACCGCAGACGTGTTTATTTATGATATGCAGACGGTGTATGTGTGTTTTTTTTTATTGTGATGCGAGTCGGTCGCTTCTGCAACTATGGAGAGATGAAGCGGCGCAACACGTCAGCACTAACTGCTCAGTGAGTGAGTGAGCAGCCCCACTTCACCCATGGTTTACCCAGAGGTGTCAAACTGGCAGCCTGCGGGCCACATGCTGTTCACTAAGGTTGCAATGATTATTTATCGACGACTGTATTAATCATCGACTATTTTGATTGATTTTGATTCAATGATGGGGGTAGATTTAATACTAATTGTAAAGGCCCTGCTATACTTGCGCACACAGAGCGCACTGGGTCCCAGACAGAACCAGAGCTGGTTTGGGTTCCCCTGCAGACTCAGAGCTCAGTGGCCCATCAGAACCCCATTGTCCCTGCCTGTCAGTCCAGGATTAACTGTGTATACACACTGGTCCATTACAGAACACACAGCGCACAAAATATCCTTTCATCTGATAGTCTTGTGCTTGCAGTTATTCAGAGGCTTTTGTGGCTTTAAAATGTTAGTGGATTATACTCTGAAGAGGTTCTGAACCTGTAATCCGTTTTCACTTAAACTTCAGTAACCATTTGTAGTTTCCCTTGTTTTAATTGTTAGGCTTAGGGTAAAAAAAACGATTGAACAGAATAAATGACTCAAAATAATACAATGATTATCAAATTAATAAACTTAAAATAATGAAAGCAGGTGTGATTCAAAGAGAAAAATAGAAATCATTTCTCAAAATGATTTTATATATTTATATTTTATTACCTGTTACACATGTTTAATTCACACACTTTTAAAAATAAAAGAAATGTAATGGAAAGTGCATGAAGAACACAAAAGTGAACACATGTAAAGAAAATTAACTGTTTATTTATTTGAGTGTTTTTCATGTTTTCTCTCTCAAGGGCAAACTGATGGACGGAAAGGTGATTGATTCGTCTCTGTCCAGGGATCCTCTTGTTGTTGAGCTGGGGAAGAGGACAGTCATCGCTGGTAAATGAACACATTCACTGACTCATGTGTTTCTTGGACTGTGAATGATGTCACATTCTCTGTGTGATTTTCTCACCAGGTCTGGAACAAAGTTTGATTGGCGTGTGTGAAGGGTGAGTGAAAAGTAAAAGGTTTAAACAGTCACATGGATTATACAAAATATCAAAGGTAATAAATAGGTATTGTGTTTTGTGTTTCTTGGTGTTTTCTTCAGGCAAAAAATCAAAACCACGATTCCCTCTCACCTTGCATATGGAAAAAAGGGTTACCCTCCCACAATTCCAGGTACTGAACACACACACACACACACACAGAAATCAGTGCACATTGACAGAAACTGCAGTATACTGAAGCGCAGGTCTGTGTGTGTGATACGTAGAGGTGGAAAAAGTACTAAAATATTGTACTCAAGTATAAGTACCAATACTTTGATGAAATATTACTCAAGTAGAAGTAAAGGTAGTCATCTGAAAATGTACTCAAGTAGAAGTAAAAAGTAGTTCATTTGAAATGTACTTTAAGTAAAAGTTACTTACCGTAGTTACTTTGTGTGGGGTGTGAGGGTAGTAGAAATATGACAAGGGGTCAGAAATCCAAAACTATTTTGGAGTTCATGCGCGACACAGGATATGGGAACGCGCCCTCTATGTTCACACGCCAGTGCTGGTGCTAATCACATCATCATTCGTCTGGTTCTGGTGTATATTTTCCCCCTGTAAGTCTTCATTGTGCTGAATTTTAATTTTACTCAGATAGGATTTATAAAGTAACTAAGTACAATACTTGAGTCAATACGTACTCAAGTAAAATACAAAATCCTGATTTTAAATCGTACTTAAAAATACAAAAAAAAAGTATTCAATACAGTAACGTGAGTAAATGTATTTCATTATGAGGCCTGACATATTAAATAAATAAATACAGGAATAAATAAATGCTTACATTTATTTCTACATTTCTGTATTTATTTATTTATTTATTTATTCCTGTATTTATTTATTTATTGATATGTCAGGTCTCGTCCTCCATAGTGTTCAGACTTAGAGACGTAGACGTAGAGAAATCTAGTTGCTGTTGAAGACAATAAACAGTGTACTTAACTCTACTCTATAGTACTGTATTGTACATTGTGTACTTTATTGCACTAAACTATATAGCATTGACTGGATTAGTACTGCATTTTACTGTATAGTACTATAGTAGTATATTGTATAGTACTGTACTTCTCTGCACTGCACTCTATTGCATGGCACTGTATAGTAAACCATATTATACTGTACTGTACTGTACTGTACTACACTGTAATGTACAGCCATGGTTCCCAACCTGGGGTACATGGGGGCACCAGAGCTATGTCTGCTCCGATTAAATTTGTATTTGTGCATATTAAATTGAGAAAATCGCACACTCTGTATCACCCAAATTAAAACCCATTTTTTCAGTCCAACTTAAAATGTATGCAGCTATTTATTACCAACACCTCTGTGACCTCTGAACTTCCATGACCATTACTGCATAAGCAAGTCTCATCACTTCAGTTAGTGGCTAAACCTGATCATGTTCCTGTTGCCAGCGTTTGGGAAGCACTGCTGTACAGCCATATATAACTAAACAATGAATTCAACCTGGATCTGTCCAAGGTGATGCTGTTCTTCAGTTCGAGGTGGAGGTGATGTCTTTGACGCAGCAGACACCGTGGCAGAAAATGGTCAATGACGTGTTCCCCCTCCTGTGTTTGGCTCTGGTGCCCACTCTGCTCGGCTTGGTTGGACTTTACCTCTACAAAAAGGCCAGCGTAGAGAAGCCAAGCAAGAAGAAGGCAAAGGATAAGAAGAAGAAGAAATGAGGACAAGGCACAGAACTATTTAAATAAATTTTTCAAAATTGTATTTACTCTTCTTTGTGCTCTCATTTAGCGATGACATTCATGAAGTGGAATGATGGTGTGTTCCAGATCAGTGTGTGTCATACCCTTAACAGATTTGTCACAGTGACAATCCTCATCACTGAGACTGATTTGTGTGTTATTTTGTGTTAAGCCTCATCCATCCAACTTCTACCACTTTGTCCTCCACATGAGGGTCGTGGTGGGTGCTGTGGCAATCTCAGCTGACATAGGGCGATAGGCAGGGTAAACCCTGGACAGATCGCCAGTCCATCACAGGGCCACAATCCCCAAATCTGTGTGTTTTTGGACAGTGGGAGGAACCCGGAGTACCCAGAGAAAGTGTTAAACCTCAGTCATTCTTTTACAAAAAACTATTTTACCAAAACCTACATCCTAAAATCACCCAAAATCACTTTTTGAGTTTAACTGCACACAAAACAGACGAACAAAAAATATTTGTGAAGGTAATAATCTCAAGTATTCACAAGCACATTGAAGCTACACATCACAGGAAGACAGACCTTTAAATGTCTCCCGCTTCTTTAGATGGTTGACGTTGTGTAACACATCACCTTAGAAGGTAATTCGTGGAAGAATCTTCTGAGAGTCAATTCAGATTACAGTAGTGTCACTCAATGACAAATAACAAGGTGACAACTCTTTAGAGCTGCATCAACTGGGATTTGAATGAACAAATATATTTATTTAAAACATGTAAGATAAGTAAAACGTGAAAATATGTATACAAATTAAGGACAAAAATTATACAAAACAAAATAAAGAGAGACAGACTTGTGTTTGCTGGGATTGTTTTACAGTTCTGTGGGGGGTCTGGGTCACAACGACACAGAAGGCTTCAGAGTACAAATAATGAATTGATATATTTAAAAAAAAAAATATATATATATATATATATATATATATATATATATACATATATATATGTATATATATACGTACGTGAAAACAAGGACTTTAACCTATCTATTTTTCTTAGTTATTATTATTTTATCGAGTGTCTACGCATCTTTTTTAACACGGTTTCAATAATTGTATGTTATTTTAACACACTGTCCATATCACTGGAACTAAAAAGCACGGATGTGCTATATAAAGGCGTTGCCTTAAACCGATGTATTTCACAAAGACTAAACTCCGCTCGCTCCGTGAGGCTTGGTTCCAATCATCTATTCACTGATATTACTCCGCGAATAAAACTCTGTTAATGAGCCATAGTTAATACTTTATTGTAATTATTAATAGTTTTTAATATACTTGATAGAAAACAATAAAAATGACGCTGATAAGATTGGTGGTTGTACATAAATACATTTTGAGGGCGGAGCGCTGCGTTCTACTTCTCGCGGCACAACCTCTTCCGGTCCTCTTTCCAGCTTCCCGTGCAACATGGTGAGTGTGTTTCGATGCGGCCGTGTCGCAAAAACGAAACAAAATGATATTTAACTCGAACATTCACACACAATTGTTTATTGTAAGGGGTTATAAACACATAGAGAACACACAGTGTAGAGAATTATTGAAAGATTTTGGTCGAAGTGGACAGAAAAAGAGTCGGGGCCCAATGCTAGCTGATAGCAGGCTAGCCTTTCTGGTGCATGTGTTCGTGTGAGCGCCGGTGATACAGTGTGGCCAGGCGGCGTGAGGGAACATGGGCGAACTAAACGTCTCCGTAACGTTATCGTTAAAATTGTGCAGTTCACTGTCGCTTTCGTGACACGATGCCAACCGTTCGTTTGATGAGTTGGTAGGATATTCATTAAAAAAAACACGCTGATATGTATTGTGATCAACATTAAATGTATCCGATTCCTGTGAGGGTTGTTAAAAAAAAAAAATTTCCTATATATTTAACAGGTTGAATTCAAATTACGGTTGACTAAATTAATTTGAATCACGGAAGTGATTTGTTCATTGACAGTTAATCCTGGGTTTTGCTGCATAAAACATACAACTGCGTACAGATACACTGGTTAATATCTTGTAAAAATGTTACTTTACTGTTCATTCATTGTTGTACAAAAAAATCGTGAGAGTGGAAAAACAAAGACCCTGCCATACTATTTCATGTATTACACTCGAATGTATAAATGTATATTTAAGCTTCTGGCTTTTTGTGGAACATAATACCACAAGCTTAACATCCCTATTGAATTATGAATATGTGAATTAACTAGTTAGTAACATGATAATTTATATCAGTCTTTATCCACATTTACATATTTTTTAAAGAAACGCATACATTCTCAGTTCTCATTTTCCCAGTGTGCCCAAGTTGTCATGTGACAAACATTTATGGATACAAATTACCTCTGATGCAGAGTTATAATGCTCACCACAAAGCAGATCAGTTTAACTGGAAATGCTTTTTTATTTTTCCCTTCAAATAATACTGCAAGTGCAACCCTGAGCTTGTTATTAATGTGTCCGGTATTTTTGACAGACTAAGAAAAGGAGGAATAACGGTCGTGCCAAGAAGGGCCGTGGGCACGTGCAGCCCATCCGCTGCACCAACTGTGCCCGCTGTGTCCCCAAGGACAAAGCTATCAAGAAGTTTGTCATCAGGAACATCGTGGAGGCGGCTGCCGTGAGGGACATCACAGAAGCCAGTGTCTTTGACTGTGAGTTACATTCATTTGGTTTTTCTTTTCACATATGGCCACACTTTGTGAACCCAGGCAGCATAACTTCATCTTTCCTGTTTGTGTCTTGTTTGCAGCTTATGTTCTGCCCAAGCTCTATGTGAAGCTGCACTACTGTGTCAGCTGTGCCATCCACAGTAAAGTGGTAAGGAACCGCTCCTGTGAGGCCAGGAAAGACCGTACCCCACCACCCAGATTCAGGCCCGCTGTGAGTACCATTCACAACACTGGACTCTGTTTACTATATACGTTAAAGCTATATTATATGTTGCTTTGCGATTGATGGGACTAGTTGTAGAAGGGTTTTGGTTTACTATAAATAGTTGCATACATTGTACTAAAGCACCGTGACTAATATACCTATTTCAACACACTAACTTTAATTAATGTAATTATATGGCAACAATTAAGCTGTATGAATCTAAATAGTCTCTTTTTTGTTCCGACAGGCTGGCGCACCAAGAGCTCCTCAGAAGCCCATGTAAAACTGAATTTGAAGATGCTCTTCACCTGAAGAATAAAGTGAAAAATCTTTACAAAAACTTCACTGCGAAGCACATTCTTTCCATCTGACCATGTGTTGTATTGCCACAGGAAAGAGGCCTGTCAAGTGTTTTTATTTGGAATAGACTCTTACAGTACAAAATTTACAGTAGTTTAAGATCAGCTTATGCAAATGCATAATTACATATGATACATTTGAAAAGACTCTGCAGTTACTTAAAGCAATATCAGCCCATTTACAGGAGGGGAATGTTGAACAGTAAAACCGAAGAGAGCAAATGGTGCAAGAAGGAAAAACATTTAAACACAAAATACCACAAAACTAGGCTTGGTTTCTTTTTGCTTTAGTCTTGAATTGGAGCAGTTTATTTGGTTGTCCTTCAGAAAGCAAGGGTGCACGGTGAGGAGCAAAGAGCATTGGTACCACATGCATTGGATTGACAAGCGCATAACTGTCCAGTGTAGCACAGAGAAAAATAGCACTACATCCAAACTCGCAGTTTGTGAAGAGGAAAGATATCCAGGGCAGAAAAATCAACCTGCTTTGCAGAAAACCTGTGATATTAACACATTTCAACAGGGGGTCAGTTGAATTGAGGGACTCAAATATTCTACATCATAAACCACTCTGAATTTCAACATAATAGCCTTGGGCTCGGGTGCATAGAAATGTTTGCAACCTTTTGTGTTTGTAAATTTAGCTCCTCATCTTTGGCTACTAGCTTCCCACATTATCTAACTAATGCATCACTGGTCGTCTAGTTGTGGCCAAGGTCACTGATGATTCCTGGTGAATTAAGTGATTTCTACAAATGTTTAAGAATAAATATCCCAAGATGACCAAAAAAGGCTGCAGCCAGAAAATGAGAATTCAAACAACTAGAAATGAAATGGAGACAGAATCCAGGCCAAAGGCACAACAGCCAACAACTTGCACCAGAAATCACCTAAAGCTTGAATGAGTTTTGTAAATCAGAATATACAGTCCACGTAAAGTGAATGAAAAAGCCAACGGCTTATTTTTCTTGCTGCTGAAGACACTTGCGTCTCGGATCAAAAGCTTTGACATAAAAGCTTATGTTAATTTTGAAAAAAAAATCAGAATTTGTCTGGAGCCTAGTGTTTTAAGAAAGAATGTTTTAGCACATAACATACAACCGTGACAGACTAGTCTTAGTTTGAGATCTGGGATTCACATGTGAGCCCTGTTGATGAAATTGAACCAATATGAAGACTTTTATGTAGGTCTTCTAACATCTCACAGGAAATGTAAACGTGAAATTCAGAACTCTTCTAAAAACCATCTTTAAATCTTAACGACTCAAATCTCTTCAGCAAGCAACAAAAACAAACATAAATGTTACTGCTGCGACACAAAGCAGAGTGTGTGGTGTTCATGATGCATCAAAGCATTTTTGTCCCGTGTAAACTCGACAAATTCAGTTTAATTTACAATGAAAACAATGTTGTCACATCATTTACATTTAAGTCACATCATGATTTCTAGTTCAGGCTGCAGAATAATCACATCTCAGGCTTCCGTGTTGTACAGTTAGTTGTAGTAATACAACTCTACACCTACCATGACCTAACAGTCTGTTCATACATTAAGGCGTGATCCTCTGATTTTCAAACAGACATTATAATCACTTTTAAGGTTTCTGATTACGAGACAAAAAAAGAATCTCATTGTGCCAACGAATGACTTTTCCTTTTTTACTAGAAGTCTTGCAGAGATGAATAACAAACTTTTCTCACAAACGTCAAACAATACAGAACTGAACTCAGTTTAAACTTTTCACTACTTACAAATGGAAATTCCAAATTATAATTTGGGAGACATTTTTTGTGTGAATGTCGTCTGCCAAACCAAGATCATTTTAATATCATAGTTCGTACATACAGTGTGTTCATTTAATGTTTTCATGATTCTGCTCTTATAAAGTGCTCAACAGAGAAGACACGGTAGTTCTATGCCTTAGCCACACAGAAAAAACCCATAATTTGGTGAGTTTTTACATGTTTAGACCACTAATTAAAAGCATTTAGCACATGACAGAATGAACCTTGGATAAATTAGTGGTTTCTGTTAAGCCTGCAAGTAATATCTAAAAAGCAATGTTGATAAAAGCTGGATACATCTATGCTATGATGAAACATCCAAATATCAGTTTGGACAACTATAAAAGGGGCATTTTGTTCAAAAACGTTGATGGGATTAAGTTGGCTGATGATTTTGTTGATTGTCATATATATTTTTTTTTAAAACCTTTTGATCAGAGCTTCCATGAATATCCAAAACTTTCTTTTTGAGGTAATTTATAACGGGAAACTCATTTATTGCACTGAATTCGGTGGTGTAAACTTTGCAAATGACAGAACAACTTATTGTGCTCAAGTTGTGTTCAGTGATAAATATTAACGGGAAACTGTTAAAACGCTGCATCTATGTTGTCTTAACGTGTAAATAGCCAGCAGTTCAAAGCCGACAATGACCGTGGAATCAGCAAGTTTCTTCTGATATTATATCTCTGTACAATCTTACCAAGACTGTGCCTGGTGATTCTTGAGTCTCAAATGTGTCCAAAGACAAAGCAAACACACAGACATTTTTGGGAGGAGGGTTATTAACTGCTACATCACTCATTCATGTCATAGCAGCATGAGCCAAATGCAGTGTTACATTAAGTCTTTGATAAATTAGCAGAACTGGTTCTTTGCCAACACGATACAATACAAACATCGAGGATAAACAGATGTGCAAACTGCAAAGCCATAAGCCAGAGACTTGACAGTGTCTAAAAACAATTTGACTGCTTCATTTGTTTTATAAATCACCCAGAATTAACGCTTTCAAGATGAGACTTCGTGTCCTTCAGTCCGAACAAGGTGTGAACAGGGTGAAGAAAGGCACAATACAATGAGATAAAATGATGTTTAAACATGGAACTAAAAGATGATGAAAGGGAAAATGTCAGGGACTGGTAAAGACCCAATAACCTCTTGTCTCTTGAGTAATCTCTAAAGCTGTGGCAGTGATACTCCTTTCCTAGTGAGAAGAACAATTAATCAGTTTTCCTCAAATTTTAGAGAAATGTGCAGTCATTAATGTATTCTACAAAATAGTTTAATATATTCATAGTATTCTGGCAAGTATCAGTGCAACAAAAGCAGTCATAGAAAAAACATTTCACACAAAGCCTCTTAGGCATTCACACAAGTAAAGGCCTTCATTTTCCACGTTTACTCAACTGACTTTCAAAACAACACACAGGGTCCCTCACATTCTGTTACACACAGTCACAGACAGACACACGCACTCAGACCTGTCAACCAAACCTCCACTATAACCAAAAGTGCATTTCCAGGTCTTGAACTCCTTTAACATATCCTTTCAGCTTGGACCTTGTGTTTGAGTTTGGTCTGCACTTCACTTTTTGTTTAAAAAGAACACTGTTTCACACAATCAAAAACATGATGAAGTAATGATTGTTAGGAAATCGTTTATATAAAGAGGTGTTAAAAACGCAATAGATTCCATTGTCGGTTTTTAAAATGTTATTAATGTTAAAGTGCACAAGGAGGAAACATGTTCATGTTATGGAAAATCAGATTTGTCGGAGCAAGGCACGTCTGGATGAAAAAGTGAATAAGCTTTTCATCTACTTTAGAATACCTTCAATTAAAACTGGATTTTAAATGGATTTTTGTTCGAGGTGCATTTAAGTAAGGATCACAATTGTAATTTTAAAAACATGCATGCAAAATTTCTATTACTGCTGCTGGTACATGCTTACTGAACCAGTTTAACCCCTTTAATGTGTGCAGACCAAACTCTGCCAGGTCCTCGTCTGAGTGTTAAAAATAGGTTTAGGTTGTTCACCCTTTATCCTCAGTCAAGGATGTGCTCTCCACGGACGATGTGAGAAGAAAATTCATAGCGATCCTGGCTGCGGTGGCCACAGATGTTGCACTCGAAAGGCTGACGAAAACCATGACAGCCCATGTGGATGGTGAACATGACATGATCCAGGAAAAGAACACGGCAGTGTTCACAACGAAAAGAGCGCACAGCCCGCCCTTCACCATCTACAACCCGAAAAGCCTCCCTAGAGGTGGAGGAGGGTGCTGGAGGTGAGCTGGGAGTGGGAGCGAGGGCAGGAGGTGGTGGGGCTGTGTGGCCTCCATCCTCTCTTTCCACCTCTCTTTCTTTGGCGTGGCTGGGACTATGTCTGTCCCGACTCCTGTGGTGTACGACGGGAGGAGGCACTGGGTTATGGTTGTTAGAATAGAGGAGGTGGTGACCATTGTTACTGTGCAGAACTGGGGTCACAGCAGTACTGTTGCATGGCTCATCTGGCATGCTCTCTGTGTCTGTAGAGTCCTGGCAACCATTGCTAGGTGAAGGTGCGTGACTTCGACCGACGGGCAGGTCTTCATGACCCTCTGCTGCCTCCCTTCCCCCTAAACCCGCTGTTCCCAGCCCAGTCACTGTCCCTGAACAATCCAGCCTCGGCCCTAAAGCAATGGGGGTGTGAGAGGAGCTGTGGATCGGCCGGAGTTCTGGCAGACATGAAGGGTGAGTGGTGGGAAGGTGAAGAGGTCTCAGTGTGTCTGATACCGCTCCTCCATTACCTGCTATGCCTGTGTATTCTCCTCCCAGACCAGTAAAGTGCTGAGCTTCGAGGTCTACGTGCATTTCACCATCTTTATCCAAACCGGCGCTGAGCTCATAAGGTGCATCTCCAAGATTGAGTCGTATGTGCTTCTGTCCTGCAGTGGAGAGAGACAATCTCATAATATTGTAAAATGGAAAACATGTAGAAGATGTCAAAGTCTGCATTAAAATTTTTTTTTTTTTGAAAACTCAAGTCAAATTTAACACTGTTCCCAGTACAGTCCCGCAGCTATAGGTGAAATCAGGCCTCATCAGACTCAATAATTGGTGGCAAGTTGAATAAATCATGCAACTTGGAAAAAACAAAAAAAATAATATCCTGAAAATGCTGGTGTTCACATCTAAAAAAAAATAAGCCCTTAAGCGTGCGCTATTCAATTCAAGCAATTAATGCGACCCTCTACGTTTCCCAGAACCCATCCACACTGAGACCAAATGCTCACCTACAAATTTTTGTGGTGTGGATCTCTTGCGTTTGGTGATGCTGTTTGCCAGCCGATCAATAAATGTCATCTTGTCTGCAGAGGGTTGCAGTACAGAGTCTGTTATAAACTCTAGCTCTTTCATCTCCTCTCCTGCACAAAGTACAAACAAATTGTAATGTTATTATATTTGGGGTTTTCTTATTACCGAGACAGCATTCCGAAGGTTTAAGATGTATTTAATTCTGATCCAAATTTTGGGTATATAATAAAAACTGGGAGAGGTAAACTATGTTTGTTCAATGGATACAACAGTAGTCCATTTGGATATGGATAGTTGCAGCACAATCATCTGATTTGATTTTCTGTCTTATGGGAAACTGTTCTTTATTTCTGATATGCAAAAGAAAACACGTACCTGGATTCTGTGCACTGGATGGCTGCTGGGACTCCAGACTCTGTGCGTAACTGTGGCAACGCTCACGGTGCTCCTCCAAGGTGCTCTGCTGTTTGTAACTCCGACCACAATAACTGCACTTATACGGTTTCCCAACAGTTGGAGAAGACACTGGGGACAATGTTGGAATTATTGTTTATACAAGTCAAATGTTTTATTTTAAAAAGTCAATCAATAGGCTTGATCTTTTCTTTTTTTTTTTACCTGCATGAGTGCGAAGGTGGCCAGTAAGTGCATCTCGTCTTCGACAGGCGTAGTTGCAGAAGGGACATTTAAAGGGCTTCTCCCCTGAGTGTAGCTTGATGTGTCGGAGTAGATTACCCTTTTGAGTGAAGGAGGCACCGCACTGATTGCACTGGAATGGTCGCTCACCTAGATACAGATTGGCACATTGTTTTAAACTCGGATACATCTGTTAAATCAGTGGTTCTCAAACATTTTATATGAAGTACCATCTGAGAAAATACTGAGCTCTCACAGTAACATTATTGGCATCATTAAAACACAGTGGTGTAAATAGGTTGAGCAAAGTCAGCTATAGGCTTTTCACACAAGGAAGATAACAAATAAGTATATTATACTTGTATATAGCGAGACAATGGTATAGTGAAATTAGATGAAGATGGAGCGAGATATAAGGTGATTCTAATCATTCGGAATATTTTTGTTTCTTTTTCTCTGTGGTCAAAATTCCTCAGCTCCACTCCGATCACATACCCTGTTATATACAGTAGAACAGTATTTCTGATTTTCCTCCAAGTACCACCAGGGGAAGCTACCACAGTTTGAGAATCATGGTGTTAAATAATTCATCTTGATTATCAAGCAGAAATTTAAACAAGCACAATGTCAAGATGATATTCGTCCCCGTATAGTGCTTGATTCAATGGTATAGCTCCACAAGTCCAAAGGACAAAATGTCTCGGGAGGCCTAATGAAAAATGTATGATCCAATTAGAAGCCAAAAGACATATTTTATATCTGTCCTATTTAATTTAATAAAAAAAATTAATGTTTTCTCACAGTCACCTGTATGGCTGCGTTTGTGCACCATGAGCACATTTGGCCCAATGCAGATCATTCCACACACGTCACACTTGAGCTTTCCATTTGGCAGCCTGGTGGCTCCAGTTGGGGTGGGTTCAGGATTGGTGAGCTCCCTGTAGCTGCCAACAACCTCACATCCCGGCTCTGACCCCCCTCCTTCTACCCGCTCCCCCCTTTCATCTTCAGTACTGCGACCGGGGTCTTCATCACTGTACAACTCCACTTTAATGGAGTTTGCTAGAGGTGCAAGAGCAACAATAATGTCTTAGATGAGGCTGGTACCTCGCAAGATATCAGACTGAAAAAAGATACAGAGATTTATGTGATTGGGGTGGGGCTTTCTCAGTATCATGATCTCAAATTGATGTGTAATCTAAATGGTGAAACAAATATGCATATACAGTACTCTGTATTCATACTCTAAAAATAATCTCAAATTTGACATGGCAGGTTGTTACAGTTTAGATAGATTGGAAACCAATCAAAAGATGGATGCAAAATAAATGAGATTTTTCTCTGACCACTGAGGGAGCGACTGGGAGAGGTCTCCTTGCTGTTTGGGGTGCTCACAGTAGGACCTCCAAGGGCCCCAGAAAACTCTCTTTCCATTGAAGAGTCTCCACTAGCTGCAACAAACATGGAAACACACAAGCACGATCTGTCACACGATATGTCAACACTTAGAAGATAAGTATATTTGTGCTGCAAAATAGCAGAGTACTACCTGATATGTAAGACCGGCCATTACAGTCATCAACATCCATACTAGTTCAAGCAGAATACTGAAATTACAGTTTTGTCAGAGATTAAGATTAGGGCTGCAACAATGAATGGACTACGACATTAATCGTTAACTACATTAACTGCCTGGCCAAAAAAAAGTTGCCACCTGCACCCATAATGCCAAGTGCCTCATGTACAAGCCTGTGGGGGAAGTGCTTTGATCTGGGGTTGCTGCAGTTGGTCAGGTCTAGGTTCAGCAACATTGTGTGCTCAAAGAATGAGGTCAGCTGACTACCTGAATATACTGAATGACCAGATTATTCCATCAATGGATTTATTCTTCCCTGATGGCACGGGCATATTCCAAGATGACAATGCCAGGATTCATCGGGGTCAAATTGTGAAAGAGTGGTTCAGGGAGCATGAGACATCATTTTCACACATAGATTGGACAGACCTCAACTCCATTGAGAATTTTTGGGATGTGCTGGAGAAGGCTTTGCGCAGTGGGCCGACTCTCCCATGATTAATACAAGAGTTTGGTGAAAAATGAATGCAATACTGGATGGAAATAAATCGTGTGACATTGCAGAAGCTTATCAAAACAATGCCACAGCGAATGAGTGCCATAATCAAAGCTAAAGCCGGTCCAACAAAATATTAGTGTACCCTTTTTTTTTTTAGGTGGTGACTTTTGTTTATGCCCAGGCAGTGAAGTTTGAAAATTAACAGGTTTAAGTATATTTTCATCATTAAAACCTGCTCTTACAAAGCAAGACATTACAGAACATCATCATTTTAAGTCTGGGAAACAACAATGCAGAAACATTTTCTGACATTTTATGGACCAAACAGCTAACTGAGACAGATCAATCAATTATGTAAATAATCTTTGGTTGCAGCCCTAGTTAAGATCAAACTCATTCATTACTTCACTCAAACATAAACACAGTGCAACCTTCTTTAAAATGACTGGAAATATTAATGCAGTGGTTTGGGGCGGAGGTCAAATTTGACATCACACAAGGACATGGATTTTAAACTGCACCATAATTTCAGAGTGATATTAGCTGACGGTAAATGTTATGAAGACTAACAGGTGATGGTAAAGTATTTGCACTAACTGTACCAGCGGCTAAGTTAGCGTTAACTTTAGCCTGGGCAACTGCAGATCAGCTGTTTGACTCGGTACAAATTGTGCTGACTAATGACAACACTGAGAAAATGATTTTGTGATGAGAAGCTATTACATTAAGCTCATTTGAGAACAATTAGTCATATATCCAGTTTGCAGAACAGAAGGACACCGTTTCGTCGAGGCACACCTCGGCCTAGGTGGCTAACGTTAGCTTAGGGCATGTGATGGACCGTTAGCCACTTTAGCGCGACACAACACTGTAACATAACAGCCTCTCATCACTGACAGCTCACTAAAACGCACAAAGTCCAATGACAGCGAATGGATTGGTGCGGTGACACATGGTGGATGATGCTGACTAACTGCAACTCATCGCTTTTATGGAACTGAAATCTCGGCGCCTTTTCAATAGTAGCGTAACAAACCACCCTTAGCCCGTGCTACTGTAAGCTAGCTAGCATCACAGCCAATGTTTCCTAAACCGTTGCTATGGTACCCACCGCCGCTCGTCGTGATATGGCTAACTTAGCTAGTGGTTAGCACGCTAGCTGGCCTGTTCTCTCTGAATCCCGAGGCTGACAACGACAAGTCAACACAGTGGAGGCAGGCGTATACACAAGTGATTTAAATATTTCCTATGAACTGTTGGATTACCTGTCCCTCTTTGGTAGGGCCGTGTCAGTGAGCGTTTTTTGTATTTTCATCTGCCTGTTTATGGCCGCTTCTCCCGGCAGCAGTTACCTTCTGCCCTAAGCCATTTCCGGTGTCTCCCGAGAGCAAGCAGCAGCGAACAGAGCATACAAATTCGAATGACAACACAAGAAATATACTCAAAGATCGCAGTGATATTTAATAAAAATAGTCAGGATGTTGTTAGTCGCGAATTTAGTTGTCGTGGTTAAAGGTGCCGCTGTAAGAAATGGTGACACCTAATGGTGAAACTGTAAATTACACCAAAATTCTTCACTCCCTTAGCAGTCGTGTAAACTACCTAAAAAGGGATACTTGAGTAAAAGTACTGGTCTTATCAGAAAATGGCTTTGAAGTTGAAGTCACCTTTTACAATGTTACTTGAGTAAACTTCTTAAAGCATATGACATTAACTGTACTGTAGTGTCAAAAGTGATTTTCTGAGATAAAATTAACTTAAGTTTGAGAAGTAAATGTATTAAAATAGTGAGGAGTTATAATTAAGCGATGGTTGCGCAGTGTTAGAGCAAGTTGTCTTTCAACTGGAAGGTTGTAGGTTAATTTCCCAGCTTCACTTTTCTATATGAATGTGTGAGTGAATGGACGTGAATGAGTGAATATCAAAACTGTAGTATAAAGCAGCTTTGAGGTCATCAAGACTAGAAAACCACTATGTAAATCAGGGGTTTCAAACTCACGGCCATAAACTTTTGAAAAATTATAATGAAAACAGTGAACAATATTTTTTTAATGATAATAATAATACTACATTAGGTTATATTTATCACGTTATTAAATGAAACATTTACTTATATATACACTTGTCTAGTGTTTTAAATACAATGGCCTACGTATTATTTTGATTTCATATTTTTTATTCTATTTCATGTTTTTTTAATGTCTGTTTATGTCTGCATAAATGTTTTTTGTTGTGAACTGTATATCAAAACATGTATACTTGAAAAAAATGATGTGCAATATCATTCTTAATATTTTCAATTGCAACATTGTGATGGATTATCAAGACATGATTTTAATTTCTAATCACTAAACAGTTCATTTTTCCTAAACTGTTGGACTTTTTTCACTTGACTGGCCCCCTCACCTCCTTCTGACCAGAGTAGAAGTTCAATGGCCCCCAGGTCATTTTCAGTTTGAGGCTCCTGTTATAAATACAGACCATTTACCCACTTTTCTTCCTCTGATTGTGTTTGATAGTGTGATGGATTGAGGAAATGTATTAGTGTAAAATTAAAATGTACTAGAAATACAAATAACAAAGTAAAGTACACATGTGAATTCTGTACCGTAACAAATAGGGGTGGGTCAAAATATTGATTGGGTGATATATTGTACTTCAATACATTACAATACTGGCTTCAAGTAACCTCACCAGTCTGTTAATGCAATTACTATAGGTAAAGTTATGTATTCAGTTTGTAAAACTTAAAGTCATTGTCATGTAGGGCAATTTAGGTGAAGCAATTCTTCCGTGAACAAGCAGATGAATTCATTAATTTTTATGGCGAACTGCCCCAATTCGGATCGCTATTGCTACAAGCTGTGGGTGGGAAATCCCTTCTCAGCCTTGCTTTTAGGCCCAAATCCAAAGTTGTTGTACTCCACTACATTTCCTTAATGCTCCAAAATTACTGGAAAATTAGGAATTTGGGAACAAAACATTTCAAAAAAATATATATAATGAAGATGAAAACTTGGTTTTCATTAAAATCACATACATTTATTTGCTCAGGTGAAAACCACCCGGCAATGGTGTTCTAGGGTTAAATTGTGTACTTTTACTCCAATACATTTCTTCTAACTATCTCTGTTACTCGTTAGTAGTGATCTGTATTTTAGCAGAGCCTGTAATCAAATCCAAAACCTTGGAGGTGAAAGACAACTCACTTTACCACTGATCGACCATCACTCAATTCTAACTCCTCATTTTTAAATACTTTGACTTCTAAAACTGGAGTACATTTTTCCATTCATCCATTTTCTACCGCCACAGGAGGGTTGCGGGGTGAGTACATTTTATGTCAGAAAATGACTATTGATACTTAACTTACAATAAGTAATATTGTAAAAGGTGACTTCAACTTCTACCAAAGTAATTTTCTGTTAAGATACGTGTACTTTTTTTGTACTGATGGGTGAATAGCTATTTTTAGATACTGTATGTTTTGAATGGTTTTGTGTCTTTTTTGAAATCTGTTATTTCTTTTTGAACTGTTACATTTTTTTCCTTACTGGATATTGGGTCCATGTTTAAAAGCATTTTTTTTACCCTAAGTTTTACTTCTTCGAATAAATGTTTTTATTTCTCATTTGCTCTTATTTATATTGACATTTGTGATGTGAATATATTTGGTCTCATTTATGTCTTTGAGTATCATGTTTGGTCTATTCGTCTATTATTGTCATCATTATAATTTTCAGTCCTCAGCTGTGTGTAACAGTAAAGAGTGTCCTCTGTCCTCGGTACAATCTTTCCACCGTGCTCGTTGACGTGCCCTCAGTTTTACGACGGTGTGCTGCTTACACAATGACAATTTCCGTCAGTTTCACTCGCGAGTCGCAACCGCTCTGAGGAGTAAGCGTTTTTCTCCTTTCCAGATTGAATCAAAACACGGATTCCACCATTGGAAACAATCCGCCTACGCTAAATTACCGTAATCAATCGAACCAGAGTGAGCAGTGTTGATATATAAGTACAACTTGCTACAAGTGAACTTTGAAGTTCCTCCTCGAGGCCCAGTGTGGAGCTTCGAGCGGCAGCTCTAAAAAGTTTGTTGTTGTCACGTGACGCCAGGCGAATGTGACGATTAAAAGTTTGATTAGATATTAAAACTAGGTGGCGTATTACATCATCTTTACCCGTTGACGACTGTTTCGCCGCAATGCCTCAACCAAAGCATCGAAAGATCGCTGTCATAGGTTACAGGTCTGTAGGTGAGTAGCGCACGCGAGCTCGTGCATGGCTAATGTTAGTAGGCTAACAGACTAACGTGCTAACATCCTGGCTTTGTTTTCCGCCCGAGTGTGTCCATCTCACCACTAACGTTAGTTCACATTTTGTACACTTTTCGTATGGTACATGTGTTTTCTACGAATTTGACACGAATTTACACCCAAACCTACACTACGATACATTGTTCTGTAGCTATGACTTCACCGCGTCACTAATTGATAACGTGTCCAGTGAGAACAAAGTTAGCCCAGTCTGCGATATCCTTGTAGAGTACAAAGAGGTGAATTTGTCTTAACATTTAGTTTAATATATCAAACATGTAACGCACGGCACGTCATGGTCAAAATATGAATATCATGCTAACGTTCTACCAAGTTAAAACTCAGTTGCGTCGGTTTTGTGAAAAATATAAACCGCACTCATCGGTCACTTTATTAGGTACACCAAGCTAGTACTAGGTTGGACCCCTTTGCCGTTAGAACTGCTAGTTCTGTGGGGCATATATTTACCAAGATGCTGAAAACATTCCTCAGATTGTGGCCCATATGTGCATGATGACGTCAAGCTGTTGTGGCAGATTTCGACTGAACATCCATGATGCAAATCTCTGTTCCATTACACCTCAGTGGTGCTTTATTGGGGTGAGATCTGGATACTGTGGATTACCGTGAATTCATTGACCTGTTCAGGAATCGGTGTGAGATCATGAGCTTTGTTGTAGCCTGTGGCACTGTGGTTTTAATGGACACTGTCAGCAACATCACTTGGATCTGCTGCTGCATTTAAATTATGTTAATTTGGTACTAAGTGTGCCAACTAAATATCCCCCATACCATTACACCACCATCCTGAGCTGTTGGTATGAAACAGCAAATAGTGTGGTCCTCTGCAACTACTTCAATGCTTGACCTGTCGTGCCATTTACTGTTGCCCTTCTATTGTCTAAATTTGGTCTTGCCATTCTCTGACCTCTGGCATCAAGGCATTTTCCCCCAGAGAACTGCAGCTTACTGGATATTTTCTTATTTTTCAGACAGTTGAGCAATTTCTGAAATACTCAGACCAGCCTGTCAAGTACAAACAACCGTGGCATGTTCAAAGTCATCATTATTTCTTCCACCTTCTGATATTCAGTTTAATCTTCTTGACAATATATAGATATTTGCATGTACTTGCAGTTAAACAGGTGAACCTAATACACTGGTGGGTGAGTGTATATTGCTGTTGTAAACATCTCATGAAACATACTGGTAACAGACTTGGCCAGTAATTATGCCTTCTTGGTATGTAGCTAAGATATGCATATCTTTCCTATCTGAAATATCCTGACTGAAATCATTTGATTTGTGATATTATTATTATTATTATTATTATTTATATAAACATGATTGAATTTAGATGGAAAAGTATATAATTTAATAACTCTTGGCGGAATAATGTTTTTTGTAAAAAAATAAAATGGCAGGAAAACATTCATTTTGTTTTGTTTTTCCCCTGTACAGGAAAGTCGTCTCTCACAATACAGTTTGTGGAAGGGCAATTTGTTGACTCCTATGACCCCACCATTGAAAACAGTAAGTGTCATCATTACTTTGTTTCATGTCATTGCAAAGAAAATTAGCAATAGTTTCTGCACAGTGTAAAGATATGTTTTTAAACGCTTGTTTATATATTTTCCCAGCCTTTAACAAACTGGTCAGTGTGAATGGCCAAGACTTCAATCTTCAGCTGGTGGATACAGCTGGTCAAGTGAGTGATTCATCCACCACCATAACTGACAGAAGCCTTAAACTCCTCCTTTTATTTATTTACTCGTTTTAATTTATTTTTCATACCTCTCTTTTGTCTTTAGGATGAGTATTCCATTTTTCCACAGTCCCACTCAATGGACATCCATGGCTATGTCCTTGTCTATTCAGTGACTTCCATGAAAAGGTGAGTGTATGATATCCCATAATACATTATTCAAAACGATGTGTAATCAATGGTGTAATTCATCACAATAGATGTATCATATATTTAGGTTTATATTGTTTGAGTCAATCAAGTAAGGTTTTATCAAGTCCATTTACAGCGAGTTTTCATACTTTTTTTTTATTGAATTAGATGGGCTTTAATAATTTTGATACCAAGATGATTCACATAGAGCTTGTAACTGCAGAGATTTACTCTATTTAGTATGGGCATGTAATTTTCGAGCAGGGACTCCAAAAAGAGATTAATGACTTTCTGCTTTTTAGGCTGTCAGTGTATTATCATAATAAATCAGTATTTGAGAGTACATTGACATATTTCTGTGTTCAGTTTTGAAGTTGTCCAGGTTCTACATGACAAGCTGCTTGACATGGTTGGAAAGATTCAGTAAGTGAAATATTGAATTCTTCTTAATGTATTTTGCTTCTATATTTCCTTTTTCTAAACTTTCATTATTGGGTTTTTCATAATGAATTGCAATTATAGTTGGCTACAATCTCAAGAAAATTATAGTTTACAGCTAAACGCAACCAACCTGCCCTGTTTTGTTTTTCTAAGTGATTCTCTTTCATAACACTGTTGTTTTCATTTTAGGGTTCCAACTGTTCTTGTGGGGAATAAAAAAGATCTCCACATGGAAAGGTAATCAACAAGAGTAAAAATGTTGTGAATCAAAACTACATGTGTATGTCGCTCTGAGAAAACACTTATTATTCCTGTCACGAGTCAGAGTTTCCATGTTGTAGAAAGTAATTATTTCCCCCAAGTCTTATTTTATTATGAAATCGGTTAAGATGCTGTATAAACACTGGGAATGTATCACATTGTTCCATCTATGGAGAATGACATGGGCCCATATTCAGAAACCATGCCGCAAAATAAGCAATATGGACTTAAAATAAGTAATGTGACATTATGATGCTGTCACTAGCACAGCCATTCTGTTTCACAAATCAAAGCACACAATTTGATGAAACTGTCTGGGGTTGTAGGTTATGGCCCATGGGATAAATGATAGGGAAATTTGGCTGTGGAGCTCTCAATTTTAACCCACATTTCTAAAGATTGGACACTGTAGGGTATTCAAGGCATCCATTTTCATTCTTAGGTCCACCTGAGTATCCTGAGCTGTTTCTCGGTCAGAGGGGATATATATATATATATATAATCCCTCCATAAGGTTCTGGTTATACTTTGGGGTCTTCTCCCACTTGGACGAGTCCAGTAGGCATATCAATTTTGAAGCACCTCAACTGATGGATGCAGCAGCTATACTCTGAGCTTCCTCAGATTTTTAACCACAACTCATCCAACACAGTGTCTACATTACTGCTGACATCACGCTGATCAACCTGTTCATCTCCAGTTCCATGATTCCCTTATTCACATTTGGGGCAGCAACTCACCCCTGACCCAGAGGGAACAGTCCACAATTTAACATTATAGAGTGATAGCCCCAGACAGGAGGTATTGATTCTTATTCCAGTCACTTCACACCTCACACTTAGAACCCTTTCTGACATCAAAGTTAGTCAACCAATCAGAAGGGAGGGCTTGGGCAGTTTGGCTGTTCTTGCTCGAAAACCATGAATTGATAGATTGAAGACCTTGTCTGTCTTCCCGAAAGTAGTACGAAATACATCACTGTGCCACATTGTTACTTTGGATGGCCTCATGTTCAAGTATTGCGTTGTGTTCATTGTGATTCCACATACATTATCCTGCATTTTTTTTGCTTTTGTTAGTGTATACTGTTTTGAAGTGAGGGTTATAAGTGTTGAGACTTTTCTGTTTTCAATAGGTTAAGTATCTCTCATTTTCCTCAGGATTATCAAGGCAGAGGAGGGAAAGAAACTTGCTGATTCCTGGGGTGCTGTATTCATGGAATCCTCCGCCAAGGAGAACGAGGTTTGTCAGATATTTCTTCAGCTGTATTTCCAAGTGGCACAGTGCAGTTCAGCTCACCCTGGTCCAGTTCAAAACGATAAAGGCCACATTATACTTCTCCGACTGCGTAATGCGTTATCCGACTGCGTCACCACGGAGACCCCTCGAGCCTTCATACTTCCACGTCGTGGTGATGACAGTGCGTATCTCACTGCAATATCCGGCCCGATCAGTAGGGGTTGCTACGCAAGGTTGTTGTGCTTTTGGCTACAGTGAGCAATGGCGTCCGAGAGAGAAAGACTGATGTTGTTGAAACAGTGGCCGTTTGTCACTTTTCTGTGTCACGAAGCGCGGTTTTAAGATAATTTGAGGCAAAAAATTGGCCATCTGGTGTCTAAAAATGTGCTGTGTGTATTAAGATATGACATATTTATAGTTTGGCAGCAACGTCGGCGGTGTGCACTGTGGCCGGCACAGAGCAGCATTAGCTGCCTTAGCCTGTCCTGAGAACTTATGGCCCCTCTCCCCGAAATTAAATTCATTTGGAGCCTCAAAACCTATTTGACCCTTAAAATGAAGATAACACAGACCCCAAAATTTAAATAGCCCCCCCCCCAAAATGCAGGCCTTTTTTCTATGCACAGTTTTATCCACACATCCATATATGACACATGCATAATGATCTTTATGACGAGGATCGATTAAGAGCGCACTTTTCATTGTTTTTACTCTGTGGTCTCAATCTTTAGAAGATGCTTTAGCGCTGTAATTAAGGGAATAACGGATGCATCAGGTGAGCTGATCTCTTTAGTCAACTGCTCAAAGGGGGAGAGAGAGAGAGAGAGAGAGGGAGAAGAGAATGTCGCAGGGAGTTGCGCGCTGCAGCCAAGTTTCGCTTTTACGCAAAGAGACTTTCCAGCATTTAATAGGTGATGTTCCACCATGTACTCACATCTTGTTGGAATCTTGTGGTGTTCCAAACTGATCTTGGACAGACTCTAAGCGGGTATAGACAGGCGCAACAGGCGCGTGCTGTTCGGTGGTTACCGGGGGAACAATAGGACGTCTTTACTGCGTCCTGCCTAAAAGTAGGGCGTCTAATGTCCCCAGGACGCCTGGACGCCCTGCTGGCTAAAAGCCTGCAGGGCGCAGCAGCTGTCCACACAGCTGTGACCATCACGAGTGGGGAAAAAGTTAAACCAGACACGATTACAATTAAAGCTGCTTCCCCTTCAGCAGCCACGCACAGATGTCCAGTAACAGTTATTTGTAATATCATCGACCTGGCTGCAACAAATGCCTCAGTTCTTTATATATTAAAAAAAGTGTGTGATGACATGGAGAAACTTCATCGTGCGCCTCACAACTGCGCTGTCAACATGAGCGCAAAGTCCGAAATGTCACGGTGCGCGTAAGAGCCGCATGCGGCTCCGGAGCCGCAGGTTGTCGACTCCTGTCCTACACTAACCCGTAACACACCAAATTTAACTAAACTGCACCTCTTTGTGGAAATGAGCGTTTGAATAAAAGCTCCACACAGTATTCCTCACACATGATGACATTTTTTTTTTACAATGTTTTTGCAACACAGACTGCTGTGGAAGTTTTCAAGCGAATTATTTTGGAGATCGAGAAAGCCGATGGAAATGCTGCCCCAGAGGTGAAGAAGTGTGCTGTCATGTAAACGTCTATCCAGGACATCAGTAAGCTCATTTGCTGAAGACAGGAGACACAACTTCACCGGCTTGCCAATAGTGACCTCACCAAAACCAAGACACTGTAGTGGAACTCTTCTTAACCATTATGATGTCAGATTGATTGCATAGTGATGGAACTGCTCATACAGTTTATAAAAGAATCCCACTTGTGACCACGGGGAGAATTTAGAGGGCAAGAATAATCTTTTTAGACAAAGAGGCTCCTTTAGTAAACACATTCTTTAAATTGTAAAAATGGCGAAATCTTGATATTTGAGTTATAAGAAATGCTCAGAAAAAAAAACAAGATTGTCCCAAATAACTGCATTGAATCTCTGCATGAATGGGTTATGGTAATAACTAGTTGTATCTCTAATGTTTGAGACATTGTTGGCTTTTGTCTCACAACTCTTTGAGTGAAAATGTAAAAAGTGACATTTCAGCAGATCATTGTTGAATGATGGAGAGTCACAGTTCACATTGCTTTAAATGTGGCATTAAAATGTCAGTATATTATATACAAACCATACACCACCATTTATATACAAATGGTGGATTTCTTTGGACACCCCCAAAATCAAAGTTCTGACTAGAAAGTTCACTGTGGTTTCTTCTCGTGGTAAATCTTTATTCACTCATCTTCAGGTACAGTTCATCAATGAACTCTTGAGCTGTGGTCTTCCTGATAGAAGAATCTATTTGTATATTTAACTACCAACATTTAAGCTTTTCTGCCAAGCAGATCAGCATCCCTTCTACGGGTTAATTTCTCCTCTCTGACTTAAGTTGTTATCATGTGAGCAACCCTCAGAAGTTTAGTATGGATTTAAACAAATCTTGGGTATGCACCAGTTATACCTTTTAAATAGAATCTTAGGTTTGATAATATTGGTTATATATTGAGTGATGCAGGTGTGCCCTCCCTTCAATATAAGTAGAGTACAGGCATATAAGCACATTATTATTATGAACATTGTTAAGTAGCAATTTTAAATTGCATTTTAACACGGTGTGAGACCAGTTAAATGGCAGACAGCCAATGTTAGATTAGTCATTTTTGAACTCATGGTTTTGAGGTTTTGATTTGGTGATTCATGCTGACTTCATAAAAGTCAGGATGGCATGCATCCCATTTAATTTATATTGTGGACTTGCATGAAATCTGTCCCAACACCTAATTGTTTTTGTTTTCTTAGCTTGTGTAGCCTTACCGAGAATTTACACTGTGGACTTTACCCACAATCCTCTGCACCTGTAGTGCGTAATCATGTTTTTTTTTTTTTTTAAGTGCTTTGATCAAGTTGTTAACTGATGGATAATTGATGATGGTAAAATAGAAAAGTTGATGGTGCTGTGTCTTGTGCCTTACAGTTCTTCAAACTCCCTCTTTTGCTTCCCTTCATGACTCAAGGTGCTCTTTAAAAGGTTTTCACTCTCTTTTGTTAACTTGATGCCATTGGTGCAGGTGGTGTTGTGTAGCGGAACACCAAGATTCTCCTGAGGGTCGGTGTTGATCCACAAATCTTGCTGTAAACATTTTTTGTATATAAATAAATATGTTACTCATTTCATGTGTCATTGTGCCAATTTTTTTTTTTTTTGCATTATTTAGGTAGCAGTAGTATGGCTGCCTATACAGCATGACGGTGCATGCTCTTATTTGGTTGGGTGAGAAAATGTCTTCCAGTGACCAGTTTTGTTGAGATATACATTATAGTACTGGTTCTGGGGGAAATAAATGTTTTAGAATCACTATATTAATCACTGGGGTAAAAGGGCTTTATTTTATTTCTTACTATTTTGTTATTCCTGTATTCACATTTTAAATATATGTTTTACTTGTAACACAACATATGGCTCCTCATTGTATGCATTATTGTGTATTTTTTTTTTGCACCTGTAGAAAACTATTATTTCATTTTTGTTGTAAAAAGGTTCTCCTCTTAGAAGTTTTAAAAGCCTTTCCGGTCTCTTCTACCTGGTATCAGGCGAGAGAGACGCAAACACAGCAGCCGCGTAGATGGTCGTCGATGTGCTCATTATGATTGCGCGAACCCTCTGAGTATTACGGTTCAGCGGCATTAACACTACGGTTATTACGGTAAGGACTGTACCAGGAGTTGTGGCGGAAGAGTGACTGCCGTAAACGAACCCGGCTACTGAAAGGTGAAACTACGGGTGCAACATGGAGTGTGTAAGTTATTTAATAAACTATATATGTAATATTAGTTAGTTCCGACCTACCTTCCCCTATATTGCTTTACTAACGAGACTTGCTGAAGCACGCTAGCACCAGCGGCTAGCGAGCTAACTCAGGTTTTGGCAAGGTTAGCTTTCTCACTGTTATCCTAGCTCACCGTCTGGAGGGCACCAGAATTTGGAGATCGTGAATATGGCATCAGCCCCGATAACAGTGCAAATAATTTATGCATAACAAAGAAAGGGGTTTCCCTCACACTCTCTTAACAGCGTAACTGTCGCAAATTAAGAAACTTAAAAGCCACATCGATTGACACATTATGTCAATATTAACTTCAGCTAACGCGAACGCTTGGTTAATGATACTGTTTTGGTCGAATTAGCGATAATCGTTAATCACGCGACAGCGACAATACAGTCAGTTACTGCTCAAGGAGGACGTTACCAGCTGTAGCTAAATGTCGCAAGTTTTACTGAGGTGAGCGGTGAGTAACACACTGACTCACAGACCGAGCAAAACAAGCCAGAAGAATAAAGACACAGCTCCGTATCAGTATCACATACAGACGGATGGTAATCCCGTTTTACATAATCTCAATATTTTTAGTTTAGTTCAGTTCGATGGAGGTCAGGTGTAAGTGTTGTTGACATGTGCAGAATCTAACAAGTTGCTAATGCATTATCTTGGTTTACCTCTGAGTCCACATGAATAATAATATATGTAGAACATTAACTTATTTGGGAAGTTGTCTCGAAAAGTTTAACTTCAATGACAATAAACTTGTTTCTTTCAGATTCCATTAGCTGTTGATGATTTTGAGGGCAAAAAGGACCCAGTTGTTGAGGGTAAGTGACTTATTAAACAAAGATCAGTGACACGTCCAAGGTCCAGTGTGTAACATTGTGGAGGGTTTATTGGCAGTAACGCGACACATTACTCATAGGTTTATCTGTATACCTTTATAATTGCATGAAAAGGTAAATCGGTTTTTGAAGCGTTAGAATCAGCCATTTATATCTAATTTGGCAGGGGCGTTGCTTAATAGAGACTGTGTTTCTTCAGAAGAATGAACAGGCATACATTGCATTTTGAAGCAGAACCTTAGTACAGAACGCAGAAATAAATGGCTCGCCCCATAACCAAGGTAACACCTCCAACATTCCTCCCCCGCGGCAGGAATCAGTGTGGTCCGTCCCATAGACGTATACAGTAGATAACACACAAATGAGGCTGTATGTCAAAAAACCTGTCTCTTCGCCAGCAGTTTTCATCATAAAAGTAAAGATTGTAGATAGCTATTCTGCACACAGGCAAACAGGAGAACATTTTACTGGATCTCCACAGATCCAGAGAGACGGTGGAGGTGAGTCACTGCTATGAGACAAGCTGAAGAAGATGTAGAGATGGGAACAAACACTAGCAAAGGATTTTGTGGTTAACTCTCTGTAAATAAATAACTCTAACTGAAAAGTCTGCACAGCAACGTTAACACAGCAACTATTTAGATTACACTACCCGTTGCTAATGTTATGCTAACAGGACACTTACTCGTCCAGTGACAACAATGCTATCTTTAGCCAGTAGTCTCTTGAGTTGAGTGTTTGTCACAAAGCCAGATTGCATCCATTTGTTTCCCCTGAGGCTCTTGTAAACTTTCAGTGGCTCTGGAGGATGATGAAGAGAGGTTCATCAGGAAGTTGAAGCCCCTGTTGTTTCTAAACTCATAAAAATCACGCCAGGGGCATTATCAGGATCAAATACATTCAGTCTGTCAAGTCTTGCCATAGCACCAATCCCATTCATTTTGCCACTTCTGAGGCTGCCAACATGACGTAATGTCTGGAGCTCTATTGCAGTCTGCAGTCTCACCATTAGGTGTGACTGATTAACACACTGGACTTTTAAAAACACTGAACAATCTTCTCTCTTGTATTCCTTCAGACCCAGAGCACAATGTATACACCAGGTTTATGAAGTCCCACCGGTGTTATGATCTTGTACCTACCAGCTCCAAATTGGTTGTATTTGATACATCACTTCAGGTAAAACGACACCTTAAAATGAAAGAAAGAAAGAAAGAAAAGTATTTGTCATTAGCTAATGCAGAGTGAAAGTTATGTTGCATTAAATGTCACAGGTGAAAAAGGCGTTCTTTGCACTTGTCTCTAATGGGGTCAGAGCAGCGCCTCTGTGGGACAGTAAGAAGCAGTGCTTTGTTGGTAAGAGTCATTTTTCTTTGGCCCACTTCAGTATTTGAATGGGAATAAATGAAATGATTGACTTATTGAATATTTCAAATTTTTCTTTGCAGGTATGCTAACAATCACAGACTTCATTAACATTCTTCATCGCTACTACAAATCTCCACTGGTAAGATGGTTTCAGTCCTTCTGCTGTTAAAATTGTTGTAGCTGCAAAGTTATTTTGAAGTTTCAACTCGTATGTTACAAATTTTGATCATGTTTCCTCAGTTTGTCATCTCTTTCTCTCTCTAACAGGTTCAGATATACGAGTTGGAAGAACACAAAATTGAAACATGGAGAGGTGAGAATATTAAGTGAATATGCACTTGCACAACATGTCTTTCCTGTGGACTACACTGGTAATGATACAATACACTGGCACAAAATGACCTTGTCTTTTATGTTTATAATAGAGCTTTACCTTCAAGACTCGTTCAAGCCCTTGGTTAGCATATCACCCAGTGAAAGGTGAGTGGATTTCTTTCTTTTTTATCATGCATTGTATTGTTTTTGGTGTCGAGTGTCCCTTTAATACATGATAGTTGCATACTGGCATACAGCAAAGCAGGATGTCATATGATGCTTAATTTGTGGCATGAACTATGATTTGGTTAAAGGCACTCTTTGTAGGATTTGTCCAGATTTAAAAACAAGACACTCAGTCATTAAAGTAATCCCTCTTCTTATTTCGCTATGCTCACTCTCTCCTTGCCTTTGTTGTAAAGCGTAGGAGGAAGTATGAATGGTGCATTTATCAACATTAACCAACGAAGCCACCACCTTAACGCTCAAAGTTTTTAAATCTACTAAAGTGCTGAGCAGTTGTGAGTGCACTGTAAGGTTTACGTTAGCCGTGTGCTCTAGCTGGAAAGTTGACAGTTCCTGCCAAGAAGCAAAGAATAAACACTTAACACAAACAACATTTTCCCTTGACTGTCTTTATCTCCCATGTTGTGTCCTTGGGGACCTGATTAACCTGGTCCCCTCTTAACATTTCTGTGTTACAGTTTGTACGATGCAGTGTCGTCTTTGCTGAAGAACAAGATCCACAGATTGCCTGTGATCGACCCCCTGACAGGGAACACACTCTATATCCTCACACACAAGAGGATTCTCAAGTTCCTCAAGCTTTTTGTAAGTTTTTAAAACATTTTGAAGGGCATCTCTCCTCACTACTGCTACACTAGTACTGGAAATCATCTGCAGTAGTTTAACAGTAACACTGCAAATGACTAGCAGAGATATCCGAGTTATGGAAACTTTGCTTTAAAACGACATTCATGCTCTCACATTTTTAATCTCCTGTGTATTTTCTTGTTATTGTTTTCAGATATCAGAGATGCCAATACCCTCGTTCTTGAAACAAACCTTAGAAGAGCTGAACATTGGAACCTTTAAGAAGATTGCGGTGGTCCGTGCAGACACACCGCTGTACACAGCGCTGGGTATTTTTGTTGAGCAGCGAGTGTCGGCACTCCCTGTTGTGGATGACAAAGGTGTGTGAAATTACACCCTTATTGTTTTTGCATAAATGACCACAGACCTCTTGATTTTTTTAAATGTCTTTTTTGCAGGTCGAGTGGTGGATATATATTCAAAGTTTGATGTTATAGTAAGTACTCACTGTCTGGATATTCTACCCTTTAATTATATGATTATTGGTTTACAAAAGGAGCGCGAGTGTAAATATTTCAAATATTACAACTTGAATGTTGCAATTTTAAGATGGAAGGACGTCGATAATAATAGTACATTTTATTTACAACGCATTTTATGTTTCAAATACAAATCCCAAAGTGCTACAAGTGCTAAACATAAGATATTAAAAAACTAGCATGAAGAGAATCATGAAGGTTTGAGTATAAAGGCATCATGGTTAATGAAAGGCCTTTGTTGAAACAGAACCTGGCAGCAGAGAAAACGTACAACAACCTGGATATTACTGTGACCAAAGCACTGCAGCACCGCTCTCAGTACTTTGAAGGAGTTTTGACCTGCAGTCGACATGAAAGCCTGGAGGCCATCATCAACAGACTGGTGGAGGCTGAGGTGAGTGATGATGTGTGTCATTGTGTGTGTGATTGTCTCCTGTAGCTGGTTTATTCCTTGTTTTTTGTGACCCTTAAATATGTGATATGTAACATTTCTGCACTAACGTATCAAACAACTATGAGACTGCTGTTATATATTTTGTTGAGTAGTGAACTTACATTATGTAAAATGTTTCCAACACATCCATAGAAATCCATTTTTTATATTCAAGGTGCTTTGGTTGCATTCTTATGACGTCATGGAATTTACCCGTCTCTGCTATACGTCTGGGGCAAACCCTCAATGAAATGTCAGAGAGTGGAAGGAAATATTCTGTATTACTAGTTCAATAGAATCAGTTAATTAAAAGTACTTCCTCCAGGACCAGAGCACAGACTCTGTCTGACACAGTCACTGATATTAAATACAGTGGAAGGGGTTGTGTCGGGCTCATCACTCACGATTGCCGGCTTTCAGCAGTACACCAGACTGCTCTGTTAAATGTTTAAAAGGCTTAAACATTTAGCCTTTTATTTAGCAAGGAAATGTCTAAAATCTCGGAGATTAACGCATGTTTTCAGGATTTTAAGCCTTTTAAACTGATCTACAGTTTAGCATTGTTCAGTTTCATTCCTGTTTCCCACATCAAACTCATTACAACTCTCTCTGACCAATCAGTGTCAATCTGACAATAGGCAGTCTGTTGACGCCACATTTAAGCACCAGGTACTATCCCAAACAAACCAGCTGAGCAGTCCTTGAACTGTATCATGGAAAAGTGCCAAAAATTACTACTTAAATGCCATTTGCTCCACATTCTGCCAACAAAGCTCTTCCCATATATCTCAAATGCACAGGGGAACCAAAGAAACAACAAAACAGCAGTTCTCATCATGATCTCACTCTTCTTTTTTTTTTTAATAGTTTTATTGATTTAGCGAATACCTGGGATGTATTTTGCATTCTTCATCAAAAGACAACTGATGAACAAACATCTGTGTTGTGGCTGATCAAAAAAAATATAGTGAAGTAAAAACAATTATTTAAAAGTACAGTATAAAAAAATTAGCAACATTTATTCGTGAAGTTGCTTGTTACAACTCACCTTTATCTTCCAAATGTGTTGGCGAACCTTCAGCTTGCATCAAACTCAAAAGATTTGTCTGTGGGCTATTGTAAAAAACATTGTGGTCCAAAAGATGGCCTCCATAGTGCTGACTCGGCTCCTAATATGAATATTAAAGACTCATTCTGGGATGACTCTACTTCCTACAATCGGGTGATTATACACTTTATACATGAATTATTTATAATTATTTATTCACTGTTGGATGAGACTCTGCTCTGCTCAGTGAGATCTCAGCCAGCCATAACTTTCATATCTGTTTCTCATGTGTGTCAAAGTTCTCAGACACTTTGTCTTATTTATGTAATCAGTGCTGCTGTGGGGGTGCACACAGTTTCACAGTTTTGTCTCTACACATTTAAAATGAAAAAAAAAAAAAAAAAAATCATGTATGCAAATGTAAAAGTGACATTGCTGGTGGTCTTCTGTGCTGCTCAGGTTCACAGGCTGGTGGTGGTGGATGAGCAGGATGTGGTGAAGGGAATTGTCTCTCTCTCAGATATTCTCCAGGCTCTCTTGCTTACTGACAGAGACGGGGGTAAGTACAATTGTTTGTGAGGAGCATGTTGAACATGCTAGTATTTCAGTCGTAGTAAAACCATTTGCATATTTTCCATCAGTGTTCATGCTCATGTTTGAAAACACAGATAATTGACAAAAGAGAGAAGAGAATGAGTGCAATGGAAACCGTTTCAGTGAATAAAAGAGGATGTTTAGAAACCACGTCGCTGTGTTTCACCACACTGGAAAAATAGCGGATATGGCGGGCGACGAGGAATGTGTGGACTGATGAGGAAACCACAACATTCCTCAACTTTAAACTAAAATGACTACACTTAAAAGTGAAGCAGCAGTGAAACACCATCATGTATCAACGGCTGTTGGTGTTTTTTTTATTTTCGTCATCATGTTGCAGCTTGTTAATCCTTCAGTGGTCACATGGACTTTTAAACCACTTATCTCAGCAAACTCTCTCACAATCTTTGCCTTACAGCAGTCGATCATGGACACAGATAAAATGTTTAACTTTAAAATTCAGTCAAAATTTGCAATACATTTGAATAGAAACCTACCTAGTGGGATACAGTGTTTTATTTCCTTTATCCACAGTCTCTGCTTGAGGAAGGGACACGCTGAAAAGGCTGTGCAGTTTGAAGAGGAGAAAGGGTCAAAGGGAGAACAAGAACAGAAGGAACAAGGACTCCGCTCTTCACAAAAATCTTGACATTTTAACAACCCATCAAACCATCATTTTAGTAATATAGAACAGTTAGGAGCTCCTCTAACATTGAGCCAAATCCCCAAAGTCACCACCATCCCAAGGAAAAGATGCAAAAGCACAAGAAACGTCTCCAGAAAAGCTGTAGCCCCTCAGGTCGGTTCCCTCCTTGGCTGTTGTTTGTTTTAGTTTTGATTACAGTGATATTCTAGATGACATATAATCAGTGCCAGGTGTAAATCAAACATCAGTGATCAGCTTATGGAAAACTGATTGATTTTCATTTCTCTAATAAGGCTGAAATTTAGATGCACATTGAGCCTTTTTAATGGTCATTTTAAACACTGTGTAACTTAAGTATGTGAGGTTGTTCTTAGACAACACCACACACACACACACACACACACACCAAAGCATGTTCAATATTTCCATGAGCTTTTTGTTTGTACTATGATGTTGCTCAACTGACATGATCTCTTTTAGTTCTTTTTATATCCAGTTGGCTTAATTTTTAAAAACAGTTGCTGGATTGAACTGTTGGTCTCTTTTCTTTCTTTCTTTTTTTTAACTTGAACAACTGCATTTTACAGTTTCCGATGACATTGATGGATAAGACTTGAAAAATGTTTCCCCACAAATGGTTCTGGATGAATTTGAACTGAAAAGAAAATGCATTGATGTAAACTTTTAAAGGTCCCATATTATACCCTATTAACCCAAGTTAAACTAGGTCCTGGTGCCCTAATGAACATTGTCTGTGTCATGCTTTAGTCAAAATATCATAAGGATGAAGCACAATAGCAGTTCAATAACCCTACCAAAACAGCCTTTTTCAGAACGCGTTGTCGCCACTTATCACCTATTGTCATGCACCGTCGTCACAACCCCCGCTCCATATACCCCATAGTAATGTCCGTTTACCCGTTGTTACTGAGTTTCACCGTAATGCATAGAGTGACCACGATTTTGGCTTCTCGTGATCATAAAAACATTGAGGGAAAAAAACGATTAATGGGCGCGGCGCGGCGAGTATGTAAATTCCCATGCTAGAAAAAGACCCTGAACGCACCAGTGTTACATCGGCTGAAAGTGACGTGTGTGGATCAACAACACGAGGAGAGAACGTGGAAACACGACAGAAAGGCAGCCTTTGGTTGAGAAGAAATGTAGGACAACATCTACATATTTCTGCAGTGCTTTCAAACGCGTGCTCCTCATATCACCGATCCACACACTCCACTCGCTAAACGCAGGCACTTAACTGGTGCGTTCAAGGTGTCCCTCCAGCATAGGAATTTACACACACGATCAACAACAAAGGGCTTGTGAAGCTTGTGAACTTTTTTTTCATAAATAAAATATATCCTCTGGACACAAACATCCTCTGAGGCTGGAAGTTTGTGTAAAACACTGTGCTCCGCTGTGCAGCCACTCTTCCTCCTTGCCTGCACTCTCGTATTCCACACAAGTGGGAGCTACGGTGGAGCTGTGAAGTACTCTGCCTGGCGGGGTGCCAACATTCACGGTGAAATGTCCGCACTGTCGTCACTTGGTCAGGAAGTGTAAACATCATGTGTTTTATCGACTATACTTGCACAAAGTGAAACCACTAAAACATGACTGAGTCTTGTTTTTTCACATTTTGGGGACTGGTATGGCCCACTGAGTCCCAAATATAAGTACTAAAAGATTAAAAAGTTGATTTTGCACAATAGTGGACCTTTAACTGTTTACAACAGTTATCCATGTGAGAAGAATCCAAGAGCTTTGAGTGTGTGTGGTCAAAGCATAACCTTACAAACGTGGAACAGCCTCATGACCTCATTGATTTAATCTAGATAAGCATTGGTTTAATCTGTTGAAGTCAACTGTTAATCATTTTTCTTATTTTGTTGGAATGTACAGACTTTTATCTTTCACTATTTAGTTTGTGTTGTCATGAATAATTAAATGTACATGATGTACATTTTACTTGATTCATTTCGCTGGTTTTGTGGCTACTGTTTTGGGTTTGTTATTTCTTCTCTTCCCCATCAGCTTTTTCACAGATGTGGTCCTTCACTCATGCTGACGACAGAAAAGCAGATATACTAGGTTCATTTTGCTGTTTGTGTAGTTCATTGTGTCTTTATCACAATCTGTAAATGGGTCAATGACATATCAAGCTTCTAAAAGTGTATTTTTTAAAAGTATTTTCAAAATGGATGTAATGCATATTTTTGAGTCCAGAACAATGTGCTTGAACATTTCTCATATTAACTATTCTAACTGTTTTAACACATTTTTTAACAGTATTTTTAACTTCACAACAAAAAAAATGTCAGGTGGCACAAGCAACTATTTATAAAAAAATATATAAATTCCTAATATTTATTTTAAAATTAATTATTTGGCAACTATACCTTAAGGTGTCTACACTAGATAAACATTATTATTTTTGTCATTGTGGTTTTCTTTTTACAATAATTTAAGATTTTTGGTCTCTGAAGGTCAGGTTTTAAGCATCCTTAACATCCAATTTTACATTTAAAGACAGGAAAATAATCACACAAATACACAAATTCATATATTCACTATAATAACTACACACATTACATTTATATACCATTTGGTCACTTTGACGTATCATTTATTGGTTTAAATTGGTTGTACCACTTGACAAATATTGGTTGCACCACCTGATCACATTAGTTATGACATGAAATATGCTGAAAAAAATGCATTTTCATTTCAAATAGTAACATTGTTATAACAGTGTTTTAGACATCAGTTAAACCTAACCCTAACCCATCAAAAACAATTCACATAACATTACATCTTTATGATGAGGATCGAGTACAGTCGCGATGAAGTGCAGGGGATCTGGGTAGATGTTAATAAAACGTGGTGACAGACTCTTAAAGAGCAGAGCTCACTTTTCATTGTTTTCACTCCATGTTCTCAATCTTTGTGTAGAAGACACTTTAGCGCTGCAATTAAGGGAATAACAGATGCATCAGATGAGCTGATGTCTTTAGTTAACTGCTCAAAGAGAGAGAATGTTCTCTGGTGTGAAGTCAATGTCGCAGGGAGTTCATGATCTGCTCCATATGCTGCCAAGTTTCACTTCAGCGCAAGGAGACGTTCCAGCATTTAATAGGTGCTATTCCATAGTGAAGTCGCTGTGTTTAGGCCATCGAATTATCAGTGCATCCCTAAATATAACATCTTTATTGACAAGAACAATGTAACCGTAATAATGACATATTTGATGGTGTGACTTGAGTTTCAATCAGCACATGGACAAGGGAGCGCTCACCGATTACATGGGGGCGCAGCGGCCTTGATCCCCAGTTTAGAAAAATTTGTGGAGTATAAAATGTTTTATTTAAAATTTAAAATAAACAACAACAACTCTTAGCCTGGTGGAAGTAAACCTGGCAGCCCACCAGGCTTATAATGCACTGGGGGAAACCCTGTAATAATAATAATAACTGTTGTAAAACTTTCCAGCAGGTGAAACTATATGTGCTAGATGTTATGACTAAGTAATCAAAGCAGAGTTGTCAGCTGGATCATTGTTAATACTTAAACTGTGTCATGCTAATTTTGATAGTGATATTGGCATCTAAAATGTACAGATTATCATGCAAAATGATTTAAACTGTGTAATATCTTTCCATTCAAAACTAATAAACATTCTAGAAGTGTCATGGATAACCTTCGAGCTTTGAATAGCATTATATAGTGACATTCCTTGCAGTTGTGCCACCTGATTAACAGTTGTGACACCTGACAATTGAAACTAAACTCAAATTAAACAGCTTCTGTTTGGATGCAAGCATTATTTTCTACCCCTGTCATGAAGGTCACACAGAACACTTTTTTAACAAACAAAGAGTTTTATGATAAAATCATTTTTTTCTAGTTTTACATTGGTTTACATTGGTTGTACCACACTGACATGGAAAATGTACCAACCTACATATCGTTGAAAGTAGTTATTTTTATCAGTATTTGACAGAGATCTACAAACCTTTTAGCTTAGTCCCAAGGGTCTCTGGAGTTCCTCTGGCTGATGCAACATTCAGTTTACAGCTATTGGCTCTTGAATTCAAAATAAAGTCCAATCTTTATGGTTGCACCACAAAAGTTTTGCAGTTATTTGAGCAGCTTTAAATCTATTGATATTAGGGAAAAAACAGTATTCAAAAGACTTCAAACATAAAATTATGCCCGAGTGTTTTATTTTGAGTTTATCATTATTAAAATAAAATTTTTAATAGTTTTCTTAGTCTGCTCACTTACTGCATCACCTGATATCTTAGGGGTTTGAGAAGTCAAAACATAAAAATAATATAATTATTTGAATTTACTGAAAAATTTATGAAAATTAACAGGTTTTATAGAATAAAGTGATAGATGTCATGAAAAGATTACATTTTGTTTTTATTAGATAGTGGACTTGGACACAAAAATATGCACGTCATGTCATTGACCCAAATACCAGCATTTCCTTCCTATTTTCTAAACACAACAGGCACCTCACACACTCTTATTTGGTATACATGAAACGGTGTGTTCGACTGTACTTAAATGCACACATTTTGTACTAATCTGCATTGAGGTCCTAATTTAAAGGACAAGCAATAAAGGCTCTTGGAGTTTGTTTTAAATCGCAATTTTTTTATGGGTGCACATCATGTGTCACACAGAGCTGTTGCTGGGTGGGACTATGTTTACTGTAGTGTCTCATTAAGCCTGTGTCCAATTTTTTGAGGGGGTAGTAAAGGCATTTAATTATTAATTATATCTGCGAAAAATGCGGATATTATGGAATCGGTCTCGCGTCCGCAAATTTTAGCCGTTAACGCGATAACTGGAAAGGCGTTTGAGATTAATTCTTTTTTTTTTTATGGGTCACATACCCCCTGTAGATGATCCCTATTGATTTTGAGCTGTCTACCATTATTATTAGTTAATTAATTAATTAATTAATTAATTAATGAATGATATAAAAAACATATTTTCGCCTGTATCTTCCAAAGTATTGCAGGTATTGGCTTCAAATTTTGCATGGGCATCACATACCACCTGAGAATTATCCCTATTTTTGTAGCTTTATTATTAATTAGCAAATTAATTAATTTATTATGCTAAAAACACAATTTCCGCTTTATCTTCCAGACTGATGGAGATATTGCCTTCAAATTGTGTACAATGATTCATGTAACAACTATCTACAAGTACAATCATTATTATTCTGGCTATGATTGGTAATAGTTTCATAATAAGTTAACTGGATAACTTATTAGTGAACACAAAAAAAAAGTTAAGGCTTTTTTTCTTTATTATTGAGCTCATTTGGACACATTGAGGATATCATGGGTTTATTGAGTAATTATTCATAATATTTATTACATTATAATATAAATGTATTAATTATCATATAAAAAATAGTTAAGCCTCCATTTCTTTATTAATGCATTGAATGGAAAGTTTGAACATATTGTATACTTTTTCATGAAATTTAATAAACATAGTGTATGCTTTTTCATGACATTTGGACACTTTGAAGATATGGCAGGTGTGGTTAGCATTTTAATATTCATAATATTTAACAAGGTATAATAGGTTAACTAGTTTTATTAAAAACTAGAGAGTAATTTATGAGTTCAGGTATTCTGTGTTCAATATCGAGTTTATATGGACACTTTGAACATGTATAAAGTGTAGTCAGCATTATATCATAATATTTAACAGTTATTTTGTTGAATTTATTAATAATTAATTAAAACAGTTAGTGGCAGGTGCGAGTGCGTATACTTTGGGTATATTGGAAAGTTGAGGATTGGACAAGTTCGCGGATATACCCCTTGCTGTCGGCCCCCGACAGCGTAGGCTAGTTAGTAAATGTTAACCTTATCAATAGAGGTCAACCAATTTTTGGTTTTTCTTTGGACAATTTTTTAGTAGTCATGGCAGCCGATGGCCAATAATTGATGCAGTTTTTTGGTCCATATATTTGGCAGATTTTTTTTACCCTTTATTATTAGTAATTGTTACATAAATAATGGCCTTTCTCTCCAATTTGCACTTTATGTGTACACTGCAGTACAACTATATACAGTATTAAAAACAAGAAGCAAGAAGACCTGAGTTCATGAACCAGTCGGAACAATGGCCTTTCTCCATTTGCTGGAGTTCTCCCTGTGTGTGTGTGAGTTTTCTCTGGGTTCTTTGGCTTCCTCCCACAGTCCAAAAACATGCAATATGGGGATTAGGCAACTTGGACACCTAAATTGACTGTAGGTGTGTGAGTGAATGGTTGTTTGTCTCTGTATGTGTCCCTGTGCTGGACTGGCGAACTGTCCAGGGTGTACCCGCCTATCACTCTGTCAGCTGAGCACAGAACCCCCCACGACCTACATGTGAAGGATAAAGTGGTAGAAGATGGATGGAAACAGGTCATCAAAAGATGGAGAAAAAAAATTGTGGCCGATGCCATTTATTAAAAAATGCTTATAAATATCTAGCAGATATTTAACAGCATCACTCACTTAGTCATGTTTCCGGCCCCCTTATTAATTGCTATTAATTTGGCCACCACCAAATCTGTCTCTAATTGTTAAATTAGCCTCTATATTCATAAGCAAATCAATAACTTTCAGCTGTTCAACAATAGTGTTTTGAGTGTTTTCTGTGCACCAGAAAGGTTACACTGTTGCTTGGAAATCAAAGACGCTAATTACTCAGTTGAGCTGAGAAATCACAAGTACATCACTTTTATATACATATACTGTGGGTACGAAACGTATTCAGACCCCCTTACATTCATTTTTTTAAATTTATTAAAGAACAACTGAAACATCACATGGACATAAGTATTCAGACCCTTTGCTGTGACACTTATATGTTTAACTCAGGTGCTGTCCATTTCTTCTGATCACCCATGAGATGGTTCTTTATTGGAGTCCAGCTGTGTTTAATTAAATTGATTGAACTTGATTAGGAAAGGCACACACCTGTCTATATAAGACCTTACAGCTCACAGTGCATGTCAGAGCAAATGAGAATCATGAGGTCGAAGAAACTGCCCAAAGAGCTCCGAGACAGAATTGTGACAAGGCACAGATCAGATCATGGTTTCAAAAGACTGTCCTCTGCACTTAAGGTTCCTAAGAGCACAGTGGTCTCCATAATCCTTCAATGGAAGAAGTTTGGGACCACCAGAACTCTTCTTAGAGGTGACCGTCTGGACAAACTGAGCAATCGGGGGAGAAGAGCCTTGGTGAGAGAGGTAAAGAAGAACCCAAAGGTCACTGTGGCTGAGCTCCAGTGATGCAGTGGAGAGATGGGAGAACGTTTAGAAAAGTCAACCATCACTGCAGTCCTCCACCCAATCAAGGCTTTATGTCAGAGAGCCTGACAGAAACCTCTCATCAGTGCACGACACATGAAAACCCGCTTAGAGTTTGCTAAAAAACACACAAAGGAAAACCAGGCACCTCTCATCACCTGCACAAGACAATCCCAACAGTGAAGCATGGTGGTGGCAGAATCATGCTGTGCAGGGACAGGACGACCAAACCTTTTCCAGAGTGCTCAGGACCTCAGACTGGGCTAAGCACACAGTTAAAATGACAAAGGTTTAGGACACTGTGACTGTTCTTGGAATGGCCCAGTCAGAGCCCTGACTTAAACCCAATTGAGCATCTCTGGAGAGTCCTGAAAATGGCTGTCCATCAACGTTCACCATCCAACCTGACAGAACTGGAGAGGATCTGCAAGGAGGCATGGCAGAAGATCTCCACATCCAGGTGAGAAAAACTTGTTGCATCAATCCCAAGAAGTCTCATGGCTGTATTAGCTCAAAAGGGTGCTGTGTGTACATTAATGAGGAAAACATATAAACTTTAATGGTTTTAGTAAATGGTTGCAAATAAAAAAACAAAGAGTGAACCATTTAATGGGGTCTGAATACTTTCCGTACACATTGTATATACAGTCAGAATGGGTACAAAAGGCGGCCAGCCAGCTAAGAAGAAATAAAACATGACACAACATTGGAAAACAATTATATTTATTACTCTATATTAGAAGGTACATGATTGAAGTCCTGAAGGGATTTGTACATGGATGCATTTGTTCCTTTGCCTTAGCTGGACAGAGACTTGGAAGTCAACAACTTGTTGTATAATACTCCATCACTTTGAATCACATCCCACTTTTAGAGCAAAATGTTAAAAACCTTAAATACTATATGACGTTGTTTTTAAATTGACATTGTAAGGTGGATACAATTGGACAACATACCTTTTTGAGTGTATAAATATGGATTACATTCTACCACTTATCAAACAACAGAGCTGTCCAGTCGTTTCCGGCCAAAAACAATAGCATGGAGTGCAGTCCGTCTCTTGTAATATAAACATCCCTCCAGACTTTAAACCATACAGTGCAGGTGAGAAAGGGATTCTGAATCAAAACGTGCTGGTCAAACACAAGCGTTGAATCATTTCAGTAGTATTTAGTTTCTTTTCCCAGTGACTTAAAGAAAGCGTTGCATTCTCTCCAGAGTGGACTGCAACAGATTGCCAAGATTTGTGTAAACGTTCTCACTTTCAGTGGTGTGATCTTAAATAAACACTTAAGTTCATGACCAGACATGATTCTGAGAATAATTTGGTTTTAATGCTGTGAGGTCAGTAGTAGTGCACATGTGGCCTTTCAGGCTTTTCATAGGGACTCACAGCCTATACATATACACAGGGCATGGGGAAGACTATACACACAAACAAACAGTACCTGTTGGAGTTGCATACAATGAAAAAAAAAAAAAGGGCACCTACTTCCTGAAAACAAAATGTGGACTGATTTCGGACTTTTCCTAGCACACCGAGGAGGGAAAACGATGGACGACAGCAAATAAGGAGTTTGTCTGACACATGATTAATGTGTCATTGATTAATGTTAATTCGGAGGTCTAATAGTGAAGACTGGTACATAATTATAATCAAGTCATGTTTGATTTGAGAAAGAGGGCCTTTCTGCATGGAGTTTGCATGTTTTTCCTGTGTGTTTTCTCCATCAGTCCAAAAACATGCAGAGGTAAAGTGGACTGGACGAACTGTCCAGGATGCACCCTGTCTTTCGCCCCCTGTCAGCTGGGATTGGCACCCTCATGTAGAGGATAAAACGGCAGACAATGAATGAATGAGTATAAAGCAAGTTTATGCACAGTAGTTGTACTTGGCCAGGGTATATGAGCCCTGAGGGCAAAAATAACACTGGACATACTTTGACAAAACATTAAAGGAAATTTTTTTTAAGTAAATAAAATAAAACATCTGCATTGCCTTTAGTGTACAGTGTAAATACAGTCGTGTTGGCTGCTGCAAAGGTTTATCAGTGTAGACCAGCTGATCTGAGGGACTGGAGCCAGTGTACGCTCTCATGGCAGGTTCTGCTCTACGAGTTTATGGTGTGACAGCAGCAGCTTCAGAGTTGGACACAAATATATATAACACATATATTACTACATATGACACTGTGCAACATGCTGCATGTAGTCTTTTTCATGAAGAGTGTCCAAATCTGAAGCCACTGGTTCAGTCAGTTCGGCCGAGAAGGACAAGAAGCCGTCAGTATCAGACCACTGGCAACTGTCAAATCTGAGCGAAATTATAATTTGTTTTAACAAACATGAATGTGCATTTGCTTCAGTTTGTTTTGGAAAAAAACGTGTTGATTGCTGACCATGAATAAAAAACCTGAGGTTTACAACAGTTTATGGAAAAGGTCCACTCATGTTTTACATCTCCAGTGACTTAAAAAGTGTGAGACCACCTTGCCGAGTCACACTGCATCTCCACTGCTCTATTTACATGGTACATCTGCAACACCACAACGCTGCAGCAGAATCAAGTGGATTATTCTCACTGAATTACACACATATATATATGTACGTATATATATGTTGTTTGCCATTTACCTGTGTGAGAGAAGTGTGGCATAGAGAAACCTACACAGTAGCCTCACAAACACCCATATATTATATAGTCATTTTAAATAACACAATAAGTTAAACACACCCCTAACCCTCCGAGACAATTAGAATGAATGCTAATCATTAACTATCAAGCAAAACCAAACAAAGAAACTCTGAATTAGCAACTGACTTTTAAAAACTTAGCTGGATAATTATATATCCTAGTATTGACTGCATTCAAGAGAGGAACAGAAAGGTTCAGGAAGGGCAGCAGTAGCTGTGGACAACACAGGAAAAGGTGTTCTTGGTAGTTTGGCTGGGTAAGCGAGGTAGGGTTTGTCAGAAATCAAGTGGCTTCAAAACTGGCAGGAGTGTCTATGGACTAATATTTTACAAAGTGCCACTCTCCATCATATTCTCTTACTTTGTGCATTCTCCATAGAAGGGCCCGCCCCCTTCTGCTCACTGTCCTATAGTGTAGAGCGAGACTCTGCTCAGTGCTCGTTCTCCGTGCTCCGCCGTCTTCACTCTTCACTCTTCACTCTTCAGACTTTAATGTCTTCTTGAATGCTGAGCTGGGACAGAGTCTTTTTGACTCGCAGGGCTGTCAGGCGAGCGGCTCCGTTAGCATACCAACACTCCCTCATGATTTTACCCATGACTCGCAAGGCCTGGAACAGCAGGAGGGGGAAAAGCGGGGAAGGAAATAAGAAGTTATAAATCTAGTCATTCGCCCATGGTGTCCACTTTTATTGATTTGCATCTGGCCAAGTGATTGTCCTTGGGATCTTGGACAAGCCTGTCTTTTTTTGGTGAGCCAGAGAGAAATGTGCATTCCCAAGGTATCATGTAATTTGCTCTCTTTCTTGCATAATGTTTCTTGCTCATTGTTCTGCATGAAATTTCATGTCAACTGCGGAGAGAGCTAGTAATTATAACTCAACGTTTGTTCTGCGTGGGCCTGTGTCTCCTTTGTTTGTTACGGCGGTGGCATCGTGACAGACAAGGGAGACATTTACCTAAATGTCAACAGATATTTTCTTAGTTTCACCCCATAAAACCAGTGTAAATATTAAAGGTTAATAATATAATTTTTGAATTATTCATTGCATTGTCATACCTCATAGCTTTGCCACCAATTTGGGATGTTGGGTCGTAGCTTTTGGTCACACACCACTTTCCTCATCTCCTCTATGGATGGATCAGAAGGTACCAGATCAAAGTAGGGCAGCTGGTAGTCTTCATGGATACCTGTGTGTTGAGATCAGACCAGTGCGGTGAGCTGGAATTAAATCATTGATTAAAAAAAAACACACAAGTGGAGTACTGTATAAAAACTATGAGAAGCAGGAAGAATCATCCAGGTAGAATATCAATAGTAAAAACAATAAGAGCCTGACCTCCACTGTTGCAGCGACGCGCAATCTCCCAATACACCAGCCCCAGCGCGTAGATATCAGCACATTTGAATGAATCGAAGTGTCTTGTGTTGATAGTCTCATCCAGAACCTCTGGAGCCATGTACCTGTGGAACATAACAACAATGCCAACATAGGTATAAAGCAGAATACACATTTAGAGTTAAGTAAACAGGTGCATATGGGGACACAGACCTCTTGGTGCCAACCCTCTGATTGGGGGCAATGTCGATGGTATCAGTGGCAGAGTCGTGACGGACAGCCAGACCCAGGTCAGCTATAGCACAGGTGCAGTTCTTTTTCACAAGGATGTTCTTGGACTTGAGGTCTCTGTGGGCAATGCCTGGCTTTCCTGTCAAAACACAATAATAATTAGTCAACCTCTGTTTTATTTTACATAACATGCAGTTAATCCGACTCAGAAGTGAAGTGCTCTCTGGAAATTAGATTTGTATATGAATTATCACCACCTGGAGAACACTTTCAACCATTTATGGGACTGAAAACCTAACATGACTTATTGACATGATTTATTTAAACTCTTTCTTTGCCATTTGAGACTCCCCTCTTCAACAATAAAATGTCTTCTTAATTGCAACGTGTTTTCCTCAGTGTATATAGTAACTTGTGGAACATTCTATATTACAGACACATTTTGTTAACCACTTCTTCCCTGACCCTCTTTGGAGTCCCTGCTTGAAAATGACATGCCCAAACTAAATAGTAAATAAAGAGTAAATCTCTGCAGTTAAAAGCTCTATGTGGATTATCTTGGTATCAAAATACAGATAACACTTGTGAGATTCCACCAGAGGTGTAAGTTTCACTGTAGATGCCACTGTGTCAGGGTAAATGTACATGGAACACAGCATAACTGAAGGATTTTTTTCTCTCGCCTAAAAAAAGATTGCATTTTAAAGTAAATATCACCTTTAAAATATGGAGTAGGAGCTTAAAAACACATGGAGGTCATGTAACAACATGTGGACATGAGCTGTGCAAAGTCTGATGCTGCTGAAATGAAGCAGAGTGAAATTAAAGAGGTTTTAGTAAAGAGATGTCTATGCGTTCTCTTTTGGCACAGCTTGGCACCATCTGTGCCATTTGAGATTTCTTAGGTATCAAATTATTAAAACCCATTGAATTTTATTTATATGTCACTGGAGATCTAAAAAGAACTTGTTTAAAAAAATTTGTTTTAAATTTGTCTCGTTTTAAACCTCTAAACCGGTAGAATGCATGTGAATCGCTTCATTAGCGAGTCAAAAGGACATCAATGCATATGATGCATTTGTGCGGACTTTTGCCTTTCTCTAATCAGAACGATCTAATGTCGCTCTGTAATGATCAATCAGAGCGGGATTTGTTCCCAAAGCATGCTGGAAAGTGTAGTTCTTCATTAGAAGTGGTTTTGTTCCGGTGGAAATAACTTGTTTTGATAAACAGTAAAGGTAAGACTACATTTCTGCTTGTATTTTTTGAAAGTCAGTTGTTGTTTTGCTCTTATTTTGGGGCTGGATCTGTGAATCTTGGTCATAGAGTGATAAAAATGCTACCACTGGAATCTGTGGGTTCTACTCTGTCCAGTCGACACATGTTTTTTTGTTTACATAATCACGCTGACGCAACACGCTTTTCAATGTGTGCGCTGTAACCTTTTTTTCCGCTCCTGTTGGTTTGATCTGTCGGTGTTTTAACTGTGTTTGGTGAACATAAGAATGGTTTATATGACCCTAACCCTTTTGTCGGTACAGGGGGCAACCGTGAAGAAGAGGTTAATGTAGGGAAGCATATGGTCTACTGCAACATCCTGGGTGTTTTAGCTTTTATATCAAAGTGTCCCTATATTAAACTTCAGGTGGAAACCATTTGTTTACAAATGTAAACAAACACTACCTTGTGTTCCAAGTATCTCCATGTGCAGATGTGCAAGGCCACTGGCAGCTGATAGTGCCAGCTTGATCATCCCCTCAGTAGTGACAGAGTAGCGGTTCAGATAGTCAAACAGAGAGCCATGCTCATGGTAGTCAGACACCAACCACAGCTGAGTCCATGTGCCATTATCTAAGGAAAAGATATCGAAAGTTATCTTCAGAATTATTACTCAACTGCATATAAACCAAAAAGAAGAGTGCTCTCAAAAAGTAAATGATCCCTTAATATAGTAGACATGCACAGACCTTTATTGTCAGCAGCTATGAAGCCCAGGATGTTCTCATGTCGGAGCATGATGGTCTGATAGATCTCAGCCTCACGGAACCAGGAGCGCTCTTCTCTAGATGAGAAGATCTTTACCGCCACATCGCCACCCCTCCAACGCCCTCGCCACACCTCCCCAAAACGACCCTTACCGATGATCTCTTGCAGGACAATGGTTCTAGCCACGGTTCTTTGGACAAACAGAGGCAGACCTGGTCAGAGAAGACAAGAATGGAGACCATTGTCAAATTTGGAGAAGCTTTTAAATATGAATACCACAGCTGTGTCTCAAATCATATTTTTTTTGTGTGTCTAATAATATAATATAATATATAATAATAAAAATAATGTGTATGCCAAACGTTGTTACCACAGTGACAAATGCAGATAGTTTAGTTATGCCTGGTCACATCTGATTGGATCACTTCTGCTTAAAAAGATATTTGAGAATCTGGGGCCGTATTTATCAAGCATCTTAGAGTGCCATTTTACACTTAAGTCCTGAGAATTTGTGCAATTTAGTCCTACTCTCAAACTTAAGAACAAAAGCTATTCATCAACTTTCTTAAGTCTAAGAATCACTCCTACTCTCCCAGATATTTAAGAGACCTCCAGAGGATGTCTTAAGTGGTTAGGAGTTGCCAGCAGGGGATGGCACTGAGGTGATAAGGATGTCCTGGCTTTGTTAGATTACGAGCAGCTGATCAAACGTCAGGGGCACCGAGTTATGTTTTTGCTGATGGGTTCTCATCATCGTGCTTGCATGATTGTTGCTATTTTGACACGCGCACATTCGTCTCATAGTAAAATACATTAGATCAATTAACAGCAGCGGTTGCAATGAACGCATGCACACACGCACGCACACGGACACGATCTCTTTCACAAAAACAGTCTACACACTGGTGATGCATAAGAGGATTGTAATGTTAATTATGCAACTCTAACACAAAAGACTCAGATGAAGTAAAAAGAAAAAGGAAAAACAAAATCTACAACCCAACACCACAGCCTGGATTGAACAGCATAGATACCGTAACCGCCTATAAGTTTAAGGTAATAACAGCCTACCAACCGAACTGCAACTTCACTCAATAATTAATCAAAAGCTGATATTAATGATCTTGTCAGTGATCACAACTGGCTTTAATGACACAAATGTAGGTTAAATCTAAAGTGTTGAAAACTAGACACACCAGGAAAGAAATAATCATAACCACCAAAACTACAGCAAAAAGGCTCAAATAAATGCAAATCATGGACCAAATCCACAATTCAAAACCATCCCGACACATCCTTTAAAACATAGTACCACAGTAGGCTATAACACATATTTAATTTGTCGTTTTGTCACTCACCATTATTTTTAATTGGTGAGGAATGTGTTTCCTCTGGTAGCGGTGCGTCTTATAAACTGGTTCGGGTACCGCAGGTTTTCTGACATTACAATGCAACCCGTTGATAGGTAGTGGTCATTAACAAATCAATGACAAGCGTAGGCTGGCACATGCGAGTGCTCAGCAATATCCGGGAGCACCCGCGGAATCGGCGATATTTCTTTATTCTTAGACAAGGGATTCCCTTCTGTGACTGGTCAGTTCTATGGACACGGAAGTGACGTCACTTAAAATTCAGTTTACGGCACATAGTACTGTCGTAATTCAACTCTGAGAGTGACACTTAAGATTCAGTCCTACACTTCGCTGAAAGTGTGAGTAAGACGCTTGATAACTAACTTTTAAGTGCAACTTTCAGCGAATAATTTTTTTACTCATAAGTCTACTCTTAGCAGGGTTCTTAGGAGTAATTCTAAGACGCATGATAAATACGGGCCCTGGTCTGATTTACCTGCAGTCTGACCTAAGGGTGGAACAGTTCACTTAAAAAAAATCCATCCCGTTTGGTGCACGTCACAGTTCATGGCACTCATATACTGTTTGGTCCGTTCGGTTCATGACGTAACATCAACGCATGGAGGCATGTAGGGCAGTGACGGAGATAACGTTTGGGACAGACGGACGGACAGACATAAAATGGACAAAAATGGGGTATAAATGGGCCTTACGCTAGTAACCAGTGAAGTTTTATTTTTTTTGGTATAAGGTGGGCAAAGGCAGAGGCGGATTTTGTGACCTGTTCCACCCACAGTCTGGAGATAGCCTGAGACCACAGCCTCTGTAAACTACAACAAAAGTATCATAACAACAGATTTATAATCGCATTGTCAACAGACCTGAGCCTGAACCAGATGTGGACAGATCATAAATGAGGTCCTGTAAAGTCCTGTCTTTGGGCAGGTAAAGGTGGTCACAGGAGGGGTCCTCTACCTCCAGCCTCTGTCTGTGGTTGTAGGCTCTCTGGTGGTACTGATACAGGAACATGCCCACTAACAGCAGGAGGCACAGCAGGAACAGAGGCCCTGCAATCACAGCGACTAGTTCCACCAGTCCCCATGTCCCACCTGGGCCATAGCCGTTGTCTACTCCTGGTGGAGTTGTTCCTGAAAAGAGAAAAGGAGAACATGTGACACTGATATGCAGTAACATTAACGTGATCACAATACTGTTAAAATGTCTGTTTATTCCCCCTCTTGATTATTTTATACAGCTGTAGTTTTTTGTAATGGTGATTTTCACAGGAGGGTTTTAGTGTGTGATGTGATGAATGTACTTAACACAAAGACCACCAACTAAACTGGAAATTAGTTACATGCAGTCTGATCATACAAATGCAAGGGTGCTCTCACGGGTCTGTGACACCTATGTCTCACTGATCATGGCAGACCTCTGTGGACACATTGACACAGAGAGAACAAACCTGGCCTCAAGCTGTTTGATGATTCACAGGTTCTCACCTGAGGGAACTTTGAGGTCGATGCTGTTGCAGTAGTCAGTGTAGCAGCAGTGGATATTGAGCAAGCCCTCTGCACCAAGGCAGTAGAACGGCTGTCCAGGGGGCACAAGATTGTCCCGTGTGATGCAGATACGGATGTGCTGCTCTTGGCCATCAATGAAGGATGTAGAAGCCATGCAGGCTCCATCTGTCTCACATTGGGAACCAGTCTTCTCACACTGGGCAGTGGTGCAGTTACACCAAAGAGCTGCAGAAGCAGAGGGAACAGTGTGAAAACATTATATGCATGATTTTAATGTTGGCCCAAAAGTACATTAAATTAGAAGTGTGTGTTCAGACTATGAATTTGTTGTTATATCAGTTAATCAATGTGTTCTTAGCTGTACAGGACCATATAGTTAATTTAAGAAGAGTAAAAGACAACAGCACCTATGTTAATAATCTCTACAAATGAGCATAATAATTAATTGTAATAAAAGAAGCACAGTGACAGTAACAATAAACACTGTTGGCTTTTAATGTATGCTGGATATTAAATGCATATTTAATATTCACAAAAAATATTCCAATGTCTACCTTAATTGACAACTCACAATTTACTACTGCATCACATATTGTTTGTACAAAAGTCTAAATTATGTGTGTTTCACCTGCTAAAAACAAATACAGATACTCAGCTGTGACATTCAACAGACCAAAGAAGAAAACAAGTCCTCTGCAAATTGTGTAATGTTATTTACTCAGAAATTACAGTCATTCGGAAATTCTCAGTAGAAAATGAGTTGCTGGATGATGTTTTTGCTGGAAAATCCATATTTATGAGGCTGAACTTCAGCTTCATCAACATCAAATAGGGGAAATATAGAGTTATGTGTCACAGCATGCTTTGCGGTGTTGACTCACACAAAGCCAACACCTACTTGGCAGATGATGGTGGTCTAAATGAGAAACAAAACAACCACAAAAGACAAATGGGAAAGCAGAAGGTAAGAACTGAAAAAAGACAAATAGAAATGGCATTTCAGATTTCCTATGGCTTTAAATTCCATAGACTTAATCCAAACTAGCCCGTTTGAAGTAGGACACTGAACTATTTGTCTTTGTGGTGGATTTGCTGTGACAGCTGATTAGTTTGATAACTATTCCTCTGATTGTGTCCATTTGACACCAATAGGTTCCATAGATCCTGTGGTTAAGGTTCCTGGTTTTCACCCAGGTGGCCCGGGTTTGATGGAAATGACTTTGTTTGGAGATCTGGGCCCGTATTTATCAAGCATCTTAGAATAACTCCTAAGAACCCTGCTAAGAGTAGACTTATGAGTAAAAAAATTATTTTTTTACTACGCTTGTCATTGATTTATTAATGACCACTAACTATCAACGGGTTGCATTGTAATGTCAGAAAACCTATCTGCGGTCCACAATGGACCAAGGCTGAACCACCACAAGACATTGTAAAAGAATAACAACCTGGAAATAATAGCGCACCAGTTTATAAGACGCACCACTACCAGAGGAAACATATTCGTCACCAAGAATTAAAAAGAATGGTGAGTGATAAAACAACAAATTAAATATTTGTTATAGGATGTGTCAGAATGGTTTTGAATTGCGGATTTGGTCCATGATTTGCGTTTATTTGAGCCTTTTTGCTGTATTTTTGGTGGTTATGATGGTTTCTTTCCGTGTAGTCAGTAACACTTTAGATTTAACCTACATTTGTCCAATAAAGCCAGTTGTGATCATTGACAGTATAATTAATATCAGGTTTTGATTAATTAATGAGTGAAGTTCCTGTTGAGTCGGTAGGCTGTTATTACCTAAAAACTTATAGGTGGTTACGGTAGCTACGCTGTTCAATCCAGGCTGTGGTGTTGGGTTGTCGATTTTTCTTTTTTCTTCTTCAGTCTTTTGCGTTAGGGTTGCATAATTGAGATTAAAATCCTCTTATGCATCACAAGTGTGTAGACTGTGTTTGTGAAAGAGATCGTGGCCGCTGCTGTTAATTGATCTAATGTGTTTTACTATGAGACGAATGTGCGCGTGTCAAAATAGCAACAATCATGCAAGCACGATGATGAGCACAAATCGGCGCCCCTGCCGATTTGTGCAAAAACACAAATCGGCGCCCCTGCCGTTTGATCAGGTGCTCGTCATCTAACAAAGCCAGGACATCCTTCTCACCTCAGTGCCATCCCCTGCTGGCAACTCCTAACCACTTAAGACACCTCTGGAGGTCTCTTAAATATCTGGGAGAGTAGGAGTGATTCTTAGACTTAAGAAAGTTGATGAATAGCTTTCATTCTTAAGTTTGAGAGTAGGACTAAATTTCACAAATTCTCAGGACTTAAGTGTAAAACGGCACTCTAAGACGCTTGATAAATACCGCCCCTGGTGGAAAACTGGAAGTAAATTGGGCTAGTTGGTTTGAAATCTACAATGGGTCAAGTGCTGAAGTTCACCCCAGTAAGATACTCAGCCCCTATTGCTCCCCAGGTGCAGATGTGTGCTGCCCACAGCTTCTGCCTGATTTGTGGGTTCCATACTGGTGATATAATGTTATAACAATGGTTTGCAAATGTGTAAGTGAAATTAATAATTTATTATTCATGAAATTATAATTAAAATATTATTTGGCCATTGCTGGACAACTAAGTAGTACTTTTTGACAATTTATATAACATATATTAAGATAATCTGTCATTTAAAAGGTATTGAATGTGATTATTAATTTCAGCCTTGGACTTATTTAAGGGAATGCTGAATATGTTCATGTGCTTATACTTTTATCCTTAATTGTTTTTCAAATGGGATTTTATTTGAAAATTAGTGTCGCCAATATGAGAACGTCCACTCTAGTATATGAACATTTCGGGCACTTGAAATCACAAACATCTATATTATCATTATCTCACGAGCTACATGCTAAATGTGTCTGTATAACGTGAGGGAGAAGTAAACACTGACGAGAGTAGAGTGAATGTCCGTGTAACTGCTGCCTCAAGCTAGCATAACCAGTTTGACAGCTATGACAACACGGTGGCACACGTCTAGTTACATTGACGAGATAAGTATATGAATAAAGCCTGGGTATATGTTTCAGTATTCATGAATTAAGCTTATCATGGTTTCATAACTGTGTCTTAGCAGCACATGTTGTTAGTCTGGGCTGGCTAGCCTAACTCACGTTAGCTGCCTCGCAGCTAACTCCACATTCGGTCGCCTTGATGCAGTCGGTGGCTCGGTGGCCCTCGGGCTTGTTCATGGACAAAACACACAGTGACTGACTGACTCACCCTCGGAGCTTCTGTACAGGACAGCCTGGACCACCGCGACGGCTAACGAAATCCGAAGGTTAGCCATGGTCAATAAATTCCCGGTTCATCGCATTAACGCATTTAGTTGGCTCACGTTAGATGTGGTGAACTGAGAAGACAGTGATAATGCTGACAGCCAACTGGGCTGCCAGGTTACTATCATGCTTCACCAGCAGGGGGCAACACAGAGACACCCACACACAGAGGACAGAGATGACAGATGAGTGCACGACCAAGGTACGTTTGTTTTGTTCCGTTTGTTTTTCGGGTACATTTGACAAAGGCGGAAACCGGAAACGGGTCGTTTTTTCGTTTTTGGCCAAAAAAACAAAAACGGAAATTCAGTTCGTTTTTTCGTTTCACTGGTCTTACTGACAAACAGATATATCATCCAAAATTTCCTTTTCGTTGGTGGGTGGGTCTTCTGTGCCCACTTGCTTCTGATTGGCTATGTTTGCGCTGTACTCTTCAAAATAAAAGCTAGATAGATAGATAGATAGATAGATAGATAGATAGATAGATAGATAGATAGATAGATAGATAGATAGATAGATAGATAGATAGATAGATGATATTATTATTATTATTATTATTATACTTTTATTGACCTCGCCAGGAGATATATGTTTTCGCCGGCGTGTGTCTGTCAACCCTGTCTTTCTGTCTGTCTGTCTGTCTGTCTGAGCAAGATAACTCGAAAAGTCGCGGACGGATTTAAATTTTCAGGAAATGTCTGCAATGGGACCCGGAACAAGTGATTGCATTTTGGGCGAGATCCGTACGCGCGCGCCGACAGGGTGTATTTTGTTGTCACTGAGCTGCCTTGTTGATAGATGCCACACAATTATTCTATGACCTGCAATGGCAACGTTTCTCATAGGTGAACGCTCTCTTTCAATTATTGAGGTAATCTGTATTGTTGTGACTGTAATTATTGATCTGACGTCATCTATATTGTCTGTTGTCCCAGTCGTGTGTAATCATGCTGATATATGTTAGATATATGTGCAGATGTTACTGACACTGTTGAATAGAGCTACTCACCTGCAGACTTTTGATATGTGGTCCATCCATCCATTCATCCAGTATCTACCGCTTTATCCTCCACCGGAGGGTCGCGGGGGGTGCTGTGCCTATCTCAGCTGACATAGGGGATAGGCGGGGTACACCCTGGACAGTTCACCAGTCCATCACAGGGCCACATATAGAGACAAACAACCGTTCACTCACACTCTCACACCGATGGCCAATTCACCTAATCCCCAAATCTGCATGTTTTTGGACTATGGGAGGAAGCCGGACAACCTGGAGAAAACCCACACACACGGGAAGAACATGCAAACTCCATGCAGAAAGACCCTTGTTCCGGCTGGGGCTCTTTTTCAAAAGTGTGAATAGTTTTTGTGTTACACAAATAAAAATAATATATCACTAATTTATTGTACTCATTACATGGATTTGAAAGTTATACAACTTTCTGTGCAGAATCAAGTGATTCAGAGCTTTTGTATGACAGCATTCGTCAAAATATCCACTGATGTCCAACTGTGTTTGATTCAGATACCAGTGTTTCACACCTGGAAATAGGTAACAACTCTTTAGTGACGTAATCAGCAATAGTTTAGTTTATTGTTGATTTTGTAGAAAGCTTTGTTGAGTGATTTCTTGTTGTACCTCATGGGAGTGTAAAAACAGAACAAGTAGACTTTTATAGTTCTAATACTTTTTCTGTCAAACAGACTAATAAGACATTCAAAAAGTGTAGGCTATTAAACACAACTTTTCATAACCTACAGTTTGCTGTGATCATGGAAGTTTGCAAAAATAAATAAAATTACTCACAAACGTTACATTGTACAGAAGCAATTGCTGTCATAGTGGAAATGTTTTTTGGGGCTCAGTATCACGTTATAATGTGATACTATATTATATAAACGTGGTCATTATATTTTATAAACGTGATAATTATATTTCATGAACGTAATACTTTATTTTGTAAACGTGATCATTATATCATAAACGTGATAATTATATGTATGTGTATGTGTATGTGTATAATCTGCATTTATATATTTTATCAGTTTGGCTATATTATTTAATAGTTGGCTTTAATTATTCATAAATTGCATACAAAGTACACTTCTGTGTTAATGTCAACGAGTATTGTATTTGTCTTTATTATTGTCGCACACCGTGGTAAAAAGTTTCTGTCAATGAGTTTGCATGAGATACGCGTGTATAAATAAAGTTTCAACAAAAGTAAACGTCATCACGTCAGACGTGATCTCGTGATCTCCCAATTAGTGTTGAGGAGGCGTGTCTGAAAGGGGAGTGTCTGTAATGGGAGTGTCTGTAATGGTCTGCCATGGGGTCTGCGGTCTGCAGTTAGACCTACTTGGATAACGCTGTGCCTGAGACAGACAGACAGACAAACGCCGGCGAAAACATATACCTCCTGGCGGAGGTCAATAAGAGCATAATAATATCTATCTATCTATCTATCTATCTATCTATCTATCTATCTATCTATCTATCTATCTATCTATCTATCTATCTATCTATCTATCTATCTATCTATCTATCTGTCTGTCTGTCTGTCTGTCTGTCTGTTGACATTGCACTGAAGGCAAAGAGGTAGTGCTTTTATAAGAGTACAGCGCAAACATATCCAATCAGAAGCAAGTGGGCACAGAAGACCCACCGACCAACCAAAAGGAAATATTGGGTGGTATATCTGTTTGTCAGTAAGACCAGAGAAACGAAAAAACAAACTGAATTTTCGTTTTTGTTTTTTTGGCCAAAAACGAAAAAACGACCCGTTTCTGGTTTCTGCCTTTGTCAAATGTACCCGAAAAACAAACGGAACAAATGTACCTTGGTCGGTCGCGGGGGGGTGTGCCTATCTCAGCTGACATTGGGCGATAGGCGGGGTTCACCCTGGACAGTTCGCCAGTCCATCGCAGGGCCACATATAGAGACAAACAACCATTCACTCACACTCTCACGGTCAATTTAGATTGACCAATTCACCTAATCCCCATATCACATGTTTTTGGACTGTGTGAGGAAGCCGGAGAACCCGGAGAAAACCCACACACACAGGGAAAACATGCAAACTCCTTGCAGAAAGGCCCTTGTTCAGAAGTTGTTCCAAAGGGGACTCGAACCCAGGAACCTGGGTCTTCTTGCTGCAAAGGCAAGAGTGCTAACCACTACATCAACCGTGGGCCTAAAAAACATCAACAAACAAACACAGAAAAACAAAAAAAACAAAATTTTAAACAAATAAACTGATCTGTTTTCTATCACACTAAATCCATTTACTCACAGTTTCTAATCGCAGTAACAATTATGTGGCACTTTCAGACAATGGAGAAAAAAAAGTAGAGAGAACTGAACAGATGAAAGTGGTCTTTAATGTTAATCATCTTTTTCTACAAACTGTACAGTATTTACAATTGATTTGACAACAAGAAGATATGACAGATTCAATAAAAAAATACAATGTTATATAATATAAATAACTTAAGCAATTACAACTGTATGTGTCTTTTCCATTGTGCATATGGGATGGATTTCCATGTGTATTATGAGAATGATACAATGATATTAAAAAGAATGGTGAGTGATAAAACAACAAATTAAATATTTGTTATAGGATGTGTCAGAATGGTTTTGAATTGCGGATTTGGTCCATGATTTGCGTTTATTTGAGCCTTTTTGCTGTATTTTTGGTGGTTATGATGGTTTCTTTCCGTGTAGTCAGTAACACTTTAGATTTAACCTACATTTGTCCAATAAAGCCAGTTGTGATCATTGACAGTATAATTAATATCAGGTTTTGATTAATTAATGAGTGAAGTTCCTGTTGAGTCGGTAGGCTGTTATTACCTAAAAACTTATAGGTGGTTACGGTAGCTACGCTGTTCAATCCAGGCTGTGGTGTTGGGTTGTCGATTTTTCTTTTTTCTTCTTCAGTCTTTTGCGTTAGGGTTGCATAATTGAGATTAAAATCCTCTTATGCATCACAAGTGTGTAGACTGTGTTTGTGAAAGAGATCGTGGCCGCTGCTGTTAATTGATCTAATGTGTTTTACTATGAGACGAATGTGCGCGTGTCAAAATAGCAACAATCATGCAAGCACGATGATGAGCACAAATCGGCGCCCCTGCCGATTTGTGCAAAAACACAAATCGGCGCCCCTGCCGTTTGATCAGGTGCTCGTCATCTAACAAAGCCAGGACATCCTTCTCACCTCAGTGCCATCCCCTGCTGGCAACTCCTAACCACTTAAGACACCTCTGGAGGTCTCTTAAATATCTGGGAGAGTAGGAGTGATTCTTAGACTTAAGAAAGTTGATGAATAGCTTTCATTCTTAAGTTTGAGAGTAGGACTAAATTTCACAAATTCTCAGGACTTAAGTGTAAAACGGCACTCTAAGACGCTTGATAAATACCGCCCCTGGTGGAAAACTGGAAGTAAATTGGGCTAGTTGGTTTGAAATCTACAATGGGTCAAGTGCTGAAGTTCACCCCAGTAAGATACTCAGCCCCTATTGCTCCCCAGGTGCAGATGTGTGCTGCCCACAGCTTCTGCCTGATTTGTGGGTTCCATACTGGTGATATAATGTTATAACAATGGTTTGCAAATGTGTAAGTGAAATTAATAATTTATTATTCATGAAATTATAATTAAAATATTATTTGGCCATTGCTGGACAACTAAGTAGTACTTTTTGACAATTTATATAACATATATTAAGATAATCTGTCATTTAAAAGGTATTGAATGTGATTATTAATTTCAGCCTTGGACTTATTTAAGGGAATGCTGAATATGTTCATGTGCTTATACTTTTATCCTTAATTGTTTTTCAAATGGGATTTTATTTGAAAATTAGTGTCGCCAATATGAGAACGTCCACTCTAGTATATGAACATTTCGGGCACTTGAAATCACAAACATCTATATTATCATTATCTCACGAGCTACATGCTAAATGTGTCTGTATAACGTGAGGGAGAAGTAAACACTGACGAGAGTAGAGTGAATGTCCGTGTAACTGCTGCCTCAAGCTAGCATAACCAGTTTGACAGCTATGACAACACGGTGGCACACGTCTAGTTACATTGACGAGATAAGTATATGAATAAAGCCTGGGTATATGTTTCAGTATTCATGAATTAAGCTTATCATGGTTTCATAACTGTGTCTTAGCAGCACATGTTGTTAGTCTGGGCTGGCTAGCCTAACTCACGTTAGCTGCCTCGCAGCTAACTCCACATTCGGTCGCCTTGATGCAGTCGGTGGCTCGGTGGCCCTCGGGCTTGTTCATGGACAAAACACACAGTGACTGACTGACTCACCCTCGGAGCTTCTGTACAGGACAGCCTGGACCACCGCGACGGCTAACGAAATCCGAAGGTTAGCCATGGTCAATAAATTCCCGGTTCATCGCATTAACGCATTTAGTTGGCTCACGTTAGATGTGGTGAACTGAGAAGACAGTGATAATGCTGACAGCCAACTGGGCTGCCAGGTTACTATCATGCTTCACCAGCAGGGGGCAACACAGAGACACCCACACACAGAGGACAGAGATGACAGATGAGTGCACGACCAAGGTACGTTTGTTTTGTTCCGTTTGTTTTTCGGGTACATTTGACAAAGGCGGAAACCGGAAACGGGTCGTTTTTTCGTTTTTGGCCAAAAAAACAAAAACGGAAATTCAGTTCGTTTTTTCGTTTCACTGGTCTTACTGACAAACAGATATATCATCCAAAATTTCCTTTTCGTTGGTGGGTGGGTCTTCTGTGCCCACTTGCTTCTGATTGGCTATGTTTGCGCTGTACTCTTCAAAATAAAAGCTAGATAGATAGATAGATAGATAGATAGATAGATAGATAGATAGATAGATAGATAGATAGATAGATAGATAGATAGATAGATGATATTATTATTATTATTATTATTATACTTTTATTGACCTCGCCAGGAGATATATGTTTTCGCCGGCGTGTGTCTGTCAACCCTGTCTTTCTGTCTGTCTGTCTGTCTGTCTGAGCAAGATAACTCGAAAAGTCGCGGACGGATTTAAATTTTCAGGAAATGTCTGCAATGGGACCCGGAACAAGTGATTGCATTTTGGGCGAGATCCGTACGCGCGCGCCGACAGGGTGTATTTTGTTGTCACTGAGCTGCCTTGTTGATAGATGCCACACAATTATTCTATGACCTGCAATGGCAACGTTTCTCATAGGTGAACGCTCTCTTTCAATTATTGAGGTAATCTGTATTGTTGTGACTGTAATTATTGATCTGACGTCATCTATATTGTCTGTTGTCCCAGTCGTGTGTAATCATGCTGATATATGTTAGATATATGTGCAGATGTTACTGACACTGTTGAATAGAGCTACTCACCTGCAGACTTTTGATGTGTGGTCCATCCATCCATTCATCCAGTATCTACCGCTTTATCCTCCACCGGAGGGTCGCGGGGGGTGCTGTGCCTATCTCAGCTGACATAGGGGATAGGCGGGGTACACCCTGGACAGTTCACCAGTCCATCACAGGGCCACATATAGAGACAAACAACCGTTCACTCACACTCTCACACCGATGGCCAATTCACCTAATCCCCAAATCTGCATGTTTTTGGACTATGGGAGGAAGCCGGACAACCTGGAGAAAACCCACACACACGGGAAGAACATGCAAACTCCATGCAGAAAGACCCTTGTTCCGGCTGGGGCTCTTTTTCAAAAGTGTGAATAGTTTTTGTGTTACACAAATAAAAATAATATATCACTAATTTATTGTACTCATTACATGGATTTGAAAGTTATACAACTTTCTGTGCAGAATCAAGTGATTCAGAGCTTTTGTATGACAGCATTCGTCAAAATATCCACTGATGTCCAACTGTGTTTGATTCAGATACCAGTGTTTCACACCTGGAAATAGGTAACAACTCTTTAGTGACGTAATCAGCAATAGTTTAGTTTATTGTTGATTTTGTAGAAAGCTTTGTTGAGTGATTTCTTGTTGTACCTCATGGGAGTGTAAAAACAGAACAAGTAGACTTTTATAGTTCTAATACTTTTTCTGTCAAACAGACTAATAAGACATTCAAAAAGTGTAGGCTATTAAACACAACTTTTCATAACCTACAGTTTGCTGTGATCATGGAAGTTTGCAAAAATAAATAAAATTACTCACAAACGTTACATTGTACAGAAGCAATTGCTGTCATAGTGGAAATGTTTTTTGGGGCTCAGTATCACGTTATAATGTGATACTATATTATATAAACGTGGTCATTATATTTTATAAACGTGATAATTATATTTCATGAACGTAATACTTTATTTTGTAAACGTGATCATTATATCATAAACGTGATAATTATATGTATGTGTATGTGTATGTGTATAATCTGCATTTATATATTTTATCAGTTTGGCTATATTATTTAATAGTTGGCTTTAATTATTCATAAATTGCATACAAAGTACACTTCTGTGTTAATGTCAACGAGTATTGTATTTGTCTTTATTATTGTCGCACACCGTGGTAAAAAGTTTCTGTCAATGAGTTTGCATGAGATACGCGTGTATAAATAAAGTTTCAACAAAAGTAAACGTCATCACGTCAGACGTGATCTCGTGATCTCCCAATTAGTGTTGAGGAGGCGTGTCTGAAAGGGGAGTGTCTGTAATGGGAGTGTCTGTAATGGTCTGCCATGGGGTCTGCGGTCTGCAGTTAGACCTACTTGGATAACGCTGTGCCTGAGACAGACAGACAGACAAACGCCGGCGAAAACATATACCTCCTGGCGGAGGTCAATAAGAGCATAATAATATCTATCTATCTATCTATCTATCTATCTATCTATCTATCTATCTATCTATCTATCTATCTATCTATCTATCTATCTATCTATCTATCTATCTATCTGTCTGTCTGTCTGTCTGTCTGTCTGTTGACATTGCACTGAAGGCAAAGAGGTAGTGCTTTTATAAGAGTACAGCGCAAACATATCCAATCAGAAGCAAGTGGGCACAGAAGACCCACCGACCAACCAAAAGGAAATATTGGGTGGTATATCTGTTTGTCAGTAAGACCAGAGAAACGAAAAAACAAACTGAATTTTCGTTTTTGTTTTTTTGGCCAAAAACGAAAAAACGACCCGTTTCTGGTTTCTGCCTTTGTCAAATGTACCCGAAAAACAAACGGAACAAATGTACCTTGGTCGGTCGCGGGGGGGTGTGCCTATCTCAGCTGACATTGGGCGATAGGCGGGGTTCACCCTGGACAGTTCGCCAGTCCATCGCAGGGCCACATATAGAGACAAACAACCATTCACTCACACTCTCACGGTCAATTTAGATTGACCAATTCACCTAATCCCCATATCACATGTTTTTGGACTGTGTGAGGAAGCCGGAGAACCCGGAGAAAACCCACACACACAGGGAAAACATGCAAACTCCTTGCAGAAAGGCCCTTGTTCAGAAGTTGTTCCAAAGGGGACTCGAACCCAGGAACCTGGGTCTTCTTGCTGCAAAGGCAAGAGTGCTAACCACTACATCAACCGTGGGCCTAAAAAACATCAACAAACAAACACAGAAAAACAAAAAAAACAAAATTTTAAACAAATAAACTGATCTGTTTTCTATCACACTAAATCCATTTACTCACAGTTTCTAATCGCAGTAACAATTATGTGGCACTTTCAGACAATGGAGAAAAAAAAGTAGAGAGAACTGAACAGATGAAAGTGGTCTTTAATGTTAATCATCTTTTTCTACAAACTGTACAGTATTTACAATTGATTTGACAACAAGAAGATATGACAGATTCAATAAAAAAATACAATGTTATATAATATAAATAACTTAAGCAATTACAACTGTATGTGTCTTTTCCATTGTGCATATGGGATGGATTTCCATGTGTATTATGAGAATGATGAGGTAGATACAATGAATTCTTTAGCACCTGGGAGTCTGAAAGAAGTGAGCATGGATTTCATGCAGAGTATTTTAATTGTTCGGTTTATATTCTATAAACTTATTCTAATTCTAATGCTATTCTAATTCAAAATATTATAATAATAGTAATAAAAAAAAAAAAAAAAATATATATATATATATATATATATATATATATATATATAGCTAGCTATACAAATATAAATTGAGTGATATATAAAATAATATTATATAAATATAATTTGATAATTTAAAACAATTTTAAATATAATATAATAATTAAGTCCTGAGTTGAACATTTATGTTTGAAAGGATTTACACAGCAGAAAAGCCTTTTTTCAAAACTTTTTGCTGTCAGTTTTCTTCTTCTTTTCTTGTCTCAGACTTTTCTTTCTCGGCCTTCTTCTCCTTCTTTTTCTCCACCTTGGCCTCCTTGTACTTCCATATGGGTGGCTCCAGAAAGCGCCTGTTCATTTTCCTTTTCTTTTCTTTCTTTGGCGTTGCCTGTGTGGGCCTACAGATGCTGACCTGGGGGATGCAGCCAGAGGGGAACACACTGTTCTTTCTCGCCATACTGCGGGGAATAAATGTAGTGGCAACTTTGGTAGAGGCTAGAGACAGGATGCTGCCTCGCCGATCAGCGTCAACACAGCATATCGTTGGGGTGGATTCTGCCGTGTGGATTGTGGGAATAATGTGTGACACAGAGCTATTGCTGTGACAAACGGACCTCTCTTCTAGCTCCTTATGTGGGTGTTTTCCTGCCAGCTCTGGCACAGCCAGCCTCCTCTTCCCTATCTCTGGAGGACTTGTAGGGCACAGAGGACGACATCCAGTTGAAATGAGTGGACTATGAACACTGGTTGTAATTCGCACCATGTGGTCCAACACCCCGTTGTCTTCTGGGTCACGAGGAAATCGGAATCCAAACGTGCTTTTTATTCGCTGGGTAATCTTTTCCCTGGCACCTTTGTCAGCCATGGCCTTGGCTACCTTCTCCCTGAGCGCAGGCCACTCAGGGACATAAATCTCACAGAACTGCTCAGCTCTTGGTTGCATATTTAGACGACGCAGGCGATGCAAGGTTTCATAGCGGCCAGTTTTCAGTGCCCAGTCTTTAGCACATTTTCCTTTTGTGGAGTCAACTGTGTGAATGTCGGCACCTAAAAAGAAAGATTATAGAGAAGAAAAATTAAGCATTTAATGGTTGCTTTTCCTTTTTCTCCTCTCACCAAGGTGTTCTAGTAAACCATGACACTGTGACTGTGGTTTTTCCTCCTTCCTGTGACATTTTGAATAGTCTTCCCTTCAAAAGGCTGAGTAGCACAGGTTTGCTTGAAATGTTGGTGAAATGGCAACAGTTTGATCTTGCAGCATGAAATGTCAGGTAAATGCCCTTTACAGAGTAGATAATGAGGACAAGAGATGAGTGTGCAGTCTTCTTCTCTTTAAAATAACCAATTAGGGCATTTATTTACAGTTACCAACATCATAGGTGAATTTCCAATTTAAACTTATTATGTATTTTTTTTAAGAATTAGTCAAAACTTCATATCATTAAACTCATTTTATTAAATTCATCTCATTAAATACTCAAACAACATAATCCAGAGGTCTGAATGGTCATGCTGTTAATGAAATTACATTAGTAAAGAATAATGTCAGATATTGTTATAGTATACATAATAGATCAGGAGTTTTAGGAAACATATGTCATCTAAAATTAGCTCTGCAAATGCCTAATCTGCAACCTCAAGACTAGTAACAGAGAGATTACTGGAGGTTGTGTTAAGATAATGTGATAATGTCTTAAACCAGTCTGGCGTCACAGGTACATTCACTTGTGAACCTGTGAAGGGTGGGCAGGCTTCATATATGGACAGCCATGGTGAGCTATTCTCACCACCAGTGCTATAACTGTTCGTTCAGGGCTATAAGAGTCCTGGCTAATGAGTTAATGCCAGGGTTTAAAATAATAATAATAATAATAATAATATTAATAATATTATAGAACAGAAGCTTTTGTATGAGTACAGCGTCGTCATTAGTCACATATCGGCGAATAGGCCTTGTTTGAGTCAGTGGGTTGTTTGTGTACCGTGAGTCCCGACAAGACAACAGCGCTATGAGTTATCTGAGATCTGACAAACATATTGTTATGTGTGTGTATGTGTGTGTGTGTGTGTGTTGTATATACGTACCGGCCATAACGAGTGCAGCCACCACATCATTTCGGCCGGTCATCGCTGCTTTGATTAGGGCTGTGAAACCACGACAGTCCTTGATTTCCAAGTCTATGCCAGGATAGTAGTTCAGGAGATACATGACTGTGTTGACATGACCTGGAGACAAAGACACAGAGATTCACAGCTTAAATCAGCAGAAAAAGTGGTTCTGCTGCTGATAAAAGTTAATTCAGTGGACTCAGGTGACAACATATTTTGGGACTGGTTGCATTCAGATCAAATGAATGTATTCAAGTTTTACGGCATAATGCTCTACTGTTTTATCTTCAGAACCCTTTCCACCATTTTTGAAATTGTTTGTGTTGCTTTATCTACTGAATGTAACCTAAGTTGTTCTTGTTTATGTCTTTACCAGCTTGGGCTGCGATCATCAGTGCAGTGTTGCCTTCATTGTCCTGGTGGTTTATGTCAATAAAAGGACAGCCATGAAGCCCATGCACGATGTCCACGAACCCTTTACAGCACGCCACCATCAAGCCATTCTGGTAAGAATACATTCAGTTACATTAACAAAAGATATATTTCAGCATGTCAAAGATTTTAAATGGGTCACAGAGTTATTGTTATTATTATTCTTAACAGAAAGAGAAGAAGGAGGCAATAATGCAACATTATGGATGTCAACTGCCATAGTAAGAGTATAAGTCTCTCACCCAGCCATTGATGTCCAGCTCCATAACTTGGTCTTTTGTCACTCCTCTGTCCAGGAATCCTCGCAGACATAGAGCTTTATTATGGGCACATGCTTTATACAGAGTTGAAGCCACACGGCCGTTTGTTACGTGTGGTGTGTAGTCTGGAAGCACAGAGTCGTCAGAGAGGATGCTGTCTGAATCGGACTCCCTCCCTGACAGAGAAGCGTCGTCCTCGTTGGGACCTGAGCCCAGGTGGTGATCCTCTGCTGCCCCAGCCATCTTCCAACAACAGAACAGGTGAGATTATGTTGTGTCCTGTGGCTACATCTAAGAGAAGACCAAGAATAGAACCGAGTTGGACAGAAACTACTGGATGTTGTCTATAGCAACAAAGGTGTAATCAGGTGTACTCTTTAGAAGGAAACTCAGCAAGGGGGAATTTTCCCTCCACAGAATGCAGCTCTCCACAATTACACATACTGCCAAGTTAAAATAATCTCCTCTCCGTGGGCACAAAGGTGTATGTGTATGTGTATGTGTATGTCCAGCCTCGGATCTGCCACAGTGACGGATCAAAAGTTAGTGTTTTGACACATTGACACTGATGAGTCTGTCACTCAGAGTTTATGAGTGTGTGTCACAGAGTGGGTGTGGCTGTGTGAGCTCTACGTGCCTTGACTGTTGAGTAACTGGATCAGCATTGGAAAGCCCTGCTGAACACACAGGGCGGGCTATATGAGGAAGAACCCACCTCAAAATAACCTCATCCGCACGTGGCCTGAGTCGACTCTTGTTGTTGACTTAATTTGGCCTTTTAATTTATTTTTAAAGCTGCATCTAGCACAGGCAAAATCGGTAGAAGAACAAAACTGATTTAGGAATAAACAAGAGATGATTGTCTAGTGGAATTATTTAGTCAACCTCTACCACTTTACTACTACTTTGTTATCTCTTGCTTATGTCAGTGTTGTCCAATCAAGCTAATATATCTTTAATACATTCTTAGAACAGGCATGAGGAATGTCTTTATACACCACAGGCCAACTTAGTTTTATAAAATGAAAATACTATACAAACTTACCGTGAAGTGTAATCAATCAGTTATCAAAGGCGAAGTATCCCCACGTTAGTCTGTTCATCTCGCAGTGCTGTCACTTGTATGTGGACGACTTCTGACTTCCTCCAACACTGTGTGTTTTTAGAGCAGTCACACTTTTCCTCCTGGTACATTACCTACTTCCATCTCACATGTTGTGGTGATGACACAAAACTGCGAAGAGGAGGAGTCTTTGCAAAGTCTTCACAGAAGACACTGTGTTCACCTCCTGTGCTTAGCTTATCCCACTTACAACAGCTTTATGTAGAGGATTAGCTCTGGCTATGTTCATTTTTCAACAGCATTAATAGTTTCCTTACTACCTGTTACATATACTGTACATGTCTGTGTTGATTCTTATTCAGCCAGGTCACAGTTATCCAAAACGAAGGAGAGTTTCTTTAAGTTCATTGCCATTTGGAAAATAAGTAGGTTCCCCATCTTTTAACTTCCTGATTGTTGGTAAATCTAAGTCAGCTGTTCCTATCTGACTCATTTGAGTACTGAAACAACTTGAGCTAAAGAGTCTATTAAACTGTTACGATTGACCAACAGACAGTTAAACCAGTGTTTTTCAACCAGTGTGCCGTGAGAGATCGTCAGGTGTGCCGTGGGAAATTATCCAATTTCACCTAATGGGTCTGAATTTTTTTTTTTTAAACAAATAATTAATTATCTGCAAATAATATGCCATTATCGAGTGTCTGCGCTGTAGTAGTGACTGGCAGCGTAATCATGATATACTATTGAAGTTTTCTACTACCTTTAACACCACATAATGGCCCCGGAGCCGGGGGCAGCGTCAGACGCAGCGACAAAAGCGTCATAAAACCATATCTAACTTTAACAAACACAGACATGCTGCATACCCACAGAAAGGTCAGAAACTCAGCTAAAAGCTCATATAAACCATTTTTATGTGCACGAAACACAGTTAAAACACCGATCAAACAGCAGGAGCGGAAAAAAACCGTCACAGCGCACACATTGAAAAGCGGCACCGGAGCGTCAGCG